>NC_042620.1:112594461-112901160 GCF_901001135.1 Rhinatrema bivittatum
ATGCTTTCTAGTTATGCAATATCGGATAACCAACTTTGAGCCACATTCACAAATGAATATTCACATTAATACAGACTAGAAAAGGACCCTTTTTGAACAAGGCTCTTAGGCCATGAGCTCTCCCAGCTTCTCCTCTGCAATTTTCCCATTGCAGACCAATTCACTTTCTTATTCCTTTACTTTATTTCCCACATCTCTATGCTCTGGAGACCCTGTTTCACTGAACGTGCTCCTTTTCGGTAAAGAAAACCTACCTGAAAATATAGCCGAGTCTGTCTTTTTCATCCTCGTACGATAAAATGTTGGAAGATGCACTTTGTGCCAGTGAATTCTTGTTTTTTTATATTATGTATGCCCTTCACCTGTTTGAATATTAGCAGCCTGGGCCACATCTGTTCCAAGGTGTTCAGTGTCATCTCTGCTCTTCCGGTTTCTTCTTGTTACGTGAACCATGATTGTTCCTCTGGATACTGTCTATGACCAGTATGTCATTGTATGGAAGAAAACAATGGCTTTATGAGGATGTATGCTTGAAAACATCACAACCCACCCCAGGTGGGACTTGAACCCACAATCCCAGGCTTAGAAGGCCAGTACCTTATGCATTAGGCCACTGGGGTCACGTAAGGCGCTACCTTTCCTTAGAAACCCATCGGATGGCTTAGGTGTGTCACCCGCACCCTGCTAGGTTCTTCTGATTCGATCTTCTGCTTTACAGGGGATTTTGACACTGTCTAGCTCTATTACCAATCCACCCCCAGGTATAACATCACTAATGCTATGAGCATGCTTCTCAAGGGCGTTTCCTATATTGCTAGAGACTATGCAGCTGAAAAGCAAAGTACTTGACCTCCTATCTATTCAACCTTCCCATGCAATACATTAACTGTCTCATGAGGGATGAGCTGGAATCGCTTAAGGAGATTTGCTAAGTTTGGTCAGGTGGAGGATCTGAACTGTTGAAGTATACTTTTATTGTATCTCACAATACTTTTCCCGTACACTGATATAGAAACTGGAAATGGTAGCAGAGCTAGCCACAAGGATAAACACAGAGTGAATCAGGATTCCAAATACAGATGAAAGTACCCTGAGAATGCTCCTGTCGAAAGTCAAGCTATTATTCAATTTGCAATTAAGAGTAATGTGCACGAAAGAAGATATAACCTAAGAAAAGCATAAAAGTAGTGGATTTAGTGCAAGTAAAATGGATCAAGGCTCTCTAATTTCCCACTTCTTCACCTAAGTCAATATCTCCTATCAAATGCTGCACTGCATTCAATAAACTTTGTCTCCTTAGGAGCAGAATAGGTGAAAGTCCTTATCGAAGAACACCCTCAGGTCATGAATTTCTCCGCCTTTTCCTTCTCCAATGGCTTTTGCTTCCAGTCCAATACTCTTTGAAAATCCTTTACTCTTGTTCTCTCAACCACCTGACCTGAGAGGCTCCTGTCGAAAGTCAAACTACTATTCCACTTGCAATTAGCAGTAGTGTTTGCACAAAAGAAGTGATAACCTCTGAAAAGCATAAAAGTAGTTAATTTCATGCAAGAAATACAGATCAAGGCTCTCTAGTTTACCACTTCCTCACCTAAGCCAATATTACCTACCGAACAAAGAGCTGCATTCGATAAAGATTATTTCCGTGGGAGCAGAATGGGTGAAAGTCCTTACCCACGCAGACCCTCAGGTCTTGAACTTCTTCCACCTTCCATTCTTCAATGAATTTTGCTTCCAGTGCAATACTCTGAAAATCCTATACACTTGTTTCCTCAACCCCCTGCCTTGAGAGGCTCTACCATGCATACACCGCTATCTCCGAGTGAACATACTTCCTCACATTACTGCTCAGTTTAACCTTTTCATGGTCAGAAGGTAAAGTGCAAAAAATTGCAATCCATACCAGTGAACTCTTGGCTTCAATGTCTTTTTCATACTCTAGAAAAGAAAGCCAAAGTCAGCATTAAGTTCTGATATTTAACATTCCACCCATGAAACATGGGCTCTCATTAGGGTCTGATGCATGACAGTTATGCCTTCTTTCTGGAAACAATGCTTTGAAGTTATTTCCCAGAACAAGACTTCAAACTCTCATCCCAGGTGGGACTTGAACCCACAATCCCTGGTTCCGGAGGCCAGTGCCTTATCCATTAGGCCACTGGGATCAGGTGATGGGGGTCCAGCTCACCAGCTGTCCTAGGTTAACATTTCCTGGGAAACAGTTGCTACTCTCCAACGCAGTTTAGACTCCTCACTCTACTTCTTCAGCGACGGGCACCATAACCCCTTATAGTGATAGGGCAGAGTGCTTTACGTACGGACTTTCAAAGAGAAAGGAGTAAACTGCAGAGGATAAACGCAAGAGGAAAGACGATAAGAATCTTCATTCCACATAAGTGTTTCAGTGCCCAGAGAATTTGCCTTGGAAAGCCAAGCAGCTATTTAGTTTCCAATCTGCAGTTATTTTTGCCACAGCGCATCGTGATGTTAGGAGTATTGAGGTGAAAGAAGCACTGAAGTGCTGAATTTTTCACAGGATGCCAAGGCCCATGTAGCCTACCATGCTTTCTAGTTATGCAATATCGGATAACCAACTTTGAGCCACATTCACAAATGAATATTCACATTAATACAGACTAGAA
This sequence comes from Rhinatrema bivittatum, assembly GCF_901001135.1. NCBI lineage: Eukaryota > Metazoa > Chordata > Amphibia > Gymnophiona > Rhinatrematidae > Rhinatrema > Rhinatrema bivittatum. The sequence continues at coordinate 112,597,104 of NC_042620.1, forward strand.
AAGGACCCTTTTTGAACAAGGCTCTTAGGCCATGAGCTCTCCCAGCTTCTCCTCTGCAATTTTCCCATTGCAGACCAATTCACTTTCTTATTCCTTTACTTTATTTCCCACATCTCTATGCTCTGGAGACCCTGTTTCACTGAACGTGCTCCTTTTCGGTAAAGAAAACCTACCTGAAAATATAGCCGAGTCTGTCTTTTTCATCCTCGTACGATAAAATGTTGGAAGATGCACTTTGCGCCAGTGAATTCTTGTTTTTTTATATTATGTATGCCCTTCACCTGTTTGAATATTAGCAGCCTGGGCCACATCTGTTCCAAGGTGTTCAGTGTCATCTCTGCTCTTCGGGTTTCTTCTTGTTACGTGAACCATGATTGTTCCTCTGGATACTGTCTATGACCAGTATGTCATTGTATGGAAGAAAACAATGGCTTTATGAGGATGTATGCTTGAAAACATCACAACCCACCCCAGGTGGGACTTGAACCCACAATCCCAGGCTTAGAAGGCCAGTACCTTATCCATTAGGCCACTGGGGTCACGTAAGGAGCTACCTTTCCGTAGAAACCCAGCGGATGGCTTAGGTGTGTCACCCGCACCCTGCTAGGTTCTTCTGATTCGATCTTCTGCTTTACAGGGGATTTTGACACTGTCTAGCTCTATTACCAATCCACCCCCAGGTATAACATCACTAATGCTATGAGCATGCTTCTCAAGGGCGTTTCCTATATTGCTAGAGACTATGCAGCTGAAAAGCAAAGTACTTGACCACCTATCTATTCAACCTTCCCATGCAATACATTAACTGTCTCATGAGGGATGAGCTGGAATCGCTTAAGGAGATTTGCTAAGTTTGGTCAGGTGGAGGATCTGAACTGTTGAAGTATACTTTTATTGTATCTCACAATACTTTTCCCGTACACTGATATAGAAACTGGAAATGGTAGCAGAGCTAGCCACAAGGATAAACACAGAGTGAATCAGGATTCCAAATACAGATGAAAGTACCCTGAGAATGCTCCTGTCGAAAGTCAAGCTATTATTCAATTTGCAATTAAGAGTAATGTGCACGAAAGAAGATATAACCTAAGAAAAGCATAAAAGTAGTGGATTTAGTGCAAGTAAAATGGATCAAGGCTCTCTAATTTCCCACTTCTTCACCTAAGTCAATATCTCCTATCAAATGCTGCACTGCATTCAATAAACTTTGTCTCCTTAGGAGCAGAATAGGTGAAAGTCCTTATCGAAGAACACCCTCAGGTCATGAATTTCTCCGCCTTTTCCTTCTCCAATGGCTTTTGCTTCCAGTCCAATACTCTTTGAAAATCCTTTACTCTTGTTCTCTCAACCACCTGACCTGAGAGGCTCCTGTCGAAAGTCAAACTACTATTCCACTTGCAATTAGCAGTAGTGTTTGCACAAAAGAAGTGATAACCTCTGAAAAGCATAAAAGTAGTTAATTTCATGCAAGAAATACAGATCAAGGCTCTCTAGTTTACCACTTCCTCACCTAATCCAATATTACCTACCGAACAAAGAGCTGCATTCGATAAAGATTATTTCCGTGGGAGCAGAATGGGTGAAAGTCCTTATCCACGCAGACCCTTAGGTCTTGAACTTCTTCCACCTTCCATTCTTCAATGAATTTTGCTTCCAGTGCAATACTCTGAAAATCCTATACACTTGTTTCCTCAACCCCCTGCCTTGAGAGGCTCTACCATGCATTAGGGATGTGAATCGTTTTAGGACGATTAAAATTATCGTCCGATAATTTTAATATCGTCTTAAACCGTTATGGAACACAATACAATACAGATTCTAACGATTTATCGTTATAAATCGTTAGAATCGTGAGCCGGCACACTAAAACCCCCTAAAACCCACCCCCGACCCTTTAAATTAAATCCCCCACCCTCCCGAACCCCCCCCAAATAACTTAAATAACCTGCGGGTCCAGCGGCGGTCCGGAACGGCAGCGGTCCGGAACGGGCTCCTGCTCCTGCATCTTGTCGTCTTCGGCCGGCGCCATTTTCCAAAATGGCGCCGAAAAATGGCGGCGGCCATAGACGAAAAAGATTGGACGGCAGGAGGTCCTTCCGGACCCCCGCTGGACTTTTGGCAAGTCTCGTGGGGGTCAGGAGGCCCCCCACAAGCTGGCCAAAAGTTCCTGGAGGTCCAGCGGGGGTCAGGGAGCGATTTCCCGCCGCAAATCGTTTTCGTACGGAAAATGGCGCCGGCAGGAGATCGACTGCAGGAGGTCGTTCAGCGAGGGTTCCGGCGCCTCGCTGAACGACCTCCTGCAGTCGATCTCCTGCCGGCGCCATTTTCCGTACGAAAACGATTCGCGGCGGGAAATCGCTCCCTGACCCCCGCTGGACCTCCAGGAACTTTTGGCCAGCTTGTGGGGGGCCTCCTGACCCCCACGAGACTTGCCAAAAGTCCAGCGGGGGTCCGGAAGGACCTCCTGCCGTCCAATCTTTTTCGTCTATGGCCGCCGCCATTTTTCGGCGCCATTTTGGAAAATGGCGCCGGCCGAAGACGACAAGATGCAGGAGCAGGAGCCCGTTCCGGACCGCTACCGATCCGGACCGCCGCTGGACCCGCAGGTTATTTAAGTTATTTGGGGGTGGGGGATTTAATTTAAAGGGTCGGGGGTGGGTTTTAGGGGGTTTTAATGTGCCGGTTTTTCGATTTTTCGATTTTTCGATTTTTTAACGATTTTTCACGATATTTTACCCCCCCAAACGGCAACAATACGATTCCCTCCCCCTCCCAGCCGAAATCGATCGTTAAGACGATCGAGGACACGATTCACATCCCTACCATGCATACACCGCTATCTCCGAGTGAACATACTTCCTCACATTACTGCTCAGTTTAACCTTTTCATGGTCAGAAGGTAAAGTGCAAAAAGTTGCAATCCATACCAGTGAACTCTTGGCTTCAATGTCTTTTTCATACTCTAGAAAAGAAAGCCAAAGTTAGCATTAAGTTCTGATATTTAACATTCCACCCATGAAACATGGGCTCTCATTAGGGTCTGATGCATGACAGTTATGCCTTCTTTCTGGAAACAATGCTTTGAAATTATTTCCCAGAACAAGACTTCAAACTCTCATCCCAGGTGGGACTTGAACCCACAATCCCTGGCTCCGGAGGCCAGTGCCTTATCCATTAGGCCACTGGGATCAGGTGATGGGTGACCAGCTCACCAGCTGTCCTAGGTTAACATTTCCTGGGAAACAGTTGCTACTCTCCAACGCAGTTTAGACTCCTCACTCTACTTCTTCAGCGACGGGCACCATAACCCCTTATAGTGATAGGGCAGAGTGCTTTACGTACGGACTTTCAAAGAGAAAGGAGTAAACTGCAGAGGATAAACGCAAGAGGAAAGACGATAAGAATCTTCATTCCACATAAGTGTTTCAGTGCCCAGAGAATTTGCCTTGGAAAGCCAAGCAGCTATTTAGTTTCCAATCTGCAGTTATTTTTGCCACAGCGCATCGTGATGTTAGGAGTATTGAGGTGAAAGAAGCACTGAAGTGCTGAATTTTTCACAGGATGCCAAGGCCCATGTAGCCTACCATGCTTTCTAGTTATGCAATATCGGATAACCAACTTTGAGCCACATTCACAAATGAATATTCACATTAATACAGACTAGAAAAGGACCCTTTTTGAACAAGGCTCTTAGGCCATGAGCTCTCCCAGCTTCTCCTCTGCAATTTTCCCATTGCAGACCAATTCACTTTCTTATTCCTTTACTTTATTTCCCACATCTCTATGCTCTGGAGACCCTGTTTCACTGAACGTGCTCCTTTTCGGTAAAGAAAACCTACCTGAAAATATAGCCGAGTCTGTCTTTTTCATCCTCGTACGATAAAATGTTGGAAGATGCACTTTGCGCCAGTGAATTCTTGTTTTTTTATATTATGTATGCCCTTCACCTGTTTGAATATTAGCAGCCTGGGCCACATCTGTTCCAAGGTGTTCAGTGTCATCTCTGCTCTTCCGGTTTCTTCTTGTTACGTGAACCATGATTGTTCCTCTGGATACTGTCTATGACCAGTATGTCATTGTATGGAAGAAAACAATGGCTTTATGAGGATGTATGCTTGAAAACATCACAACCCACCCCAGGTGGGACTTGAACCCACAATCCCAGGCTTAGAAGGCCAGTACCTTATCCATTAGGCCACTGGGGTCACGTAAGGAGCATCCTTTCCTTAGAAACCCAGCAGATGGCTTAGGTGTGTCACCCGCACCCTGCTAGGTTCTTCTGATTCGATCTTCTGCTTTACAGGGGATTTTGACACTGTCTAGCTCTATTACCAATCCACCCCCAGGTATAACATCACTAATGCTATGAGCATGCTTCTCAAGGGCGTTTCCTATATTGCTAGAGACTATGCAGCTGAAAAGCAAAGTACTTGACCTCCTATCTATTCAACCTTCCCATGCAATACATTAACTGTCTCATGAGGGATGAGCTGGAATCGCTTAAGGAGATTTGCTAAGTTTGGTCAGGTGGAGGATCTGAACTGTTGAAGTATACTTTTATTGTATCTCACAATACTTTTCCCGTACACTGATATAGAAACTGGAAATGGTAGCAGAGCTAGCCACAAGGATAAACACAGAGTGAATCAGGATTCCAAATACAGATGAAAGTACCCTGAGAATGCTCCTGTCGAAAGTCAAGCTATTATTCAATTTGCAATTAAGAGTAATGTGCACGAAAGAAGATATAACCTAAGAAAAGCATAAAAGTAGTGGATTTAGTGCAAGTAAAATTGATCAAGGCTCTCTAATTTCCCACTTCTTCACCTAAGTCAATATCTCCTATCAAATGCTGCACTGCATTCAATAAACTTTGTCTCCTTAGGAGCAGAATAGGTGAAAGTCCTTATCGAAGAACACCCTCAGGTCATGAATTTCTCCGCCTTCTCCTTCTCCAAAGGCTTTTGCTTGCAGTCCAATACTCTTTGAAAATCCTTTACTCTTGTTCTCTCAACCACCTGACCTGAGAGGCTCCTGTCGAAAGTCAAACTACTATTCCACTTGCAATTAGCAGTAGTGTTTGCACAAAAGAAGTGATAACCTCTGAAAAGCATAAAAGTAGTTAATTTCATGCAAGAAATACAGATCAAGGCTCTCTAGTTTACCACTTCCTCACCTAAGCCAATATTACCTACCGAACAAAGAGCTGCATTCGATAAAGATTATTTCCGTGGGAGCAGAATGGGTGAAAGTCCTTATCCACGCAGACCCTCAGGTCTTGAACTTCTTCCACCTTCCATTCTTCAATGAATTTTGCTTCCAGTGCAATACTCTGAAAATCCTATACACTTGTTTCCTCAACCCCCTGCCTTGAGAGGCTCTACCATGCATACACCGCTATCTCCGAGTGAACATACTTCCTCACATTACTGCTCAGTTTAACCTTTTCATGGTCAGAAGGTAAAGTGCAAAAAATTGCAATCCATACCAGTGAACTCTTGGCTTCAATGTCTTTTTCATACTCTAGAAAAGAAAGCCAAAGTCAGCATTGAGTTCTGATATTTAACATTCCACCCATGAAACATGGGCTCTCATTAGGGTCTGATGCATGACAGTTATGCCTTCTTTCTGGAAACAATGCTTTGAAGTTATTTCCCAGAACAAGACTTCAAACTCTCATCCCAGGTGGGACTTGAACCCACAATCCCTGGCTCCGGAGGCCAGTGCCTTATCCATTAGGCCACTGGGATCAGGTGATGGGGGGGGGGGGTCCAGCTCACCAGCTGTCCTAGGTTAACATTTCCTGGGAAACAGTTGCTACTCTCCAACGCAGTTTAGACTCCTCACTCTACTTCTTCAGCGACGGGCACCATAACCCCTTATAGTGATAGGGCAGAGTGCTTTACGTACGGACTTTCAAAGAGAAAGGAGTAAACTGCAGAGGATAAACGCAAGAGGAAAGACGATAAGAATCTTCATTCCACATAAGTGTTTCAGTGCCCAGAGAATTTGCCTTGGAAAGCCAAGCAGCTATTTAGTTTCCAATCTGCAGTTATTTTTGCCACAGCGCATCGTGATGTTAGGAGTATTGAGGTGAAAGAAGCACTGAAGTGCTGAATTTTTCACAGGATGCCAAGGCCCATGTAGCCTACCATGCTTTCTAGTTATGCAATATCGGATAACCAACTTTGAGCCACATTCACAAATGAATATTCACATTAATACAGACTAGAAAAGGACCCTTTTTGAACAAGGCTCTTAGGCCATGAGCTCTCCCAGCTTCTCCTCTGCAATTTTCCCATTGCAGACCAATTCACTTTCTTATTCCTTTACTTTATTTCCCACATCTCTATGCTCTGGAGACCCTGTTTCACTGAACGTGCTCCTTTTCGGTAAAGAAAACCTACCTGAAAATATAGCCGAGTCTGTCTTTTTCATCCTCGTACGATAAAATGTTGGAAGATGCACTTTGCGCCAGTGAATTCTTGTTTTTTTATATTATGTATGCCCTTCACCTGTTTGAATATTAGCAGCCTGGGCCACATCTGTTCCAAGGTGTTCAGTGTCATCTCTGCTCTTCCGGTTTCTTCTTGTTACGTGAACCATGATTGTTCCTCTGGATACTGTCTATGACCAGTATGTCATTGTATGGAAGAAAACAATGGCTTTATGAGGATGTATGCTTGAAAACATCACAACCCACCCCAGGTGGGACTTGAACCCACAATCCCAGGCTTAGAAGGCCAGTACCTTATCCATTAGGCCACTGGGGTCACGTAAGGAGCTACCTTTCCTTAGAAACCCATCAGATGGCTTAGGTGTGTCACCCGCACCCTGCTAGGTTCTTCTGATTCGATCTTCTGCTTTACAGGGGATTTTGACACTGTCTAGCTCTATTACCAATCCACCCCCAGGTATAACATCACTAATGCTATGAGCATGCTTCTCAAGGGCGTTTCCTATATTGCTAGAGACTATGCAGCTGAAAAGCAAAGTACTTGACCACCTATCTATTCAACCTTCCCATGCAATACATTAACTGTCTCATGAGGGATGAGCTGGAATCGCTTAAGGAGATTTGCTAAGTTTGGTCAGGTGGAGGATCTGAACTGTTGAAGTAATGATACTGTTGAAGTATACTTTTATTGTATCTCACAATACTTTTCCCGTACACTGATATAGAAACTGGAAATGGTAGCAGAGCTAGCCACAAGGATAAACACAGAGTGAATCAGGATTCCAAATACAGATGAAAGTACCCTGAGAATGCTCCTGTCGAAAGTCAAGCTATTATTCAATTTGCAATTAAGAGTAATGTGCACGAAAGAAGATATAACCTAAGAAAAGCATAAAAGTAGTGGATTTAGTGCAAGTAAAATTGATCAAGGCTCTCTAATTTCCCACTTCTTCACCTAAGTCAATATCTCCTATCAAATGCTGCACTGCATTCAATAAACTTTGTCTCCTTAGGAGCAGAATAGGTGAAAGTCCTTATCGAAGAACACCCTCAGGTCATGAATTTCTCCGCCTTTTCCTTCTCCAATGGCTTTTGCTTGCAGTCCAATACTCTTTGAAAATCCTTTACTCTTGTTCTCTCAACCACCTGACCTGAGAGCCTCCTGTCGAAAGTCAAACTACTATTCCACTTGCAATTAGCAGTAGTGTTTGCACAAAAGAAGTGATAACCTCTGAAAAGCATAAAAGTAGTTAATTTCATGCAAGAAATACAGATCAAGGCTCTCTAGTTTACCACTTCCTCACCTAAGCCAATATTACCTACCGAACAAAGAGCTGCATTCGATAAAGATTATTTCCGTGGGAGCAGAATGGGTGAAAGTCCTTATCCCACGCAGACCCTCAGGTCTTGAACTTCTTCCACCTTCCATTCTTCAATGAATTTTGCTTCCAGTGCAATACTCTGAAAATCCTATACACTTGTTTCCTCAACCCCCTGCCTTGAGAGGCTCTACCATGCATACACCGCTATCTCCGAGTGAACATACTTCCTCACATTACTGCTCAGTTTAACCTTTTCATGGTCAGAAGGTAAAGTGCAAAAAATTGCAATCCATACCAGTGAACTCTTGGCTTCAATGTCTTTTTCATACTCTAGAAAAGAAAGCCAAAGTCAGCATTAAGTTCTGATATTTAACATTCCACCCATGAAACATGGGCTCTCATTAGGGTCTGATGCATGACAGTTATGCCTTCTTTCTGGAAACAATGCTTTGAAGTTATTTCCCAGAACAAGACTTCAAACTCTCATCCCAGGTGGGACTTGAACCCACAATCCCTGGCTCCGGAGGCCAGTGCCTTATCCATTAGGCCACTGGGATCAGGTGATGGGGGGGGGGGGGTCCAGCTCACCAGCTGTCCTAGGTTAACATTTCCTGGGAAACAGTTGCTACTCTCCAACGCAGTTTAGACTCCTCACTCTACTTCTTCAGCGACGGGCACCATAACCCCTTATAGTGATAGGGCAGAGTGCTTTACGTACGGACTTTCAAAGAGAAAGGAGTAAACTGCAGAGGATAAACGCAAGAGGAAAGACGATAAGAATCTTCATTCCACATAAGTGTTTCAGTGCCCAGAGAATTTGCCTTGGAAAGCCAAGCAGCTATTTAGTTTCCAATCTGCAGTTATTTTTGCCACAGCGCATCGTGATGTTAGGAGTATTGAGGTGAAAGAAGCACTGAAGTGCTGAATTTTTCACAGGATGCCAAGGCCCATGTAGCCTACCATGCTTTCTAGTTATGCAATATCGGATAACCAACTTTGAGCCACATTCACAAATGAATATTCACATTAATACAGACTAGAAAAGGACCCTTTTTGAACAAGGCTCTTAGGCCATGAGCTCTCCCAGCTTCTCCTCTGCAATTTTCCCATTGCAGACCAATTCACTTTCTTATTCCTTTACTTTATTTCCCACATCTCTATGCTCTGGAGACCCTGTTTCACTGAACGTGCTCCTTTTCGGTAAAGAAAACCTACCTGAAAATATAGCCGAGTCTGTCTTTTTCATCCTCGTACGATAAAATGTTGGAAGATGCACTTTGCGCCAGTGAATTCTTGTTTTTTTATATTATGTATGCCCTTCACCTGTTTGAATATTAGCAGCCTGGGCCACATCTGTTCCAAGGTGTTCAGTGTCATCTCTGCTCTTCCGGTTTCTTCTTGTTACGTGAACCATGATTGTTCCTCTGGATACTGTCTATGACCAGTATGTCATTGTATGGAAGAAAACAATGGCTTTATGAGGATGTATGCTTGAAAACATCACAACCCACCCCAGGTGGGACTTGAACCCACAATCCCAGGCTTAGAAGGCCAGTACCTTATCCATTAGGCCACTGGGGTCACGTAAGGAGCTTACCTTTCCTTAGAAACCCATCGGATGGCTTAGGTGTGTCACCCGCACCCTGCTAGGTTCTTCTGATTCGATCTTCTGCTTTACAGGGGATTTTGACACTGTCTAGCTCTATTACCAATCCACCCCCAGGTATAACATCACTAATGCTATGAGCATGCTTCTCAAGGGCGTTTCCTATATTGCTAGAGACTATGCAGCTGAAAAGCAAAGTACTTGACCACCTATCTATTCAACCTTCCCATGCAATACATTAACTGTCTCATGAGGGATGAGCTGGAATCGCTTAAGGAGATTTGCTAAGTTTGGTCAGGTGGAGGATCTGAACTGTTGAAGTATACTTTTATTGTATCTCACAATACTTTTCCCGTACACTGATATAGAAACTGGAAATGGTAGCAGAGCTAGCCACAAGGATAAACACAGAGTGAATCAGGATTCCAAATACAGATGAAAGTACCCTGAGAATGCTCCTGTCGAAAGTCAAGCTATTATTCAATTTGCAATTAAGAGTAATGTGCACGAAAGAAGATATAACCTAAGAAAAGCATAAAAGTAGTGGATTTAGTGCAAGTAAAATTGATCAAGGCTCTCTAATTTCCCACTTCTTCACCTAAGTCAATATCTCCTATCAAATGCTGCACTGCATTCAATAAACTTTGTCTCCTTAGGAGCAGAATAGGTGAAAGTCCTTATCGAAGAACACCCTCAGGTCATGAATTTCTCCGCCTTTTCCTTCTCCAATGGCTTTTGCTTCCAGTCCAATACTCTTTGAAAATCCTTTACTCTTGTTCTCTCAACCACCTGACCTGAGAGCCTCCTGTCGAAAGTCAAACTACTATTCCACTTGCAATTAGCAGTAGTGTTTGCACAAAAGAAGTGATAACCTCTGAAAAGCATAAAAGTAGTTAATTTCATGCAAGAAATACAGATCAAGGCTCTCTAGTTTACCACTTCCTCACCTAAGCCAATATTACCTACCGAACAAAGAGCTGCATTCGATAAAGATTATTTCCGTGGGAGCAGAATGGGTGAAAGTCCTTATCCCACGCAGACCCTCAGGTCTTGAACTTCTTCCACCTTCCATTCTTCAATGAATTTTGCTTCCAGTGCAATACTCTGAAAATCCTATACACTTGTTTCCTCAACCCCCTGCCTTGAGAGGCTCTACCATGCATACACCGCTATCTCCGAGTGAACATACTTCCTCACATTACTGCTCAGTTTAACCTTTTCATGGTCAGAAGGTAAAGTGCAAAAAATTGCAATCCATACCAGTGAACTCTTGGCTTCAATGTCTTTTTCATACTCTAGAAAAGAAAGCCAAAGTCAGCATTAAGTTCTGATATTTAACATTCCACCCATGAAACATGGGCTCTCATTAGGGTCTGATGCATGACAGTTATGCCTTCTTTCTGGAAACAATGCTTTGAAGTTATTTCCCAGAACAAGACTTCAAACTCTCATCCCAGGTGGGACTTGAACCCACAATCCCTGGCTCCGGAGGCCAGTGCCTTATCCATTAGGCCACTGGGATCAGGTGATGGGGGAGTCCAGCTCACCAGCTGTCCTAGGTTAACATTTCCTGGGAAACAGTTGCTACTCTCCAACGCAGTTTAGACTCCTCACTCTACTTCTTCAGCGACGGGCACCATAACCCCTTATAGTGATAGGGCAGAGTGCTTTACGTACGGACTTTCAAAGAGAAAGGAGTAAACTGCAGAGGATAAACGCAAGAGGAAAGACGATAAGAATCTTCATTCCACATAAGTGTTTCAGTACCCAGAGAATTTGCCTTGGAAAGCCAAGCAGCTATTTAGTTTCCAATCTGCAGTTATTTTTGCCACAGCGCATCGTGATGTTAGGAGTATTGAGGTGAAAGAAGCACTGAAGTGCTGAATTTTTCACAGGATGCCAAGGCCCATGTAGCCTACCATGCTTTCTAGTTATGCAATATCGGATAACCAACTTTGAGCCACATTCACAAATGAATATTCACATTAATACAGACTAGAAAAGGACCCTTTTTGAACAAGGCTCTTAGGCCATGAGCTCTCCCAGCTTCTCCTCTGCAATTTTCCCATTGCAGACCAATTCACTTTCTTATTCCTTTACTTTATTTCCCACATCGTTAGCTCTGGAGACCCTGTTTCACTGAACGTGCTCCTTTTCGGTAAAGAAAACCTACCTGAAAATATAGCCGAGTCTGTCTTTTTCATCCTCGTACGATAAAATGTTGGAAGATGCACTTTGCGCCAGTGAATTCTTGTTTTTTTATATTATGTATGCCCTTCACCTGTTTGAATATTAGCAGCCTGGGCCACATCTGTTCCAAGGTGTTCAGTGTCATCTCTGCTCTTCGGGTTTCTTCTTGTTACGTGAACCATGATTGTTCCTCTGGATACTGTCTATGACCAGTATGTCATTGTATGGAAGAAAACAATGGCTTTATGAGGATGTATGCTTGAAAACATCACAACCCACCCCAGGTGGGACTTGAACCCACAATCCCAGGCTTAGAAGGCCAGTACCTTATCCATTAGGCCACTGGGGTCACGTAAGGAGCTACCTTTCCTTAGAAACCCAGCGGATGGCTTAGGTGTGTCACCCGCACCCTGCTAGGTTCTTCTGATTCGATCTTCTGCTTTACAGGGGATTTTGACACTGTCTAGCTCTATTACCAATCCACCCCCAGGTATAACATCACTAATGCTATGAGCATGCTTCTCAAGGGTGTTTCCTATATTGCTAGAGACTATGCAGCTGAAAAGCAAAGTACTTGACCACCCATCTATTCAACCTTCCCATGCAATACATTAACTGTCTCATGAGGGATGAGCTGGAATCGCTTAAGGAGATTTGCTAAGTTTGGTCAGGTGGAGGATCTGAACTGTTGAAGTATACTTTTATTGTATCTCACAATACTTTTCCCGTACACTGATATAGAAACTGGAAATGGTAGCAGAGCTAGCCACAAGGATAAACACAGAGTGAATCAGGATTCCAAATACAGATGAAAGTACCCTGAGAATGCTCCTGTCGAAAGTCAAGCTATTATTCAATTTGCAATTAAGAGTAATGTGCACGAAAGAAGATATAACCTAAGAAAAGCATAAAAGTAGTGGATTTAGTGCAAGTAAAATGGATCAAGGCTCTCTAATTTCCCACTTCTTCACCTAAGTCAATATCTCCTATCAAATGCTGCACTGCATTCAATAAACTTTGTCTCCTTAGGAGCAGAATAGGTGAAAGTCCTTATCGAAGAACACCCTCAGGTCATGAATTTCTCCGCCTTTTCCTTCTCCAATGGCTTTTGCTTCCAGTCCAATACTCTTTGAAAATCCTTTACTCTTGTTCTCTCAACCACCTGACCTGAGAGCCTCCTGTCGAAAGTCAAACTACTATTCCACTTGCAATTAGCAGTAGTGTTTGCACAAAAGAAGTGATAACCTCTGAAAAGCATAAAAGTAGTTAATTTCATGCAAGAAATACAGATCAAGGCTCTCTAGTTTACCACTTCCTCACCTAAGCCAATATTACCTACCGAACAAAGAGCTGCATTCGATAAAGATTATTTCCGTGGGAGCAGAATGGGTGAAAGTCCTTTCCCACGCAGACCCTCAGGTCTTGAACTTCTTCCACCTTCCATTCTTCAATGAATTTTGCTTCCAGTGCAATACTCTGAAAATCCTATAAACTTGTTTCCTCAACCCCCTGCCTTGAGAGGCTCTACCATGCATACACCGCTATCTCCGAGTGAACATACTTCCTCACATTACTGCTCAGTTTAACCTTTTCATGGTGAGAAGGTAAAGTGCAAAAAATTGCAATCCATACCAGTGAACTCTTGGCTTCAATGTCTTTTTCATACTCTAGAAAAGAAAGCCAAAGTCAGCATTAAGTTCTGATATTTAACATTCCACCCATGAAACATGGGCTCTCATTAGGGTCTGATGCATGACAGTTATGCCTTCTTTCTGGAAACAATGCTTTGAAGTTATTTCCCAGAACAAGACTTCAAACTCTCATCCCAGGTGGGACTTGAACCCACAATCCCTGGCTCCGGAGGCCAGTGCCTTATCCATTAGGCCACTGGGATCAGGTGATGGGGGGGGGGGGTCCAGCTCACCAGCTGTCCTAGGTTAACATTTCCTGGGAAACAGTTGCTACTCTCCAACGCAGTTTAGACTCCTCACTCTACTTCTTCAGCGACGGGCACCATAACCCCTTATAGTGATAGGGCAGAGTGCTTTACGTACGGACTTTCAAAGAGAAAGGAGTAAACTGCAGAGGATAAACGCAAGAGGAAAGACGATAAGAATCTTCATTCCACATAAGTGTTTCAGTACCCAGAGAATTTGCCTTGGAAAGCCAAGCAGCTATTTAGTTTCCAATCTGCAGTTATTTTTGCCACAGCGCATCGTGATGTTAGGAGTATTGAGGTGAAAGAAGCACTGAAGTGCTGAATTTTTCACAGGATGCCAAGGCCCATGTAGCCTACCATGCTTTCTAGTTATGCAATATCGGATAACCAACTTTGAGCCACATTCACAAATGAATATTCACATTAATACAGACTAGAAAAGGACCCTTTTTGAACAAGGCTCTTAGGCCATGAGCTCTCCCAGCTTCTCCTCTGCAATTTTCCCATTGCAGACCAATTCACTTTCTTATTCCTTTACTTTATTTCCCACATCTCTATGCTCTGGAGACCCTGTTTCACTGAACGTGCTCCTTTTCGGTAAAGAAAACCTACCTGTAAATATAGCCGAGTCTGTCTTTTTCATCCTCGTACGATAAAATGTTGGAAGATGCACTTTGCGCCAGTGAATTCTTGTTTTTTTATATTATGTATGCCCTTCACCTGTTTGAATATTAGCAGCCTGGGCCACATCTGTTCCAAGGTGTTCAGTGTCATCTCTGCTCTTCGGGTTTCTTCTTGTTACGTGAACCATGATTGTTCCTCTGGATACTGTCTATGACCAGTATGTCATTGTATGGAAGAAAACAATGGCTTTATGAGGATGTATGCTTGAAAACATCACAACCCACCCCAGGTGGGACTTGAACCCACAATCCCAGGCTTAGAAGGCCAGTACCTTATCCATTAGGCCACTGGGGTCACGTAAGGAGTTACCTTTCCTTAGAAACCCAGCGGATGGCTTAGGTGTGTCACACCTACCCTGCTAGGTTCTTCTGATTCGATCTTCTGCTTTACAGGGGATTTTGACACTGTCTAGCTCTATTACCAATCCACCCCCAGGTATAACATCACTAATGCTATGAGCATGCTTCTCAAGGGCGTTTCCTATATTGCTAGAGACTATGCAGCTGAAAAGCAAAGTACTTGACCACCCATCTATTCAACCTTCCCATGCAATACATTAACTGTCTCATGAGGGATGAGCTGGAATCGCTTAAGGAGATTTGCTAAGTTTGGTCAGGTGGAGGATCTGAACTGTTGAAGTATACTTTTATTGTATCTCACAATACTTTTCCCGTACACTGATATAGAAACTGGAAATGGTAGCAGAGCTAGCCACAAGGATAAACACAGAGTGAATCAGGATTCCAAATACAGATGAAAGTACCCTGAGAATGCTCCTGTCGAAAGTCAAGCTATTATTCAATTTGCAATTAAGAGTAATGTGCACGAAAGAAGATATAACCTAAGAAAAGCATAAAAGTAGTGGATTTAGTGCAAGTAAAATGGATCAAGGATCTCTAATTTCCCACTTCTTCACCTAAGTCAATATCTCCTATCAAATGCTGCACTGCATTCAATAAACTTTGTCTCCTTAGGAGCAGAATAGGTGAAAGTCCTTATCGAAGAACACCCTCAGGTCATGAATTTCTCCGCCTTTTCCTTCTCCAATGGCTTTTGCTTCCAGTCCAATACTCTTTGAAAATCCTTTACTCTTGTTCTCTCAACCACCTGACCTGAGAGGCTCCTGTCGAAAGTCAAACTACTATTCCACTTGCAAGTCCAGTAGTGTTTGCACAAAAGAAGTGATAACCTCTGAAAAGCATAAAAGTAGTTAATTTCATGCAAGAAATACAGATCAAGGCTCTGTAGTTTACCACTTCCTCACCTAAGCCAATATTACCTACCGAACAAAGAGCTGCATTCGATAAAGATTATTTCCGTGGGAGCAGAATGGGTGAAAGTCCTTATCCACGCAGACCCTCAGGTCTTGAACTTCTTCCACCTTCCATTCTTCAATGAATTTTGCTTCCAGTGCAATACTCTGAAAATCCTATACACTTGTTTCCTCAACCCCCTGCCTTGAGAGGCTCTACCATGCATACACCGCTATCTCCGAGTGAACATACTTCCTCACATTACTGCTCAGTTTAACCTTTTCATGGTCAGAAGGTAAAGTGCAAAAAATTGCAATCCATACCAGTGAACTCTTGGCTTCAATGTCTTTTTCATACTCTAGAAAAGAAAGCCAAAGTCAGTATTAAGTTCTGATATTTAACATTCCACCCATGAAACATGGGCTCTCATTAGAGCAGAGCTTTCCAAAGTGTGTGTCGCGACACTTTGGTGTGTCGCCTGAGGTGTGCCGGTTTGTCGCGCAAGCCCGGTGCACATGACACACCGGCAAGTGGGAGCCAATGCAGCCGCCAGTGGAGCTCATCCCACTGGCGGCTGAGCAGTAAAATATCGCTGGCAGGAAGATCGGCAAGGCTGTGGTGGAGCTCACCTCACCACGGCCCGAAGAAGAAAAAGGTCACGTCGAGACATGCAGGTGCTCCTCCTCCTTCCTGCCCATGCGGCCCCGGAAGAAAAATGTTGCCGGAGCCGCACGGGCAGAAAGGGGGAGGAGCGTCAGCCGCGTCCAGAAGAGGAGCAGCAGCGGGGAGAGAAGAGGAGGCGGCTCGGTAGCAGGGTCGCCGCCGCGATCGGCCCGAGAAGATCAGGGCCGCTGCAGAGCCAATCCTGCAGCGACCCGTGAAGAGGAGGCCCAGAGGTAAGAGAGCGGCTGATGCGGGCCCGTAGAGTGCGTGTGTGAGGTGAGTTGAGCGATTGTGTGCGTCTGTGAGCTGAGTTGAGCGATTGTGTGCGTGAATGATGTGAGTTGAGCGATTGTGTGCGTCTGTGAGCTGAGTTGAGAGATTGTGTGCGTGTGTGAGGTGAGTTGAGAGATTGTGTGTGGGAGTGAGGACCTGAATGTTTGCAGAGACAGCATGTGAGAGAGCCTGTGTGTGTGTGTGTGTGTGTGTGTGAGAGAGAGACAGCATGTGACAGTGAGAGCCTGTGTTTATGAATGATTGTATGAGAGAGAGCATGTGACAGTGAGAGTCTGTGCTTGAGCAAGACAGCATGTGGGAGTGAGAGAGAGCCTGGGTGTGTGAGAGTCAGACAGCATGTGCAAGAGAGAGACTGTGTATGAATGATTGTATGAGAGAGAGCATGTGACAGTGAGAGCCTATGCTTGAGCAAGACAACATGTGGGTGTGAGAGAGAGCCTGGGTGTGTGAGAGTCAGACAGCATGTGCAAGAGAGAGACTGTATGAATGATTGTATGAGAGAGAGTCTGTGAGTGTGTGAGAGAGAGAAAGTATGTGAGAATGAGAACCTGACTGAATGTTTGAGGGAAGAATATAGATGGAGAGAAAAGAAATAGAAAAAAAGACAATATTTATTTTATTTATTTATTTAAAAACTTTTATATACCGGTATTAGTATGCATACATCATACCGGTTTACAATGTAACTTAAAAGGCAGAAATTACAATGAACAGGGAGGGCGAACAAGGAGGAGTATACATAGAGCAGGAGGAGGAGGAATTAGAGCAATAAATAAAACTGCAACGGACTATTTACAGGAATATACAAGGCGTAGGCAAGATACTTGCAGAAGTCAGTGTATTTAATCAGGGTAGGCTTGTCGGAAGAGCCATGTTTTATGAAAGGAAAAACATGTTTTATGAAAGGAATTGGCAAAAAAATAAGAAAGGGGAGGTGGAACAAAAAAGCCTGTGACCAACCGATTAGAAAACTAAGATCAGACAGCAAAGGTAAAAAAAAAAGAAATAAATTACTTTTTACTGATTGGCACATGTAATCTTTGGTAATGTGCAAGAGTAGCACTTTCTCTATGCTGATTTCACAATGTACGAGATCAACATGGAGGAAGTGGAAACCCACGGGTCCTGCACAGAGGAGGCAGCAGAATGGGCTTCAGTGCCAATAGCAGCAATCAGCGCCTCCCCAATAGCCATGCGGCAGCAGTGACAGTGGCAGCAGAGGAATGAGAGATGCTCCGAGGTTGCTGGCAAAAGAAAGAGAGGGGGTTTGCCTTTAGTGTGTGCCTGCCTGAGGGTGTGTCTGTGTATGAGAATGTATGGGTGTCTTCCTGGGGTTTGTATGTGTGAGAATAGGTGCCGGCCTGTGTGTGGTGTATGTGTGTGTGAGAATGAATTGGTGCCTGCCTGGGGGTCTGGGTGTGAGAGAATGAATGTGTGCATGCCTGAGGGAGTGGTGTGAAATTGAATGGAAGCCTGCCTGGGGGTCAGTTTCAGTGTGTGAGAATGACTGGGAGCTTGCCTGGGTGTGTGTGTTTGTGTGTATGTGAGGGAGCCAGACAGAGTATGTATGAGAAAATCCAGGGGAGTAAGAGTTTGTGTGGGGGTGTGTGTGTGGAGGGAGAGAGAGTGTCTTAGAGCTTGAGAGTGTGTCAGTGTCTGTGAGAGCGAGAGGTTATGGTGGGTATAAGAGCATGAATGTGTATGTATGTGACAGTATATGTGTGAGAGAGAATGGAAATGTGAGTATGTGTGAGAGAGAGAGGATAACCTCCTAATCCTTGACAATATCAGGGTGACTGGAAATCAAGAGCTCCCACGTATGGACAGCAGGGGCTTTTTAAAATCCTTATTAGTTTTAATTATTGGGTGTTATTTGATATATGTGCTGTTTTGAAATATTTTATTGGTGTTTAGGAAATTGTAAAAAATGTATATGATTTTAATGAATAGAAATTCTATTTATCAGTAGTTTTAAAATATTCTTTTATTAGTATGGTTTTACTATTATAACTGATGCTTTATGTTTCTTGATTTTATTTGTTTTATGAGGAATGATGGTTCTGTTTTTCCATTATTAATACACAGAGTCTGGCTTCTTGGGGTTTCCATTTCAGTTTTTGTCTAATTTGTGCTCCTTTATTTTGTATTCTGTATTTGGTGAGGGTCTGTCTCTGCTCTGTGTGTGTGACCATGATGAGAAATTCGCTAGCATAGGGATCTATAGCAATTGTTTCCTCAGTAGGTGGTGTATTGGTATTCTAGGACCCAGTATAATATTTACCCTTGCTTTTTCACAGGTAGGGTTATTGTTGTTAGAGTCCTTGGTGTTATTACTGTTATGTTATGATGGGATTGCAGTATAGATTTTGAGTGTCTTTTTTTTTGCGAGGTTTTATTTTCGTTCACAATGTGCCTGGCAGTGGAAGGTGTTTGTGCTGCTGTTACTGTGAGGTGACACCAGAATTTGAAAACATCTTTTAGTATGATGAGATGTAAGGGAAACATTCAAGCTCATTGTTTGGGGGAATTTCAGTGGATGCCCAGAGTTACAGAACTGGAGGTGCAGGATTTATATTGACATTCTGTCCCTTCCTATAAATTCCAGTCTTCACTCTCATAGCCATATAGAATTAGTTGAATGAGGCTATCAAATAATTTTATAGTGTGAAACTGGCCAGCTTTTTAAAATTACGCAGCAGACCCTTTGGACTTTCTTATTAACACCAAATATTCAAATCTGTGTTCATCCCATCAAGCTCATATATCTCATTAAAGAGGTAAATTGAATAACACAATAACTTTGTTTTATTATTGTTACTCATAAATTATAACAATAACATTAATCTTGGAATATTATATATTTTTAATATAAATGAAAGATTTTCACAAGATAGGTTGTGTCGTGAAACATTTTATTATGTATATATTTAAGGAAACATACATAAATTGTCGAAATACATTTTGTTCGTTTAACCTTTAACCTCTGGTTTGCTAGTAGACTGAATTACTGTGTCCCGAAATTATGTTTGTCTAAAAAGTGTGTCACCAACATGAAAAGTTTGGAAAGCTCTGCATTAGAGTCTGATGCATGACAGTTATGTCTTCTTTCTGGAAACAATTCTTTGAAGTTATTTCCCAGAACAAGACTTCAAACTCTCATCCCAGGTGGGACTTGACATTGGGGTCACATAAGGGGCTTCCTTTCCTTAGAAACCCAGCGGATGGCTTAGGTGTGTCACCCGCACCCTGCTAGGTTCTTCTGATTCGATCTTCTGCTTTACAGGGGATTTTGACACTGTCTAGCTCTATTACCAATCCACCCCCAGGTATAACATCACTAATGCTATGAGCATGCTTCTCAAGGGCGTTTCCTATATTGCTAGAGACTATGCAGCTGAAAAGCAAAGTACTTGACCACCCATCTATTCAACCTTCCCATGCAATACATTAACTGTCTCATGAGGGATGAGCTGGAATCGCTTAAGGAGATTTGCTAAGTTTGGTCAGGTGGAGGATCTGAACTGTTGAAGTATACTTTTATTGTATCTCACAATACTTTTCCCGTACACTGATATAGAAACTGGAAATGGTAGCAGAGCTAGCCACAAGGATAAACACAGAGTGAATCAGGATTCCAAATACAGATGAAAGTACCCTGAGAATGCTGGAGCCGAGACCCAGGCCCAACACCGCGACCTAGTCCGGAGGCCAGGTCCCGACACCTGGGCCTCGGCCTAGGACCAAAGCCCAATGCTACAACCTAGTCAAGAGGTCGGGTTCCAACGCCTGGGCCTTAGCCTAGATCAGAGCCCTGATTCAGGACCAATTTGTGGCCCGGCCTGGAGACCAGGTCCTGATGCCAGAGCCTTGGCTTAGGCCAGAGGCAGGACCCAATGCTTAGACCTCACCCTCGGTTCAGGCCCAGGCCCAGAGCTCAGACCTCACCACTGCTCCCTTATCATCCTCTTCTTTTTTCTGATGCTATCCACTGGGTTTGCGCCAGAGTTAATTAACTCCAGCACATTCACTCAGTGGACAGCGCTATTTTGATGAACAGCAATTGTACGGCAATGCAGTACACTGAGGATAGTGTTTCAGTACTGGTTTTTTAATAGTTAAAGTGATAACATAAACCTTCGCTGAATTATAATGTACTGCAGGCACAAACAGACAGGTTACTTCAATCAAGGTTGCAAACGCAGTTGGGGCAAAGATTAAATCCAATGTACATAACCTGTCCAGGTCAGTTTCCACAGTAATTTCTTTCCATGGACAGACACTGGGCCAGTGCAAGGATAGTAGGTGCCCTTGGTGACTTCTGCCTTGTGCAACCCCCCCCTCCCCCCCCACGTTCGCGCCGCACTGTGCCCCTCCCCCATTTCACGCCACCCTCGCTGGTCTCAGGCCCGACTCCTCCTACCTAGTTTGCACCACCCACTCTATTCTTCTCAGAGCCACAAGCACCACATGCTGCTTGCAGCCCGATGAATCTCTACACCTCTTTGCCATGAGCGGTTCCGGGCTATGTGAACACAGTGGCTTCTACATACTAAGCTAAGTAACATGATTGATAAGATTCAGTATCATGACTTATAAAGAGCATATTACAGGTGGCATTCACATGAGAAGTTTTGCAAGTTAAAAAATACAACAAAAATTCAACATCAATATTGACCAATGATTAAATATGTGTGAAAGTGAAACTATGCTTTACCATGAAGCCTATTATGAAGGTCAATGAAGCCTAGTATATATATTCTCTTCTAAGCTTCTTGGTGAAGGAAATAATTATTTGGACACTTTTGGTATTCTCTGTGATTTTAAGAATTAGTTACCATTGATTCTACATCAATTTCAAGTCTGTGGTTACAGTGGGAGAGTGAAATGTTAACAGATATTTCCTAGCATGTAGCAGATGGACTCAGGAACAATGGGTATAGTGTACTCCTGATAGCAGCTGGAGACGGATTAGATTTCAATCTGACGTCAACCCTAGTACATAATATATACCCCTGCAGGAAGTGCAGCTCTTCAGTATTTTCCGTCTCCATAGCAGTTAGGGACTACCTGCATGCTCTCACAGCGTTAGAGCAAAATTTAACGGAGAAAAACCCAAAATAAGAAGAAAACTTACCTCATCAATGAGCCCCGCTCTCCTGCGGTGACACCCTCGGGTCCCTCCCCCAGTTGAGAATTCCCGAGGTGATTTCCGTGGTGGGGAAGTAGCCCCCGATCTCGGGCGCGGCTGAGAGGCAGCGGGTGCAACCTCGAGCGTGGCAGTGAAGGTATTTGCCCTCTCCCCCCGCAGCCGGAGACTGCCCGGAATGAAACCGTGAAGCGCCGACAAGGTAAGGTAGAAATCTTGTTTAAAGACTCCAGTCTCCGAAGCTCGAGGAGTCGCACAGGTTGCCTGCCGGGTCCAGTGCCACCGGGTTGATACGCCCTAGCAGAGCTAGACCCCGGTTAGATCCAAGGGCTCTCCCACATGGAGACCCTCCGAGGTGGTTGCTGTCGCCATTTTGGCCTGTTCGCCGCCCTGTCTGCCGTCTCGATCTGTGCACATAAGGCGAGCTGTGCGCACAACATCCCTTGTGCACACAACTTACACGCTCAAGTACCGTACGCACAGGTTACACGCGCAACTCGCGCTTACTGGGCCAGGCTTACTGGGCCGGGCGCATAACTGCGACTTGTGCGTACAGCAGCGTGCACATCCTAGGCGCACATCCATCCACTCGCATATATTCGACGCACCGGAGCGCATAATAATAGATTCTAAGCACCTATATCCATGGCACCGCCGGAAAAGAAACTCAAGGTTCAGAGCCTCTGCCCAGCATGCCATATCAGAGCCACACAACACGAAGAGGCCAACACCATGTGTATCCAGTGTGAGGAGGCCCTGGGGGATCAAGCCCAGGGCCAGTCCCATCGGGGCCTGAGTGCTAGCTCCTCATTAAGTACTCCGGACCTAGCAATGCGCAACGGGACACCCCCTCAAACGGGGCCCCCCAGGGACAGAGCACCCCCTAGCTTGGACCCAGCGTCTCTCTCCTGGGTGGAATTTTTCAAAGGCATGCACACCTTCGTTCTCATGCAGATGAAGCCTCCGATATCACGGCCACAGCCTTCACCAGAGGACCTCTACGCTCTGGGCCCCTCTAGGCCCCGGGAAGTGAATCCACCACCCGGAAGTCCCACGTACGGGGACACGGACATCTCGGAGGAGGAATCAGAGCCTCTGGAGGAGGGGGAACTCCCCCCGGGGACAGAGCCTCACCGGACCATGAGACGCTTCTTCACCAATGACGATCTTCCAGACCTGGTCACCCGCAGCTTGAAGGAACTTGCTATCCCGGGCACAAGTGCCTCGGGGAAGCCCAAGACGTGGCCCCTATTAGGCACCATCATCCACAAGATTGGTCTACACAGGGGACCAGTACTTCTTGTGGCCCCGGACTGGCCAAGAAGACCGTGATATGCAGACAGGCGAAGACTACTGACAGGGACTCCCCTGCCACTACCTCCACACAGAGACCTGCTCCAGCAAGGGCCGATCCTCCACAAGGATCCAGCTCGGTTCTCTCTTATGGTCTGGCCATTGAGAGGGCTCACCTGAGAAAGAGCAGATACTCGGGGGCTGTAATTGACACCCTACTCTGAGCGCGCAAGTTCTCTACATCTCTAACATACTTAAGGATTTGGAGAATATTCGAAGCCTGGTGCAAGGATCACGACATCATTCCACACTCAGTCAAAATTCCTGTGATCTTGGAATTCCTACAGAATGGCCTACAGAAGGGATTGTCCCTCAATTCCATCAAGGTACAGGTGGCCACATTGTCATGCTACGGATCCGAGCACGAGGGTGACACCATAGCCTCTTACCCAGATGTTTCACGCTTCCTGAAAGGAGTCAAGCACATCCGACCCCCTCTAAAGTGGCCGATACCTCTTTGGAACCTCAATCTGGTCCTGGATTTCTTAGCAGGAGCCTCTTTCAGACCTCTCCGCGGCCTGTCTCTCTGACTACTAACATTGAAGACAGCCTTCCTGCTGGCAGTTTGTTCAGCCCGTCGTATATCCGAGCTACAAGCACTGTCCTGCCGGGAGCCATTCCTCAGACTCACCCCAGGAACCATCCAGTTATGCACAGTTCCGTCTTTCCTCCCCAAAGTGGTGTCCCACTTCCATATCAACCAAACCATCTCACTACCATTGCCAGATGAACATAAGAATTCGGAAGAGGCTCGAAGTCTATGCCACCTCAACAGCGGTAGACTCCTATCCAGATACCTGGAAGTGTTGGATCCCGTACGAAAAACGGAACACCTATTCGTCCTTCACAGTGGGAAGAGGCAAGGGGAAGTGGCCTTGCGAGCAACCATAGCCCGCTGGATCAAAGAAGTCATCAAGGTGGCCTATGTAGAAGCAGGCAAGCCGCCGCCGCTACAAGTCAAGGCCCATTCTACTACAGCCCAGGCAGTATCCTGGGCAGAAACCAAGATGTTGTCACCTGCCGACATTTGCAGGGCTGCGACATGGTCCTCCATCCACACCTTCTCCAGGTTTTACCGCCCAGATGTTCAGGCTTGAGAGGACACAGCATTTGCAAGGGCAGTACTAAGTGGGTCACGGACAGCCTCCCACCCAGTTCGTGAGTAGCTTTTATACACCCCATTGGTCCTGAGTCCATCTGCTACACGCTAGGAAATGGAGAAATTACTTACCTGATAATTTCGTTTTCCTTAGTGTAGACAGATGGACTCAGCATCCCACCCATGGCTGCCGTTACTCTTGGAATGCTCGAGTGACTCAAGGGTAAGCCATGCTTTCCTTCATCTAGGACACCCATCCTACCGGGTGTCGACGTTTTCTGGTTGAGGACACTGGCGGTCTCCAGCTATGGCCAATTCAACCAGCTCAAGTTTATCAAGTTAATCAACTTATAAAGTTAAGCAAGTTCTTCAACTTACGAAGTTATACAAGTCATTCAAATTAGTCAGTCTCTCATATATCCACAATGCTTTTCGAGGAGAGTACTGAAGAGCTGCACCTCCTGCAGGGGCATATGTACTAGGGCTGACATCAGATTGAAATCTGATCCGTCTCCAACTGCTAGCAGGAGTACACTATACCCATTGGTCCTGAGTCCATCTGTCTACACTAAGGAAAACGAAATTATCAGGTAAGTAATTTCTCCATTATGTTACAGGCTCCTGGGTATATTTGACAGGCTAGTAAAAATGGAAACACAATAATAACGAGAGGTTCTTATTGAAAAGATTTTATTCCAGTAACCAGAAATTATCAGGACAAATCTTTAGTTTAAAAAATGTTCCATTCCACTCACTATTTAAATTTTGTTCAGATACATCATTATTTGCACATAGTTTAGTTGTGTAAAAAAGCAGTAATGGAAAATTCTGGGGCTGGTGTTTAATTTTGGCTGGTTAATGCTGATATTCAGTACTATTTGGATAAGCAAGTTTGCTTACCGTAAACAGTGTTTTCTGAAGATAGAAGGATGAATTAGCCATTCTGTCTGGGATGTCCTCCAGACGGCCCTGGATGGAGCTTCTCAAAGATCACAAAGTTTGGCTGTGTGACTGCCCATCATTTCCCTCGCAAAGCCATCTTTCCTCAGTCCATAATCTAGCTCATCCAGCGGAGCGAAAAATCAAGAGGATGTCTAGTGAGGCGAGCAGGTCAGCATAGCTAATTCATCCTGCTATCTACAGAAAACACCGTTTACAGTAAGCAAACTTGCTTTTTTCCCATTGATAAGCAGGCTGAATTAACCATGCTGTCTGGAAGTCCCCAGCTTAGGGTTGGGTCCTGCACACTTGAAGACTCTGAGTTGGGGAGCGACAGTCTCTTGTGGTCCTGAATGATTCCTGTGTGCTCAACCCGCCCTTGGTGGACAGCCTGAAGTTCAGTTTGCATCCCTCACGGACAATACTTAACACCCAATGATCCGAGGTGATCGCTTTCCAAGAGTTGTAGAACTGCGAAATCCTGCCTCCCACTAATGGCAGTATATGTGACCCGGTTACCTTCAAAAACCCTGTTGAGATTTGGGGTTGTTGTTCTGCAACTGCTACTGTTGGTGCTGGCCCCTGGATCTAACCCTGGTTTGTGGTTGTTGCGGCTGCTGCCTGCTTTCTTGGAAGGTCGGTGGGTGGTAAGGCAGATATTGCCTGAAAGGGCACTTTTGGTAATAGTCCTTCCTGTAGCCTTGGTAATACCTCCTGGCAGAGGATTGATACTCCACTGGGGATGCCAGAGGCAGTACTGCCACGTTCTGCTCCTTCAATTGGGAGACCGTCTCCTGCAGCTTGTCCCTGAATAAATTGTCGCCCATACACGGGAGGTCTGCCGATTTCTCATGCACATCCTTCTGGATGGCACTGGCTCTTAACCAGGCTATTCTTCAGGCTGCTATTGCCACCACTGATATACAGGCAGATGTCTCAAAAACCTCGTATATCGTACGGAGTAGATGACGCAACCCCTCTTCCAGGTCGGAGAATGTCTGAGAAAGAGTCGTGTCAGTTGAGGTGGTCACAAAGTGGGGATTGGGGGACTGCATACACTCATAAAGGCATTGGGTTATGTTAAACTGATGCTGTTGAAACTTTGCATTCAACATATCTGCTTGGAAGGCCTTCTTTCTGAAGTTATCCAAATACCTGCTGTCCCTACCCAGCGGGGTATTTGAGTGAAGGCGAGACTTCTTAGAGCTTTTCATGGCTGACTCTCCTACTACAGAAGCATGAAGCAATTGTACTGTGCTGTAGTAGGGGAATTTCCACATCCTGAACTTGAGGTTGGTCTTCCTGGATGTTGGTGGGCCAGAGAAAGGGGACTCCTAGGTCTTCACCATCACCGAGTCCAGGACGGCATGGGAGGGTAAGGCCGAGGGTTCAGCTGGGACGTCGAAGATATTTAGGTTTCCCAAGACCTCTGCTCTTGGGTCCGGGAACTTCTTTGTCTCAATATTGAGGCAAGTTCCTACTTTCTCGTTAAACTTTGAGTACAGGAGGTGTTCTGAAGACGAAGATGGTTCTGGTGGGTCCTCTGGCAGGTCTGATGGGATTCCGTGGATGTCCCTGGTGAAGTCAGAGGGGAGTCATTTGGTCCCATGACAGGTTGTGGGAAGAACTGCAGGCGGGGGCTCAGCGGCCCCTCCGGTGGACTATGCTCCTCTTGGGGCAAATATGGAGACTCCCTTACCAGGGAGAGTTCCTCCAAGGAAGGGCTCGATGGATGGTCCTTCTTGCTGCTCTTGAGAGAAGAGAAGATCATTGAGAAAATCTCCGATATCTGCAACATAGCCTGCGATGCCTCTTAGCGAGCCCCTCGTTCTTCTTGTGACCGGTTTGGTGGAGGGACTGTGGCCAGAAGGATGTTTGAGTCCGGCCCGCTCAGTCGGTATGTGGGTATTTCATCCCTATGAGATTTCTTGTGCCTCTTTTCTAGAGGCTCCTATAACTGAGGGGAATATCTCTTCCACTTTGACACTGAAGACATGTCCAAATACACCCTTGCAGAGGAGTCTGAGGATCTGAAGGAAAGATGATCTTCTGAGAGTGGCTCCATGTCCAAGAAGCCCATCTCAACAAGCTCCTCAGGACAAAAGACAACCTGAGGGTCCACAGCCCATCTTGACTTGTGGGAGGCCTTCCGGGAAGATCTACTCACTAGTTGTTGTGACTCAGTCTTTTTGTGTCACGTGCATCAATGATGCTTGAACCCCCGCTTATTTCTGTGTTGTGGAGAGCTTGGCATGCATCGAGTCAGATGATACATGGGGCCACCGCTTCGTTGCATCAAGGGTCTTTGGTGCATCCTTATGTTGAGCATCTCAGTGCTTCAACTTCAATGCATGCGTCACATCGATTGCAAGCAGGGCATCGGTGTCAAGGTGTTTCGATGCTTGTGTTGGCTCGTGGGCTCCCATGATGCTTGTTGACACAGCTTTGAGCGAACGTACTATTGGTGTATCTCCTGATGCCCGTCACTTTGTTGGGGCATGGGAGCACTTTGATGGCGTGACTCACCTAGCTCTTGGAGGGAGGAGGCCCTCCGATCTTTTTCCAGATGACCTGTGTTAAGCCCCGGGGATGAGTTGGCCAAGTGGCGCTCCAATCTCAGGGCATAGGACCCAGTGCCTTCCTCCCTCAAATGGGCGATCTTCTGGGCCCACGGGTGCTGGGCCTGGGTCAAAATCCAACCTCAGTCCCTGCAAGAGGACTGGTTGTGGTCCGGACCCAGGCAAAGCTAACAATAATTATTTCCATCGGTGATAAACATAATCTTGCTGCACTGGCAGTACTTGAAGCCCAGTGGCTGTAGGGCCATGCTAGCACTGAAAAGTGCTATTGGGTCCAAAACATTTGAAGAAGATTTGAAGGAATATGAAGAGAGTAGCTCCGTGTACAGCCTGCAGCATGAAAAAAAACAGACTGCTAAAGATGGTGTCACACGGGAAAGGACACGCAGTTGCACAGAGTCAGAGCTTTGTGATCTTTGAGAAGCTCCTCCCAGGGCCACCCATCCTGCTTATCAACTGGAAAAAAATTGATCCTGGTTAGTCTGGTTATAGAGGCGGGCTGTCCTAAAGTTATCTGAATAATCTTATCCAGGTAACTTTGACTTTTTCAGGGTAAATTCAGTGAATGCATAACCGAGCATTTTCTGCTGAATATCTGAATAAGGTTATCCTGTTAATTTTACCCAGATAACTTTCCTGCTTCTAAGCTTACTCAATATGGGCCTCTAAGAGATTTCAGTTACCTCAATATTAATTGGGTGAATGTCTCCTAAGGACATGCAAGAGAGGTAAAGTTTCTAGATGCCATAAATAACTTCTTCTTGGAACTGACAAGAAGAGGAGCTGCAAACTAAAGAGTAGCAAATCATTAACCCCTGATGATATTCACCTTAGAGTTCTAAAAGAATTCAAATATGAAATTACAGACTGGTAATCTATAACTTATCATTCAAATCTGCCTCTGTACCTGAGGAATGGAGGATAGCCAACCTAATACCAATTTTCAAAAAAAGCACCAGGGGGTAACCCAATTACTACAGACTAGTCACCCTAATATTAGTGCTGGGTAAAATGGTGGAACAAAATTACTGCTCTTAGGGATAAACATGGCTTAATGGAGAAGAGCCAGAATAGATTTAGCAAAGGGAAGCCATGCCTTACTAATCTAGTATAATTCTTTGAAGGTAGGAATATGCATGTGGATAAAAGTAAACCAGTCGATATAGTGTATTTGGATTTTCAGAAGGTATTTAATAAAGTCCCTCATGAGACTCCTCAGAAAATTAAAATGTCATGGGATACAATACAATGTCAAGGGATAGGAAACAGAGTAGAACTAAATTGTCAGTTTTCTCAATGGAAAGACATACATAGTGGAGTGCCTTAGGAATCTGTACTGGGACCAGTATTGTTTCATTTACTCATTAATGATTTGGAAAAGAAAGCAATGAGGGAAGTTATCAAATCTGCAGATGACACAAAAATATTCAAGCATAGGGATCACCACTCTCTACATCTGGCAATGAACAACAGGGAAGTGACTGTCCAAGTACTTTCAAATGACCAGATTGGCCAATGTCAAATTAGAATATTGAACTCAATGGACCATTGGTCTGACCCAGCATGGCACTCATGTTCTTATTTTATTCTCAGCGGAACATAAGACTGCTGCAAGGGAAAATGGTGGTGGCACCTCTTGGTAGTAGTGATAATAATGCAATTAATTTTGCTATAATTTCTGGAGTGAGGATAAGAAATACAACTATTGCAGTAACATTTAACTTTAAAAAGGGAGACCTTGATAAAATGAGAAAGTTAGAGGAAAATGAAAAGGAGCAGTTCCTAGGCCCAAAAGTCTGCAGGTGGTATGGAGATTGTTTAAAAGTACTCTTTTGGAAGCCCAGATAAAATATATTCCACAAGTTAAAAAAGGTAGCTGTAAGGTTCCCGGGGGGTGGGGGGGGGGGGGTTGTAGGCCCTTGGTGCTGAAGTGTGATTGGTATTGCCCAGTGGGGAGGCCCAATAGGCCCACACCATCAACTGGCAGAGAGACCTGGAGGTGGGACCAAGTGGAGCTTTGCTATACCAGCTGCCTCCCCTGCAAGTTGAGCCCTTGGATTTTGGAGGCCAGCAGGTTTTAGTTTGGTCCCTAGAGCAATCCTGAGATGAATCCAAGTTGATGCATGGGTCCGGGTAGGCCAGAGTTCGGGGCAGATAGCAGGCAACAGAATTGGAAGACAGGTCGAAGGTCTGGGCAGGCAGCAGACAGATCAAGGTCAGATCCAGAGCCAAGGATGAAGTCCAGAAAGGCCAGCCAAGGAAACAAGAGACATAAGAACTGACAAGACAGGCAGAAATGAGGGAACAAGACAGAAGATAAGGAACAAAGGACAAGACAAAGAACAAGGGACAGGATAAGGAACGAAGAATAAGGCAGGGAACAAGCAAAGCACACCGAAACAGAAGCACCAGGGAGCCTGTTGCTGAGGTGTCTGAAGGGCGTTTGAAGCAGGCTGATATAGGCCAGGCCCAATGACGTCATCAAAGAGCGCAGCGGGAGCTTTCCCACCACAGCCTCTTTAAGAAGCAGGACATTGGGTGCGTGTGTGCCTTAGGCAGAGGTTCAGCAACCTCGTGGGGCTGGCAGCTTGTGGCCTGGATGGCATGTCTCGGCCGCGAAGATTGCTTGCCAGTGTTGGGATAAGTGCGGTGACTCATGGAATGGCCCCGCAAGTCACTAATCATGACAGTAGAAAGGCGACCAAATTGTCAGCATGGCTCAAAGGTAATGTGGAAGAGGATATTAAAGCCTAACAGGCATCTTTAAAAAAATGGAAAGCGGGTCTTAATAAGGAAAAAAGATAAGAGCATTAACACAGGCAAATGAGATGTAAAACATTAATATGGCAGGCCAATCGAGAATTTAATGATGAATTTTCCAAAGAGGCAAAAACTAATAATCAAAACTTTTTCAAATATATAAAAAAGCATTAGATAACCAGTGACTAAAAAGGAAGGAAAGGTTGTAGCAGAAAAAAACAAATTAATTGCTTCCATCTTTAATGCAAAGGACTTAGGGAGATACCCACACAGGAACCATTTTTGTAAGCAATGCTTCAGAGGAATTTGAAGGAAATCGCTGTGCCTCTGGAAGAGATTCTAGAGCAAATTGACAAACTAAATAGTAGCAAATTACCAGGAACTGATAGCATTCACCCCACAGTTCTGAAGGAACTCAAATATGAAACTGTAGATCTGCTATTTATAAGCATTAAAATCTGACACTATATATGAGGATTGGATGGTAGCCAATGTAATGCCAATTAAAACATGATTCCGGCATGATCCAGGAAACTGCACACAGTATGGCTAATTTTGGTGCTGTGTGTGTAATATGGTGGGAGCTATTGCTAAGAACAGAATTACTGGGCATATAGGTACACATCGCTTAATGATAGAGAGCCAGGATGGATTTGTAGCAAAGGGACATCATGCCTTATTAATCTATTATAATTTTTTTGAAGATATAAATAGCATGTGGTTAAATACAAGTTGGTTGATATAGGGCTGAATTTTCAAAAGGATTTATGCGCATAAAACACAGTTTTATGTACGTAAATAGGCTTTTGAACATTGCCTAGGAAATTGGGTGCCTTAAAGTACATGAAAAAGTGATTTTCCCATATACGTTTATACACACTAGAAAGAGGTTTTCTGGGGGGCAGAGTTGGGGTGGGGAAACCATTTATGCAAATACTTCTGATCTACATGCACACATCTAAGGAGAAGGTGTAAATGTGTGCATGTATGCTGCACAGGGTTTTGCGCACAATTTTGTCCACTAATTTTCAAAGTGGACTTATGTACAGAAGTCCATTTTGAAAATTCGGTCTAAAGTTTGTGAGTATATTTTGCACACAGACTTTAGTTCCATGCGGGCCGTTATAAAGTTATCCTCATAATGTGAATCTGGATTTTCAGAAGGCAATGAATAAAATCCATTATGAAAGACTCCTTAGGAAATTAAAAAGCCATTGATGGGAGGTGGTGCCCTACTGTGGATTGGTGGATTCTTTATCTCTTGTCAAGAAACAAGAGATAAAGAATAGTACTAAATGGTCAGTTTTTCCACTGGAGAAAGGTAAGTCTGTACTGGATCGGTACTGTTTTATTTGTTTGTTATTGATATTATGGAAAAGAAAGCAATAAGTGAGTGATCAAATATGCAGATGATATAAAATTATTTAAATTATTATTACACAAGCATCATTGCAGAAAAATCTCATGAGACTGGATGTCTAAATGGCAGATTAAATTTAATATGGAGAAGTACAAAGTGATGCACATGAGGGAAAATAATCCCAAGTATAGGTACATAATGCTAGGTTTTACATTAGGAGTTAACACTCAGTAAAAGGACTCAGAGTCGTTGTGCACAATAGATTGAAATCCTCGACTAAATGTGCAGCAGCAGTCAAAAAAGCAAATAGAATGTTAGGGCTTAATCAGAAAGGAACAGATAAATCTAACAATATCATATGGGGCAATTCTCAGAATGGCTGTGGGGGTTTGCAGGCCCATGGGTATATTGTACCCATGGCCCTGCAAGCTAATTTTCAACAAAGAATCCCCCTTGGGGTTTTCCGTTTAAAATCAGGCCAGAAACTACCTTTAAAGCAGGTGGTGCAAATGTCCATGTGGAAAGTACATGCAAGGCTTTCAGAATGAAAACCCTATGCATAGTTTCATTCCCCCCAACCTAACCCCCACCCCTTTATTTTTGCCACAGATAAAAGTACCCGCATTGTGAACAGTTGGGGTACTTTACCTGCAGTGAGGGCAGGGGGCAATTTTCAGAAGTCCATTTTATGGGGGGAAAACAGTTGTTTACCTACATAAAAAGGTCTGAAAATTGTCCTTCCCTTGTATAAATCTATAGTGTGACCACACCTTGAGTATTTTGTGCAGTTCTGATCACTCCAAGTCATAAAATATACAGCAGAACTAGAAAGGAGACGGAGAAAGGCAACAAACATGATAAAGGGGCTAAACAGGAAAAGAGATGACAGAGGTTTACAAAATCATGAGTGGTGTGGAATAGTGAATAGTGAATAGTTATTTATCCTTTCAAATTCTGTTAGAGTTGGAAAACACTCTATTGAACCAATTTAGCAGATTGAAAACAAATTTAAGAAAGTTTTTTTTTCTGTCTACTCACATGTAAGCTGTGAAATTTGTTGCAGGAGGATGTGACCCAGGCAAATAGTGTAGCTGGGTTTAAAAAAGGTTTGGACAAGTTCCGGAAGGACAGGTCCATTAACTAGGTAGATTTGATATTTTTCTGGGAGTAAGCAAAAGGAAATGGATCCCTCTATTGGGATCTGCCGGTTACTTCCAAGTGATCTGAATTTGCCATTGTCGGAGACAGGATTGCAAGGTTCAGTGGACCATTGGTCTGATATAGCATAACAACCCTTAGGTTCTTATGATTTTGTGTCAGATATTTTGTTCCATTCCATACACAGTTTTATTAAACAGAATGAATTCAGTTACTAATTAAGCTGATAAAGTAGGAAGAAATGAAGAAAAAGTGTCTCTGGCTCATATGACTAAAAGGTACAAGAGTAAACCTGCATTTGAAAGGAAATCTGTATTTCAAGTAAATTTGTAAGCATATCTTAGCTAAAATACCAGATCCATGGAAGCTGCCAACAGTCATACAGACATCAAACATTAAAAATACCTTAGCTGCAAACTTGGAAAGATTTAAAAGATATATTAAAATAATATACAGATGTGCTATGAATTAATTTAAATACTAACAAGGCTAAAACAAAGGGTCGTTTCCAAGATGCAGAATTCCCATCAAGTATTCTTATTGGCACTTTAAATCCAGGTCTCAGTGGAATACAGAACCTGCTGCAAACGGTAAAAGAGGTGGATACACTTGGCATTAGTGGTCATAATACCTTGCATAAGCATGGTGTTTCTTCCTTATTGTATTATATAGTACGTACGTGTATAACCTTCTGAAGTAAATGCTTGCTTCATGGGACATGAAAGGTGAAGATTCGCTTCCGGCACAGCACCTGCATTGTGACAATACATTTATTTATTTATTTCATTTATATTCCACCAATTGCCCTCTCCTCTTGCCTAGGAACAGGCCCCTTTCTTTTTCCCCAGCTCCACTCTCTCTCCCCCAGCCTGACAGCGCCCCCCCTCCCCCCGCTCCTTGCCCATAAACAACAGCCCCCTTCTTTTCTCCCTAAACACTGCTCAGCAAGCATCCTCCTCTCACTCCCCCATCCAACCAGCACCTCCCCCCTCCTTCTCTTTTACCCCTACCTAGCAACAGCTCCCTTCTCCCTCGCCTAGTAACACAGCCTCCTCTCTGGCCCTTCCACCCAACAAGAGCCCCCCTCTTCCCCCCACCCCGCCAGCAGCAGCCCTCCACGTCCCCCATTCGCCCTGCTCAGCAACTACCTTCCTCTTTCTCTCCCTACCCAGAAACGAACCCCTCACTCTGTATCTCTCCCCTCACCTACCCCTTTCTAGCAACAGCCCAAATATACCCCCCCCCCCCCCATTCTTTCCCTCCACGTCCTTCACTCGACAGCATTTATCCCACTCACTTTCCTCCCTTTTCTCACGCCTTCTCCATCCCTTGGCTAGTCCAGTACCTCCTGATCCAGGATGGATAAGCTCCTCTGGCTGTAGCCTCATCAAGAAAGCAGAAACAAATTAGACGATGTACGCTGTCACAGGCCCTGCCCATTCCTTCAGCACAGGCTTCCTGTTGCAAAGGAACAGGACACTGCAAAGCCTCTGAGAGTGTGCACCATCTAAAAAAAAAAGGCCCTGTGCCAATTTTTTTTTTCTTTATTGCCATGGTTTGTGGGAGAACTGATCATGCCCCCCGTAGGATCTGACACTCAGGCTACCTCTCTGATGCTGCCCCCCCCAGTACCAGAAATGGTCTTCACACTCAGTGGTGCTACAGCGCAAGTCTCTGAAAAATCAGAAGTCTTGAGGGCTTTGGCTGCAGCAGATTTGGCTCCAACTACAACAACGGTCTCTACCCTCTCTCCTAAGCTAGTACGTTTTATGGTTTGGAAATCTAAGAAACAGCTCAAAAATCAATGATGCAGCAGGAAAACCAATGGGTGTTTTGGTCAGGTTTTATTATAGCTAAGGAAACCATAAAACCACATTAAGCTCTACTAAAGTCATACTCAGCATAAGTTACTGGTTACTGCTTTCAGTAACGTCATCTGTTGGTTTTGGGTTTGTTTTTTTTTTGTCCAAGCAGTTTCCTCCTGCTCCCTGGGGCTTCCAGCTCAATTGGATCCAGAGGCTGCTGGGACTGTGGTACCACTGGCCTTCATTTACATCTGCCGTACATCTGCCGGAGCTTTTCCCATTTTTAACTATCTGCCCCCTGTTATCTAGCCCAATAAGTGCAACAACAATCTCCTCAGCCAGAAGCCATCGATTGCGGCTGCATCCAGGATCCAGTCCACACACACCCTGAATGCAATAACTGGGGGCCCCTCCCCACCAGAAGGCTGTGGACACCGTCTCCCCATTGCCAGAAAGCCTCAGGACCAGAACCCAGACTTGTCATGTCTGCTGCATCGCTATTCCCGTAGTTAAGCCTTTGATTAGGAAACTTCTGTTTACTTGAACCAGAGAAAGAAGAATATCAACTCTGCTGGAAAATTAAGTGGAAATAAACCTTTATGACAGTACACCAAAGGCCACATCTGATTTCTGACCCTACAGGTTAAAAAATTTAATGGAGTGCTTCCACACTTGTCTATTTTCAGGCACTGGAAAGGTTAAATGAGCATTACTGGATGGAGCACTGCCAAGAAAGGGG
This sequence comes from Rhinatrema bivittatum, assembly GCF_901001135.1. Lineage (NCBI taxonomy): Eukaryota > Metazoa > Chordata > Amphibia > Gymnophiona > Rhinatrematidae > Rhinatrema > Rhinatrema bivittatum. The sequence continues at coordinate 112,632,450 of NC_042620.1, forward strand.
ACGTAAAGTTTATCTGGTCACAGAATCTCCCATAGCTCCATTACGCTACTTGACTGTGAAATGTTGCTGTTAAGATGGAAAACTGGAAACTTGTGAGATTCTCAACGGATTGCAGTAATCTGATACAGACTATTTCATCAGGAACACTGTCTACTAGTCATACTATTCAGCAGTAAAAATACATTGCAGGCACTGCTGCAGTAATAACATAGGCTCTAAGACGGTAGTACATAAGCTTGCTATGAAATCTTACAAGATTTCTTGGTGAATCTTATATGAAAAGCAGTATCAATAGAGCAATCTAAGTAAGCAGTTACTGTAGGGCAGTAGAGGAAGCTTGGTCCAGGCACTAGAAAAGATCATTTTAAATAGAAAAGCCCATTGATATTTGATACCCTCTTACTCATGGGCCTCCTCAGTCTCTCCATTTGGACAGTGTGAATGGAGAAATGTACTTGAAGATCCGCACCGGGGGGCTGCTGAACATAACGTAATATTTACGTTCTATTGTTCTGACACCCTGTTTAATGTAACGCCTTAACCGCGACTGTTTTGTTATAATGGAAACCGATCTGATTTGATATTTGTATCAAGAATGTCGGTATATAAAAATTCTAAATAAATAAATAAATAAATAAATGTAAAGCAGTCTTTCTAGCTTTACTGACAATCTCCTCCTTTACCACTTATTCAAGTCCTTTGGCTTCAGTGGTTTTCCTAGTGCTCTATACACACTCTCTGTTTCAATGGGTATTTGTAGCACACCTTTTCTCTCTAGATTGTGAATCTGCTACAAAGGTTGAGCTGTATGCATTGTGCTGACATATTGAGGTATCTCTGTTAGACCCCTTACTCAAATGTTTTTCCTCCTCTTTTTGTTTTTGGTATCACCCAGGTTCAAAGAAAGTTGCCCAGACACTGCTTAAGACTGTGCAATTTTTTCTTTTAAGATGACAAACAACCCTAGTTCCTTCCTTCTCCACAAACCCTCACTTTTCCCCGTTCACTCCTTCCCCTTTCCTCCCCTCCTCTTGCCGCCAACAAACCCCTCACTTTCCCTAGGTTTACCCCCTCCCCCAAGCCCCTCACTCACTGTGGATTGTTCACTCCCTCCATCCCCCAGCAGTTCCCAATTCACACCCTCCCTGCCCCTCTGGGCTCCTTATTCACTGCCGCCAGCTCCTCTCATTTTGAAACAGGAGGGAGACTGCAGCTTCCGAGCTCCTCTAGCGCATCTTTCCTCCTCCTTCCCCCTCTGCTGGGGGTCGGACCCAAGCATTGTGCTTTGCCCCATGGGGAAAGAGGGAGGTCGTGTTAAAGGAGCCCCAAGGCTGCAGTCCCTCTCCCATTTTCAAATGTGGGAGCCGGTGAGCAAGGGGGTTTATGAGTGGAGGGTAAATTTAGCCATCCACTGTCACCAATGCTTTCCGGCAGAAATTTGGGGGGGGCCCAGGCTCCTGTGATACCACTCCCCCATTCCGATGCCTGTCTTGTCAAATGCCTGGTATCTCCCATTTCTATTCTAAATTAAGCTCTCACTTCCTCAAATCAGGTTTTAACTTTGTTTTTGTTGAAAACATGAGAGAGGGTGATTCATTGTCACAATCATGGTCAACTACTAACTCAGTAGATGCTGTGCTGGAAAGGGAATCTGTTCTTTGCATGTCCCAGGCTAAGACATCTTTAAAAAGCCCTTTAAATCAGCATTTCTTTTGCTTTAATAGTAGACCCAGATGCTTCTGAGGTTCCATAAACCAGTGTTAGCTCCAATTTATATTGTATCCCAATGAATTCCCCGGTGAAGGAGTAAAGATAGATCTCGTTTTGAACCTGCTTACTGGGAAGGTCTTATATTGGGCTTCTTCCCTTCAGCAATAAAACAGCCTCTTGTTGGCTAACTGAACTGCCTTCCTACAATTAGTCTTCCAAACCTTTGGTCGGACACAAAACCAAAAAGTTATTAGGTATTGCAACTTCATACACATATTCTGGAATATGTACAACTATCTCCAAATTTCTCTTGTTATGATCCTCGCAGATTCCTCACATCTGTTGTGTTCCGCGGCCGTGGCGCCCCACGACCGCGGCCTCCTACCTTGGCCGCGGTGTTCCTTCGCCGCGGGAGCCCCGGGGGAGGGCTCCGATATGGGCTGTCACTCCCGCGCGGCCTCCGGTGCTGCTCGCTGCAGGGGGAGCCATCCTGCTCCCCCCTTGCGGCGTCCAGCGGTGTCTCTCCTCCGTGGGGTGAAATTCAAGATAGCCACCGCCATCTTTAGGCGCAAGGCCGCGCCTCCTTTACAAATTTAAAGGGACCTAATCCCTTTAAATGGCTTCACCTGTTCTCTATCAGCTAGAGCAGGGGAAGTATAAAAGGCAGCTTCCTCTGCTCATCCAGTGACTTGGCAACATTCCACGTAGTCTAGTCTGCTTGCTTCGGTGAGTTCCTTGAGCTTTGGATCTTGTCCCTGTTTCGTCTTGACGTTCCCGGTTCCTGACTTCGGATTGGCCTACGGTGATTCTCTGGTGTACGACTTCAGATTGGCAAGCGGTGATTCTCTGGTACGTGACTTCGGACTGGCAAGTGGTGATCCTTCGGTGTGTGACCTCGGACTGGTGAGCAACAACCCTCTGGCACTCGACCTAGGATTCCTTCCAGACTACCGTCTCCAAGGACCCGCCTAAGTTCCAGTGGCCCGGGTCCTTACGGGCTCCTCCCGGAGGGACCGTGGGCTTCCAGGGCGAAGCTCCAGTCAGCCCTTGCACCGTCACCCTGACCTCTCAAAGGTCCGCCTAAGTCCCAGCGGTCTGGGTCCCTACGGGCTCCTCCTGGGGGGACCACAGACTTCCAGGAGTGAAGACGCAGCTTCTCTTCCCGTCTCTTCATCCGCCTCCGCAGTTGCATCAGTCTCTAGTGTCCAGGGTCAGCCGGTCCCGTCTCCTGCTCTGCCTCGCCACCCGACGAGAGAACCTACGGATCGTCCGAAAGATATACCATCCTCTCGTCGGCCAAGGGTTCACAAGCCTGAGCATAACAACATCTTATGGAAATTCAGTGTGGACTGGATATAAAACCAAAAGGTTATCAAGTGGCATAATTATGTGCATGTATTTTTGGAATATGTGGATTCACCATATCTATCCCTGTTATGAACCTTATAGATCCCTTTATCTTTGTCTTTATCAATATTAAAATTTCTTAATCGCTAATTGTAATCACTCTAAGTGACATACAAAAGAACGTACACGTGTCCTGCAAATTTGGCATGGATCAGAAATAAAACAAATCATAACTTAGGGAAGAATAATAGTGTTTTATAACATCATATCACAGGCCAATAGCATTCTATTATCCGATGGCAGCTTTAGAAAGAATCTTCCAAAGCTTTGCTTTCTATTTCAGTGAAGACCGTTTTCATTTCTGAATGATAATTATTCACAATATAGGGTTGCATTCTAAATTATATATAAATCTCTCTCTCTCTCTCTCTCTATATATATATATATATATACTGTATATATATACCATTTGTTTCAAGATGAACAGTTAATAAAACTACAATAAACTACATTTGTTCTATGAACATATTTGTAATATATATATATATAGAGAGAGAGAGAGAGAAATGTTATATTCTTTCCTCCATTTCGAATTTTATAACTCTCTTACATTTCTTTGTTAGGTAGTCACAAGCTGAAATGGTAATACAGTGTAAAGTTCCCCACAGCTGCTGCCTGTTGTTGCCTGTCCTGGTGATAGCAGCATGGGTTTGGTTTAAGGAATGTAAAATGACTCACAAGATATTTATTTTTTTCATGGCTAGAGGGAACAAGGCATTGGTAACTTGGAAATATGATACTGCAACAAATTGGCCTAAACTAGCAATTATAATTAACTGGTGTCCAATTAATGACCAATAAAATTAAATCACAGACATAAGATCATTGAAAATAAACAGATTGAGTTACTCAATTAAATTAAATAATAGCTTAATAGTAAAATCTTAAACACTGAATTTTCCAAAGGATTTATGCACGTAAATGGACTTTAGGTAAAATTGCCCAGGAGGTTGTGCTTGTAAAATTACTAGCAAAAGCAATTTTGTGCATATTTTTACATGCACTAGAAAAAGGCATTCTGGGGGTGGAGTTGGAGCAGGGAATCCATTTACATGCATGCCTTTGATTTTTTTTTAATATGCATGTAAATGCACATGTACACGCTGGCAGATGTAAATGTGTGCTCGTATGCTGCGTGGCATTCTGCATGCGCCTGCTGATTTTGAACGTGGACTTACGCGCATTAAGCCCGCTTTGAAAATTTGGGCTAAAGTCTGCATGTACTTTCTGCATGCAGGCTTTAGCCCTAAGTGTGCTGTTGTAAAATAACCTTCTAAAGTTTTAGCTAGCCAATCCCCAAATTAAATAAAGTCAGTAATTAAGGACATTGGGCGATCTTTCAAGTTCTAAAAGGCGGTTTAGAAGAAATGTTAAATAAATAAATACAGACTATAATTATGAAAGCATAACTGTAGTCACTGGGTCTTTGCAGAGCACGTTTGTGGGAGTGTGCATCCATTCCCAAATACCAATACCCTTTTGCATCACTGGGAAACCCGCTAGCTGGCATCCCTTCTATGGCACACCTGTCTGGTGCCACTCCACTAAGCCTGACAGAGGCAGGTGGCACCTTTATAGACTACCCAGTTTACTGAGGCATGAGCTTTTGAGGACCAGACTCCACCGTCACAAAGCTCATGCTTCAAATATTTGGTTATAAGGTACCACCCGCCTCTGTCAATTTTGCTGCACCAGACTAACATGGCTACACCTCTGAAGATTTTCTCCACTAAACCTGGTGGATCTCAATGACTGATATGCCACTCACACCTCCTTGCTGCATTTAGATTTTTTTTTTTTTTTTTTTAATTTTTGTAAGCGGCCTTTCCAAATAATACTCAGCTGGCAGCATTATTAGTATACAGTCTCTGCTGCAAAGACCTTACAACTTAAATAAATGGGTGCCTGAGACAAAGGGAGGTAAAGGGACTTGCTCAAGTTCACGAAGAGTGACTGTGGGGGAAGTGGGAATTGAACCCTGGTTTTCAGCCCATTGTTCTGACCACCCGGTTATTCCTTTCCAGTTGCTGTGCAGTTATGAGGAAAAGAAGCTTTCAGACTGCCACATGGGAGGATTGTGTTCTATCCTAGAGACAAGCTTCTGATCCCTGATCCAGCCAAGCTTCTGATCCCCTGAGCTATTGAGTGATAGTCTCAGCTATCACTCAACAGCACCACCTAGAAACCAGACTATGGGCCAGATTTTATAATATGCGCGTGGGGGTAGATTTGTTCGCGCAACCCGGCGCGAACAAATCTTCGTCCGATTTTATAACATGCGCGCGCTGCAACCTGTGCGCGCCGAGCCGAGCAGCCTGCCTCCGTTCCCTCCAAGGCCACTCTGAAATCTTCCCCTCCCTTCCCCTATCTAACCCTCCCCCCAGCCCTAACTAAAACCCCCCATAACTTTTGGAGGCAGGCGTAACTTGCGCGCGCCGCTCTCCATCCCCCGGCCCGGTGGCTGTTCTGGAGGCCTCGGTCCCGCCCCCATAACGTCCCCGGGCCGGCGCCCCACCCCCGTAACGCCCATTTTTTCAAGCCCCGGGACTTACGCGCGTCCCGGGGCTTGTGCACGCCGCCGAGCCTATGCAAGATAGGCTCGGCGCGCGCAGGGGGAGGCAGGGGTAGGTTTTCGGGGGTTGCGCGCGTAAGATACGCGCGCAACCCTTTGAAAATCTACCCCTTAGTGTCCACATTATCTGAGTTCTGGAAGGAGCTGCAACTTGTGCCCTCTGGCTGAGGACTATAATTGCAGTGGATGGGGGGAGTTGATGGCTGGGTGATTTAAAATAGAGGAAAAATCCCTGTATAACAAATGTGACTGCTAGCCAGTTGCATTTGTATTTAAGGAGTGTGTGCACAGGGGCTCAGTGCTGGTCATTTCAGGAAGAGTCTGGAAGCAGGAGGCTCTGGAGAATCCATGCCAAGGGGTTTGAGGAGGACAGCAGTACCTAGGCCAGAAGTGCTATCAAGAACTTACAGTGTGGTTTAGAAAACAAGGAGAGTAGAGGAGAATATTTGTGCTTCATCAAGTACCACGAGGGACCCACAGTATGGATTAAGATTGGAAAGAGAGAGACCAGAGTGTAATACAAGGTGCGTGTAAGGAGTGCCAATAGCCCAGAGGTGAACAGAAGCGCAAGTGATTTCAATCACAAGGTCTTACTTACTAAGACAAAGTTTGCAATTTGGATTTTGGATGCAGAGGCTGTACTGAGGTGGGGGGAGGGGGTTTGGCTGGACCTAAGGGGAAAGTTACCGCTGGTTATTTCAGTGCATGGCTTGAGACCAGCATTAAGCTCCAAAGGATTGGGGTGCGCTGTCTCAAGAGCTGCTTCTGTATGCAAAGGATGGATTATGAACTGAATCCAAACAGTGAGTACGAAATACTGGCCAGGGAAAAGGGTTTAGATTTGGACTTAAACTCATAAGCTCAGGAACTGTAGTGGGGGGTTGGCTGGACCTTGGGATGGGGGGGGGGGGGGTTTGCAGCTGTTTATTTCATCACAGGAACTGACACTATGCCCAAAGAACTGGGGGTGTACACTCTCTAATGCCGCTCCTGTAGTGGGTGTCTGGATGTCAGTTGTTTCTGAATGGAGTGAAAAGTGGAGCCTTCTGTAACAGAGGATATACTTTCACCCAGGACCCTCACTGGTTCCCCAAAAGAATAAGCGAAAAGAAGGATTTCTGTGTGAGAGAGACTGCCCTGATGTGTAGCCAAGGGATACAGAAGAGCTGGAGTCACTGAGGCTCAGGTACCTAAGGGAGACCTCTGGAAATAATACAGTGGTGGACTGGGAGTTCTGTGATCTTGCCAAGATGACAACAGCACTTAGGAAGAGTTTGCACTGTTATTTTTGAACTTAAAGATTCTTCTCTTTCTATCTCCGTGGATTACAAACCAACCTTTATTTTATTGGAGACAGGTAAGTGTGGATATTGAATATTGGACAGTGTTAGAAGTCTCTTCAGCCAGTTTGGCCTTACACGTTATCCTGTCTCCAGCACATGCCCAGAGACTGTCTACTCCAAAAACAAAACATTAAAAGTCTCTTCTTGCTAAAAAAGAAAACATTACAGTAATCATCAACAATCACTTGAATTAGTGTAAAACATTTAGCTATAGTGAATAGCATATTCTACATACAGTACATAATATGCTCAGTAACGTTCATGATGTGTGTGCACAAATACGGTGGGGGGGGGGAGAGAGATAGAGAGATAGAAACTCTTTGCAAGGCTCAGTCTGATACTCCATATATGGACCATTGTAAGGAGGCACTTTGATTCAGGGTGAGTTTTCAGGAGGTGGGTTAGGGTTCGGGGGGGGGGGGGGGTTGTTGTTACAGACACATTCAGAGGTATCCATTGTAAAATTGACATCATTAAAGAATTTTAGACGTTATAAGCGATGAAAATTCTAACAAGAGGAGTTGATTTGAACACTGCAGACTCTGCTATCCACATTGTACAAATCAACTCCTTTTCATCACTTGGGGCTAGATTTTCCTATGTCGCAAGGCTCCCTGAATCGCGCGCTAATGGGAGGCGGGCCTGCGAAAGCCGGCAGCGATCGCACCTCTGTGGTGCGATCGCTGCCGGCTTTCGCACCCAATAGCGCCATCATAAACGTTGGTGCTATTGGGTGCGAAATAGGCAGCCAAAAGGGTTCTTACCTTTTCGCTGCCTGAGATGTCCTCGCGACGTCCGCCCCGGTGCCGCCCCGACTCCTCCTGTTCTGATCTTGACGCTGCCCCCATTTAGTGATCGCACGCAAAAAGTCCCTTTTCACATGTGATCGCTTTGGAAAATAACCCCCTTAGTCTCTCTCTCTCTCTTTCTCTCCCCCCCCCCCCAAGAAGACATAGCAAAGTGGCACACATAACATATGCACGCCAGCTGAGGAGAATTAGGAGTTATGTGCGCCAGTGCTGGCCCCACCTCTGAAATGCCCATACCTTGCCCCTTTTCTGGGCACACATACATCAATGTAAGCACACTCTTCATGGCTATTTAAAATTTGTGCAGCGCATATGTGGCTATTTTTGCGTGCGCAAAGCTTTTAACATCTACCTCTTAGTGCATGCTGAGGCCGATATAATACCTAGGCTAAAACTGAAATTAAATTTTAATATGGGTTTTACTTAACACATACATTAAAAATAGGGGTCTCTGCAGGATGCAGTATAATAATCAGATGCAAATCAAACAGGAGGTAAAGAAGCACGCTTAATAAAAAAAAAAAAAAGTGTGAGAAAAGTCATTCTATTGCTGTGCCCTGTGTGGTAGAAGCAGCTAGACACTACCACACTGAGCACAGCAATAGTATAGTATGGCAACCAGAAATTTGAGTTAAGGTTTACTCCTGCTCTGACCCAGGAGTTAAATTTGCAGCATTACAAAAATATGCCTTAATCTGTTTGCCCTTTAATGCATTCCCTGCATTGCTGAGGAATAACTAATGCCTTCTTTTACATAGAATTTGCATGCACCCACGTTGGTTTTTCCTCCTGTTTTAGTGTGCATTTTTAGGAGTTAAACCACCTGTTACATACCAGAGTTTATTTACACCAGAAAAATGTGTACTAAAAAAGGAATAAAAATATGTGCCAATGGTAGCGCCGCTTATTATATTGGCCCCAGTGTTTGCTGTACAATGTGCGTACTTTGGAAGCGTGTGCAGAGATGGCCTCCTAATTGGAGGGAGGCAATGGAGCAGGCAGGATGCAAGGAAGAGGATGTCCATAGCTGCAGAAGTAAGAGTAGGGAATGGTGAAGGGTGCTGGGTTCTGGATAGGGAGGTTGGGGAAGAGTGTTGGAATGGGGTTGGGGAGAGAGAGGCCGAATATCCTCTGCTGAATTTTCAATGGGTATCTGCTAGTTAGATGTAGTAAGCCACAACATGAGCTCTTTCTATTTGCTATGTAACTTTTGAAAATTTGAAACATATAAAGAAACCTTTTCTTCCGTGTACTTTGTAACTTCTCAGAATGATATATAACAAGTACTAATGCTCACACTCCATTAATTAAAATAAATACTAGTATCTAGTAAGAATATTGTAAATTCTTTCAGCAGTTGTTCCTATAATTCTCTTGAACCTCTGGAATTAGCCATATAAGCAAGAGCATCACAAATTACCTCATATTTAGTGGATCTGATTAGTCAATGCTGAATATAATTTCATAGATGACATCACACATTTTGCAAAAAGAATTGGATCCCATTCTATGCAAGACATTATTTTGACAATAACTACTCACATAAAAAATTCAGGGGAGTCGCTTACCAAACTTCAAAAATATCTATATAGTAAATAAACATTTTAAGTGATATAAGATAGGTGGGTAGAATGCATCCATCTTGTTCATTCATTGCTTCCTATTCTATAGCAAGAGAGTACAGTATACTCATCCCATTCATAATCTCCATGGCATACACCCTAGGGTACTGAAAGAACTAAAAAATGAAATTTCAGACCTATTTCAATTAATTTGTAACCTATCATTAAAATCAACTGTTGTACCTGAAGATTGGAAGATGGTCAATGTAACCCCAATATTTAAAAAGGACTCCAGGGGTGAGCTGGGAAACTATAGACTGGTGAGCCTGACTTCAATGCCAAGAAAAATCATGGAAACTGTTATAAAGAATAAAATCACAAAACATTTAGATAGACATGGAATTACTCAAGGGTAGTTATTAGCGCTGTGAACCCTTGGGCCGGGACGAGAGTTGATGCCACCACCAAGGGACGGCCCACAATGGCTCTCGTTGCCGGAAGGAGGTGCTGGTGAGGACGACCTGGCTGGAGCTTCACCTATACCAGCCCTCGTTCCCCTCATGTTGAGCCCTTGGGTACTAGGGCAGGCTGGTCTTAGGTGCGGGTCTCCTCGGAGAAGTGGAGTCCAGGAGCAGGCTGAGGCGGCATTGGGAATCTGGGTTGAGGCTGCCAGCGATGGTGCAATACGGAGAGCCAAAGTGGAGGTCAGGGGCAGGCAGCAGATGAGCAGAGACGAGGAATCAAGCCAAAGGCCAGGACAGGCAGCAGACGAGCAGAGACGAGGAATCAAGCCGAAGTCAGAACCAGGAGGACAAGCCGAGAAGAAGGAAGCTGGAACTAGGAGCAAGGAAGGGCACGGAGTCAGGAACAGCAGGAACTCAGGATCAGGAACAACAGGAGCACTGGATCAGGAACAGCAACTGCGCACTCCAAAGGAGTAGGATCTGTTGCCAAGGCAAGGATCTGAGGACTGAGCCAAGGTTTAAATACCCCTTAGTCCTGATGCCATCTTCAGGGGCTGGGCTGCCGTTTCCCATTTTATATAATATTTTTAGGTATTTCTTAAGATGACTCAGTACATTTTTTCAGAATCCCATGACTGGAATGTAATTTTCAGTATTATTTATATTCTATGTACAATTTATTTTGTAATGTGGATAGAGAAGGTGGAGAGTTAAATAATTTTGTGAAAATGAATTAAGGCACACTCCACCAAGCGGAACAGACAGAGCTGGTGAGAGCCCCTTGACTTGAAATTGGCAACACATTACTGACAGAGTCAACCAGAATAGTGTATCCCTTGGTTCTTGCAATGTGGTTGGTGCACAAATATTATAAGTCTAGCAGGAACTAAATTACACTCTGTTCTGTGGTTTGTGGTTTTGCTGCTGCTTCTTCTTTTTTTTTTTACATGATCCTTTTGGGGAATAGTGGCTTAATTATCAAAATTTCAGGGTGGGGGAATTTTAAGTACCTATCAATGCTTTTGGTGGGGTGTCCTGTTACTGTCCGTGGAAAAGTTGGACACCCTGCTTAGGGGCCTGTTCCCCAGATCTTTGTAGTACCTTGCAATGCCCCTGGTTCCCCTACCTCATCTGCTTATCCAAACAGTCTCCAATTCCACTGGGGACTTCTTTGTCCCTCCACATGCAGGTGGAAGGCAAGCTCTGCTATCCGAATTTGTCTTCTGTGGTCCTCACAGCATGGATGTTGAACACATGGTAATTTCCTCCTGCTTCTTCCAAGACAGGTGGAAGAAATCTTGATCTTGGTCAGGAAGCCTTTGACTAGAAAGTCCTAAAGCTTTAAATGGAAGAAATTCTTATCCTAGTGTCAGACCAGTTTTCTGGATCCCTTCATTTGTAGCCCACAGGACTTGCACCCATATTTGCCTTCTATTTCTTCACTGGGCTTCAGTACATCATTGATAAAAGTATACCTCAGTGCCTATGCGGCGTATTATCAGCTGGTGGAAGGGGCACCGATCTCTGTTCATCCTTATCGAAGTTTATGAAGGGACTGTGGCATTCTAAACCTCTTGCCACCAAACCCTTGGTGTCTTGGTATCTTGATATTGCCTTGGCTCAGCTAATGAAGCCTCTATTTGAACCTTTGGAGCAGGCTGCTTTGAAGTTCAGGGGCGTCATTAGTACTGGGCACACAAACCTTGGTGCCCCAAGTCTCAGTGACACCCAGTGCTAATTATTTTTCCTATCCCTGATGTCTTCCTTGCAAGCATGTTCTGTTGCTGCCTCTGATTCACCCACAGCTCTGGATCCCACCTCCTGAACGTGGGAAAGACCCCTTGCATATTATTTGAGACAGACTCAGCCTCATTGTCTGGCTTCTCAACTCTTAATTGTATTTGTTCCTAATAGGCTGGAACTCTGTCCAGTTGGCTCGCGAACTATATTGTGCACTGTTATACACTAGCTGGCCTACAGATTCTGTCAAGGCTCATTAGGTGCAAGCCATAGCAACTTCAGAGGCTTACCTCAAGGATGCTTCTGTTGACATTTGCAAAGCTGCAGCTTGGTCGTTTGTGCACACCTTCATCTACTATTATATATATATATATATATAATATATATATATATATAATATATCAAAAAACCCCCTTACATTAACAAATGTATGGGAAACAACTAGCACTTATGTAAATTCAAAAAATATTTCAAAATGATTTATTACTGATAAAGAATCATTACTTTATTTAATAAGTTAATCACCTATCATCATTACACACATTGAATTTTCACATGTCACAAAAAGTACATACACATTAAAATTAACATAGAGTCCTCTAAAGTATATCCCTCAGTGCTCACCTACTTCTTACCTCGATCTTACCCTAAACGGACCTTGTACAGCCTAATCCCATTGATGTTAACTTAGGTCTTTGTTGATGAATACACCTCTTACATCAAAAACCTCATGTATAAATCTTAAATAATAACCATATATGTTTCCAAAGATCATAGAGGCACAAAAGCTTATAACAAAAAAAGAGAAACATTTTTTGCTAGAACCGTATCCAAGTACGCCAATTTTCTATGTGGTTCCGAAGATCCACAAATCTCTTGTTTCGCCGCCAGGGCTCCGATAGTTTCGGGAATTCATTCACTATTAGAACCCTTATCTAAGTACGTTGATTCTTTTTTGAATCCACTGGTCAAAAAGAGTCGATCCTATATAAGAGATTCATCAGATTTCATCTTACGTATTCAATCAGTGACTGGAGTTGAGGATACGTGGCTATTGGTGACAGCGGACATAGTGTCGCTGTACACCAATATCCCTCAAGAGGATTCTTTATCTGTGATTCAAGATGTGTTGCGGGCCAATGAATTTTCTGAAAAAAAGAGTAAGTTCATTACAGAAACTGCTAGAATAGCTTTAACAAAAAATTTTTTCAGATACAAAGATAATTATTATCAACAAATTCAAGGTACAGCCATGGGCGCCACCATGGCGCCCTCAGTAGCGTGCCTGTATGTCTCTAAGTTCAAAGAGATGTACATTTATTCATCACCATTTTGGTCTAAGATCTTGTGTTGGGTTCGTTTCATAGATGACATATTCTTCATTTGGAGGGGTTCTCCGCAGACTTTTACGGAGTTTAAGGTATGGATGAATTCGTTGGATTCAAATTTACAGTTTACTTTTTCTGCAAATCAGAGAACAATCTCCTTTTTGGACCTACAGGTATATAAGCAGGAACAACAATTGGTCACTTCAATATTTGTAAAATCCACAGATCGTAATAACTTATTGCACTTTAGCAGTTTCCATCCGCAGAACCTTTGCACCAACATTCCAGCGGGACAATTTCTTAGATTGCGTCGATTATGTGCAATATCGAAGAATACAAAAAACAGGCGATAAAGATGCGGGATAAGTTCCTAACAAGAGGATACCCCAAAAAAATCATTAGGAAAGCATATAAGAGAGGGCTATATGTAGATCGAACATCTTTACTTCAAACACGACATCGAGGTGATGAGGAAAGATTAGTATGTGTACTACCATACTCCCAACGGACCCATAAGATTCAAGACATTATTTTACAACACTGGCACGTCCTAACGTTACATGAATGTTTACAGGATAAACCTTTGTTTGCTAAAACCAGAGGACGTAATTTACGAGATCTGTTAGTACATTCAGATTTAAGGCAATTAGAAATGGAACAAACCTCGGGTCAGTATAAATGCCAGGGTTGTTCAGTTTGCAAACATGTTATAGTAACACGGATTTTTCAGCATCCGACTTTGCCATACAAGCAAGTTTTGACTAAACGTTTTGATTGTAGCACAGACAGGGTGATATATGTTATTATATGCCCCTGCCAAAAATTATATATTGGTCAAACCAAATTATCAATTCGTACTCGCATTATACAACATAGGAGTTGTATACATACGGGCAAAGTTGATTCACCACTGGTTAAACATTGGCAGGATCAAGGCCACACAGAGGACCAACTAAAATTTTGCATTTTACAACAGCGCCTAAATAGGAGAGGTGGCCATGTTTCCCAGGATCTTAGACAAACGGAACAGAGGTTCATTTATTATTGGCAAACAACAGCTCCAAGGGGACTGAACGCAACAATTGAATGGGAAGTGTTTTTGTAAGATAGGAATAGGGCCAATCGAAGTTCATTGGTTGATAATGTTGGCTTGAGTAATATATTTGTTGTTTGAAAAGGTAAAAATTTTTTTACACTTGTGAAAAATTTTTTACACTTGTGAATGAGCTATGCATTGAGTTTGACCCGGTATTTAAATGGAAGGTTTTACATGGTGGTCATAGTTTATTGACAGGGTGTAGGTATAATTTTTTACATAATCAGGCTGGATGTTAATACCGTGGGTAAGCTTAAGAAGAAGAGCAATAGGAGCTAGCCATAAAGGGTCTGACTGAGGGAGGGGGTTGGGTAGGGGTTGAAATATATGAACGTTCTGCAGAAATGTGGTAGGAGTGTTTTGATTGGATGGGTGTTAGAGTGTAGGAGTGGTTTGGTCACTTTAATGTGGAGAGGAGGAGCATAATAGGACAGTTTGGAGGTATAAGCCCCTCTATAAGACTCTGAGGTGATACGTATGGTGGTTTTAGGAGGGAGTATTTTGCTCGGATGGATGTTAACGTGTGGGAGTGGTTTGGTTGTTCTAATGTGGAGAGGAGGAGTATAACAGGTTAATTTGGAGGTATGAGCCGTTTTTTGAGACTCGGACGTGATACGTATGGTGGTTTAAGGTGTGTGCAGATTGGTCGCTTTAAGATTAAGAGGAGGAGTATAAAAAGGGCAGGTTAGGTGGTACAAGCCGCAGTGGGAGACGCTGAGGAGATACGCATGGTGGAAAAACCGGAAAAGGTGAGCGTTGTCGCTTTTGTTGTATCATGGTGAGGCTCATTGTAACACAGTGGTTGAGGGTGTTCATTTGGTTCTCGTTTTACATTTAGACTAGAAAATAGCGTGCGAGAAAGTTTGGGCAAGTGTTTGAACATATTCGAGAGGATATATATTGCTCATCGTGCAATTTAAGGAGTAAGATTGAGGTTTGACGGAATGGCGACTCCATTTTTGAAAGCATTGATTATGTGAAAAAGGTATAATCTTATATAAAGTTTCGTATATTGAAGGCAGTGACCCCTCAAAAAGCATGGTTATAAATTTTATGGTCTTTATAGGTGTGGTGAAGGAGGAGGAGATCCAGGAAGTGAAACTCCTGGCTCATACGAAGGGAGTCGGGAGCCAGGCAGTGAAACTCCTGGTTTATACCAAGGGAGTCGGGTTTCCAACAGAGTGAAGAGGTAAAACTACATTGGTTTCAGCATGGGAGTATCTCAAGACTATACCTGACGTAAAATATATTTAATCAATTCTTGTGAGTTTTTGTTAAAACATTGTTTATAGTGAAGGTTTAATACTAAACATTTTTTTGTTTGAACTAATTTTTAGGATTACACTCATATTCGGGAGTTTTTTATGATAAACAACGGGAGCCATTGAGCTGGAGTGAATTGAGTGTGTTGTGTCTGAGTCCGCTCCTTCAATTTTAGGTAGGAGTGGGACTTAGGATAAGTTTTTATAAATCATAGAGTTGATTTATTACTATTTAGGCACTTCATATTAATATATGCAATGTTTTACATAAATTAAATTCAATTGGACAATTTTGATAAATTGGGCATACATATATTTTAGTATGAGTTATGTTTGTTATGTAAAAAAATTTTTTTTTGTTTTTTGTAATACTGTTTTATGTATTGTAGACACGAGGTGGGAGCCATGGGTAACTGTTGATGTTGGGTCTTTAGAAAAAGAGTATTCCCCTGAAGAAGCCAGCAGTGGCGAAACGAGGCCCTTGTCGGGATGGATTAAAGAACTGCATGAATGCAATACACCTAGGATTTATGATCTTTGGAAACATATATGGTTATTATTTAAGATTTATACATGAGGTTTTTGATGTAAGAGGTGTATTCATCAACAAAGACCTAAGTTAACATCAATGGGATTAGGCTGTACAAGGTCCGTTTAGGGTAAGATCGAGGTAAGAAGTAGGTGAGCACTGAGGGATATACTTTAGAGGACTCTATGTTAATTTTAATGTGTATGTACTTTTTGTGACATGTGAAAATTCAATGTGTGTAATGATGATAGGTGATTAACTTATTAAATAAAGTAATGATTCTTTATCAGTAATAAATCATTTTGAAATATTTTTTGAATTTACATAAGTGCTAGTTGTTTCCCATACATTTGTTAATGTAAGGGGGTTTTTTGATATATGTTTCTCATAGCACTGGTAGAGACGATATTGCCAATAGTTTTTTGATTGCTATATATATATAATATATATATATATATATAATATATATATATATATATATATATAATATATATATATATATATATATACTATTATTTCTACTTATTATAAAGCAATCTTTTGATATGTTCTATGTAAATCGTTTGATATGTTCCATGTAAACCGCCACACGGCGGTAGTTATTTCAGTTACCTGTGAACCGGAGTGATATGTATTTTATACAGGAACTTCCGGTATATAAAAACCAAAAATAAATAAATAAATAAATACTACTGGACAACATGGGCCGGATTTTAAAAGGGTTATGCGCGCTGGGCCTATTTTAAAAAGGCCCGGCGACGCTCGTAAAGCCCCAGGACGCGTGTAAGTCCCGGGGCTTGCAAAAAGGGGCGTGGGCATGGGTGGGGGTCAGGCTCCCGGCACAGCAGCCATATTTGACAGTGCGCGCAACTTACTTCAGGCCCAGGGCTGAAGTAAGTTTCGAGATAAAAAAAACAAAGTAAAAGGTAGGGGGGAAAGGGCGGGGGAGGTAGGGGAAGGGAAGGTGGGGTGGGGTGGGGGTGTAGGAAAGTTTCCTCTGAGGCCGCTCCGATTTTGGAGCGACCTGGGAGGGAACGAGGGAAGGCAGCGCAACTCGGTGCAGGCTCAGCGCACGCAAGGTGCACAATTGTACACCCCCTTGCACGCGCCGACCCCCGATTTTATAACTTGCACGCGCACAACCTTTTAAAATCTACCCCTATATCATGAGACAACATTAGTTTTGGACAAACAGTTTTTCGCAGCCTGTTCACCCAGTAGTCCACTCTCCACTGGTGGGGGTTGAGTAGCGCATTCAGTTTTTGTTCATCTGAGCAACCCTCAGCTTGGGACTCCACATGCAACATGGCTAATTCAGGCCAGTAGGACCCAACACAACTGAAGCAATTTATGTATCTTTCTGCCACATGTTCTTGCAATCAGAGACCAAGAAAATGTGGCAGAAGGATACAGTTGTATTGGGTGCCACTGGCCTGATTTAAAAAGAACTTCCAGTCATGTTGCCTGTGCATGTAACACCCTATGCACTCCAGAAGGAAGCTCTTTTTGGCACAATGCAAGTATTAGGAAGGGCATTGGCAGTTAATTTGAGAGACTGAGATTGAATTCAGCATACCCTAGATTACAAGTGATATTCATGCCTGTCAAAATATGTGCAAAATTAATCTATTTGCAGACATTATCCTGAGTTCCAGTAAGGGAAACTGGAGAGGACAATTTTGAAGAAGGAAAGATCAAGCAGGTATTGATCAAGGGAGATCCTTAAGGGACAGGAACATTCCTCCAGTTCACCCTGGGCATTCTATATTGCATCCACTGGAAGAAAGAAGACCTCTGGGGAAAGGACTAAGGGACCACAGACACAAAGCATTTTGGATTTGGTTAATTGCTGTGACTGTGGATGCGACAAGAAGAAAATGTGCTTTGTGCCAATCAATTTCTAGTGGTTAGAGCAGTGGGCTACAAACCAGGAGACCAGCGTTTGAGTCCTGCTGTCGCTCCTTGTGACCTTGGGCAAGTCACTTTACCCTCCATTGCCTCAGGTACAAACTTACAGGCCGATACAGTACAGTGTGCCCCAAAAGTAAAAAATTAAAAATCAGCCTGTGGGTCAGAAGATGGACACTCAAGTATGCCAGTGTCTGTTTTCTGAATCCGTGGCTGTCAGCGGGTTTGAGAACTAACACCAGAAAAATTGAGCATCAGCTGTCAAACCCACTGACAGCCGCCGCTCCTGTCAAAAAGGAGGCGCTAGGGACACATTAGTGTCCCTAGTGCCTCCTTTTACCGCGGGCCCTAATTTGCATAGGCCACCCTCCTGAATCGCTCGCCCAGGAGAGTGGCCTATGCGCACGCCGGGAGGGCGGGAGCTTGCCAGCTCTCCCGCGCGCTTTTCTGTATCGGCCTGTTAGAATGTAAGCCCTCTGGGGATAGGGAAATACCTACAGTACCTGAATGTAATCCACTTTGAAGCACTGAAAAAAGTGCAAAAAGTAGAATATAAAGTCTTTATTTTTGAAACACCACACACTGTAGGTGTCCAGCTTGTTTCTTGGCACTGGGAAGTTACAGCGATCCAGAGTTTGAGCTGACACAGAGTGTCAAAGAGAGAGACAATATCCAATCCGATATGGTTATTACTATGAAGGTCGGTATAAAAAAAAAAAGAAAGTGTTAAATAAATAAATAAATAAATAAATAAATAAATAAATAAATATGCCTTGGGTCTTTGAGGTTTATCCTCCCTCCTTTTGGAGAATCAATGCTCGAGTTTGGTGAGGACTGAATGTGGTACTAAGTGTGGTCGTGGTACTGAGTGTGCCTTCATAGTACACCCAGAAGAGGAACCACATAAAAATGACACCCAGAGTGGGACCCGAGGGCATTAGAGACATGGAATCAGGTGTTTGCAACTCAAAATATTAATTTGTGGGGACTTTTGGGTGTTTTGGAAAAATGGCGAAAAACCATGAAAATGCACAAAATGTCTGCCATTCGCATTATGGCCAGTGGAGGATAGAAGAAGCATATGGAAACATCTGTGGTTCACTACTATAGTGCCTTTGTGCAGACTGTTTTGTCTTGGGATTGTGCTAATGTTACTACACCATTCATGCAGCAGACCTGGCAAATGCTGCACATGCTGCTTGTTATGTAACCCCTCTGTATTGACTCCACAAAGTGCAAGTCTGTCAATAGATAAATTGGAAAGCGGAAGAAGTGGTGCCTATACCGTCAGAGCCATCTCCTTGCATGGGGAAGCATTCACACAGTGTGTCAGCTAAAACCCTGACGGTTCATTTATGCAGGAACTCGGACATTGCAATCAATGAGAACCTCTTTAGGATTATCAGTGCAGGGCAGGGTGGTAATGGTAATGTTTGCTCATTATGAATGCTTATGTTTTCTTTATTAAGTCCTATGGAACCAAGACAAATATTGCACGGAGTGTGCAAATGAGGTGGAGTGGAAACTGAGCAGGGATTATTGGCTTCTTCTCCTCTATTTGCACTGATGTCATGGCCCTGTCCATGCTCAGTGTGGTTTCACCATCCATTTCTGTTTGAGACTGAAAATCACCAGAGCCATTTTGAATGTGAGGAAAGGGATAATGAGTCATGCATATTGTAATAATGCTGATAATATATTCCATGGCTTGAGCTGGGTGGGCTACCAATGCCTCATTATTACCCTTTTTACCATTCTTCAGCCTTATACACAACCACTGCTCAAAGTGTGAATGGCATATTTTTTATTTGCCCAGTTATCCCAGATAGATCTTTGTCTCAGGCTTCTTTCTGGCCTCAAATTGTGTGACTTGACTGCTTTGAGAATGGTGATGAAAGCAGTGTAACTAGTGATGTAGTTTGGATTGTTGTCACCCCTAGGCAGTCAATGCCGTGCCCCCCCTCCCTCCATCCGCCCCAAGCCATGGATTCAATTCATACTCCCCCCTCCCCCATAGATCTTAAATTCTACTCTCCCCTCACCCAGGTCTCTGATCAGATTTCTACCTCTCCCATCCCCCCACTGAGGGACCTTTAATCCCCGTTCCACAGTCCTCCCCCCATCAAACCACTGATCTCTCTGATCCGCTCTGAGGACATCAGAGCTTTGGCAGTACTATCAAAAAGGCAGAGAGCATGGAAACCAAGTTAATCCACACTCGGGTACCACATTGGCTATGCTTCCTCTGGGCTTCTGGACGAGTGGCAAACTCTTTGAGCCCAGGCTGATCAGTCTCCATGGTCATGGGCTTCTTTTGATAGCACTGCCGTAGCCCTGACGTCTGTGGGAGACAGTGGGGGTAAAGATTGTGGAAAGAGGATCGCTTAGGTCTGTGGGTGGGGTGGAGATTGGAGAATCACATCAGAGGTCCAGGGCAGGGGCAGGAGTGGAGGTGGTGCAGATAGGTGGGAACCTTTGCTGCTCTAGGCATAAACCTGCCAGACCTGTGTGTTAATCTAGGCCTGAGTGTAGCCCTTCATACAAAAGATAATCAAAGAGGATGCAGGATTAAAATTCCCAAGGTCTTTCACCTTGCATTATTTGCTATCCTGAAAGTAGATAACAAAACAAACCACTCCTTGGATATACCAGAATGGTGGAAATGAAATGTTAAAGGAATGGCCTGTGGCAGAAAGCCATTACAGTTTAACTAGTGAATAATGATTCATTCAACTAGTTATGAAATCCATGTTTGTGTTTGTGTCTGCAGAAATTTTCTCATTGAAAACATCAAGCTGCAAACCTGTTTTCAAAGTTGAGCCTTATCCAAGGAGAATTCCTGTTAAGTGAAACATTAACCATGATGCCACAGGAATGTAGATTTTTTTTCAGACTTGTTTTAAGAGTTTAACTATTTATAAAATGAATCAAGCTAAACCCTACAACATTGGTAGATTTAAAAAATCGTTTGTAACTTTAGCTTTCTCAGAAATTTCTAAGAATTCAGGAATCCTTTGTAAGTTTTGGGAAACATTTGTTTCATAAAGGTACTAAACTGCTTGCAATAAGCTGGAAAAAATATAATATGTGTGACCTCCATGGTTCCTCTTGTTTTATATATAATTTCAGTTTTGCGGAGAGCAGCTTTGAAGGCCAATTTCTGCAGGTAAAATGCATTTTATCCATGTAAATCAGCTGCTTAAATTGCTCACGCAGGTAAAAGTACACATGTTGTTCCCGAGGGCATTTTTATATTGGGAAAGCAATATTATGAGTATAGATTGCATATTCAACTTTATGTGCATTATTTCCTTTAACTATTTGCAGGCGCAAATATTGTATCTTTTATGTACCTGCAGCAATAATCAAAGCAAAATTCCATGCATAATTTTGCTTTGATAATTGCTGTAAACCCTGTAGGTAAAAAGTACTCATGGTATTTGCACCTATATGAGCAATTTGATTATTGCCCCCTAAAAGTACTTGTAAAAGGTCCTTTGCCCAGAACCAGTGCTTCCATTAGGCAAACTAGGTGGTCGCTTAGAGACTAAAATCTTGGAGGCAGCAAAATCTCACCAATGAGAGACCCAGAGGAACGCTGTAACAGAGCCAATATTGCCAAAGAAGGGAGCCCTGTGCTGGAGCCCCTGCCTCCAGTAGGAGGGAGTAGTGTGCCGGAGCTGCTTCCAGTAGGTAAGTTGATGTAGACAGCCTAAGAAATAAAAAAAAAAAATTACGGTATGTCTGCAGGAGGGGGCACCCATGACCCTTGGCATAGGCTGGAGCAGGAGAGGTGACGGCAGCCTCTCCTCTCCTGTGGCACTTTCAGAGAAGAACCTGCAGTATCAACTTGCCAGAAAAGGGAGGCTGCCAACAGCCGTGGCAGCCTTTTCTGTGGCTCCCGTGGCAGAAAGATGAGGTCTAGTAGCCGCAGGGAGGCCTTCTCTGCCTCTCACGACAAATTTACATAAGGGTTCAAGTAAAGAGCCAATATTTGCTATAACCAGTTGGCCTGGGAGATTTTGCAGAGATTTATGAATTTTTGGTAAGATGTAAAATACCGGAGAACATGGGTGTGATTCAATAAGAAAATCAACCTCGTGGGACATACGAAAATGCTGGGCAAGGCCATACTGTACAAGTTCAGAGTCTGTAAAACACTAGTAGGATCAGCAGTTAGAGGAATACAGTAAGAAGTATCCAACAATTGTCTCACAACCTCAGCTACATATTTATGGTGATCTAGAACCACAATGCCACCTTCCTTATCCGCAGGTTTAATAATTATGGAGGAATCAGATGATAGCAATCTTAATGCTGTCTGTTCAGATTTAGAGGGATTGTGGAAAAGGAAGAGGCCGTGGGATTCCAGGCATGACAAATCATGTAAGACCAATTTTTATACGGCTAGAACCTAAGTATCAGTGGGGCCAGGGGGTTACAACATGACTTTCCCTTTATTATAAATAAATCCAGAGGGCTGGGATGTAAAAAAATTGTTTAATCCTTTCCAACATAGATTTATAGATAGGGTATGTGGGTGAATTGTAGTGGTGGGTGTTTAGGGTGGGGGATTGGAGGCTGTAAGGTGTGTGTGGGGGGAGGTACATGGCTGTGTGTGTGAATAGATTTGTGGGGAGTTGTGCACAGGGCCAGATTTAAATTGTCAGCACCTATAGGCAATGGGGGGTGTTTGTGCCCAATGCCCCCTCTCCCTCATGGAGGCAATTCCTCCCCCTGTCCCTTCCTACTTCTATGCTGCAGCTGCAGGCCCCACAACAGAAGCAGCAGCAAACAGCTCCATGAAATTCAACATGAGGCCTCCTGCAACCTTTGCATGCTCTCTTTCCCTGTGAAACCACATTTCCTCCCCTTGCAAATGTGAGGGGAGAAGACAAGGTTTCACAAGGCAGTGAGCGAGTGAGGGATGCAGGAGCCCCATGCTGAATTTCATGGATCTGTCTGCCAGTTCTTCGGTTGTGGGGCCTGCAGCTGCAGCATAGAGGTAGGGGGGATTTTATAAGAGGCAGTAGGTGTTATTGTTTGTAAGGATTTGGGTGGACCCCTGGACTCTGTGGCTGCTGACCACGCTCACGGGGGGAAGTCCCGTGAGGGGCCACAGGTCAGGCTCAGCTTTAGGACACACACACACACAGTTAGATCTTCTATTAAACAGTATTGAGGAGCCACCAGAGGTGGCGGTAGTGACCAGGAATGTAGCCTGGCTGGGCTTGTAGTCCCTCAGGCTCTGGAACAGCGATCCCACAATGGCTTTGCTGTAGTGGAGAGAAACTGAGATCGTGAGTACAAGCAATATATGCAGGGTTCAGGAATAGAGCCTCGTTGGTATAGTACTCACACAGCGGTCTCTCGGTATGGAGCTCAGGAGCTGAAGTAAAGGCAGGTCCTCGAGGAGCGAGTCCCTGATTCCAGGGAACAGCTCTGAGAGAAGTAGATGGTAACTCACTGATGGTATAGGCAGCGGTGTCTTCCAGGTAGGAGTCCAGGTAGCGAGTCCAGGAACATGGGCCCTCGAGGAGCGAGTACCGGTTCCAGACAGCGACCTGAAAGAAAAGAAAGAGAGGCCCCCGAGGAGCGGGTACCCCGACTAGAGTAGTCCAATGGTGGAGGCAGAGTAGCTAGGTACGGAGAGCGAATCCCATCCATTAGGATACCTTTGCTAACTCGACGGCTAGCAATCATGTAGGCTATTTGTATCCGGGATGCGTGATGTCATCATAGGGGGACGCCCCTGAGGTTCGCGCCAAAGAAAGTATTTGATGCAGGGCCGCACGGCGTATGCGCCGTAAGGCAACTGGACAGCATGGCGGGAGGCAGCGCCCAAGCCAAACCGGGGACGCCGGAGAGGACGGCAGGCAGACGCCGTGGCAGCCAAACGTCCGTCAACCGCAGGAGGAGTCGCCAGAGAGGTAAGGAGGGCGGAGTGGAGACATCGGGCAGTGACAGTCGTAACAGTAGGCCTGGATTAGACATGCATCAGCAGCATCAACACACTGGCGCCTATAAAAATTTGGCATCGGCGGCAGTTGCTTTCATTGCCTATGCCTAAATCTGGTCTTGGTTGTGCATATGTGTGTGGTGGGGGAGGTGCATGTGTATTTGGAGGCCTGTGGGGCATATGTGAGAGAGTATAGGTATTATATATATGTAAACTCCCAAAGTCATTCCTGGGAACTCTCCGGAATTGGCTCGGAGACTCAAGGTTTAGAGCCCTAACTCCTGGTCTCCGGGTGTTAAACATCCTCCCGGTTCCGTGTAGCTGGCTTTTTTTGTAGCACAGGCAAGCACTAGGATGCAGGGGAGGCAGGCAGGAAGCCAAAGGAGAGAAGCCTCTCAACCTGTAACTACTTTTCCGCCTCTCCCTTCTGATTGGCTCTGGGTAGCATATGGAGCCAATCAGCAGGGAAAGGAGGGGAAACAAAGGCTGTGCTTCGGTCCTCACAGTAATTAGGCTGTGTGAGGACAGTGAGAAGAGAGAGCAAGAGAAGGAGGGACAAGTGTGTGTGTGTGAGAGGAGAGAACAAGAGGGAGCAAGAGTGTGTGTGTGAGAGAGAGAAGACAGCAAGAGAAGGAGGGGCAAGAGTGTGTGTGTGAGAGACGGGGTGAGCAAAGGTAAGTAAAGAACAAAAAGGGAGATATGAGAGCAAGAGGGTAAGGGGATGGGAGGAGGAAGATAAGGGGAAAGGCAGGAACAAGGGTGCCAGGAGAAGGAGAGGACCCTGGATGGGGAGGGGGGAGGAATCCAGGAAGATAATGTAGGAGGGAAGGTAAAAGGAATGGAAAAGTGAGCATGGGGGAAAGAGGAGGCGAAACAGTGAAAGGTGAAAAGTTAGGAAGAATAAGAAGAGGAAAAGGGGGTAAAAGGGGAAGAGGCTAGAAAAAGGAAGAGAAAGTATTAAAATATCTACAGCTGAAAGAACGAGACAAGAAAGAGAGAGAACTGAAATAGAATAGAAAATGAAAGAGGACACCAGAGAGAAAAAGAAAATCAAACGAGAGACAGACAAGGGCAAAAAAATGAGAAGAGGAAGGCTGAGCTAGAAACACCGAAGGATAGAAACCATTTTATTATCTGCTAGAGAATACTGTTTTATTTTATTTTATTTATTTGAGTTATATTCTGCTTTACGACACTTCTGAAAGGATTATATTCAAGAAGGGAATTCCTAGGGGGTGGAGGAAGAAACCAAAAAGTCTTTACTGCAAACACCATTCTTAACCCCCCACCCCCACCCCGCACTAATCTCAGGGTGGGCCTAACTCAAAGGTTCCCAGATAATCCCCCATTGAGACACACAAAATGAGAAAGGGTCTGATGCCTGTTTGTGAACCGAGCACCAGTTGCTCTGTATGTTCAGAATCAAAACTGGTCAAGCAGATGGTGTAGCAGATCTAGCTCAGAGGCTAGGGCTGTATGTATCATGAGGGACCCCCAGCACTCTTTACTCCCATCCCACTATAAGTCGCAGCTCCCTGACTTGTGCACCCTCACTCTGCTCTCAGTGGAATTACAGTTGCAGTCAGAGTGGTGTGTTTCAGTTCCTCTCCAGTTTCTCCCCACATGCTACATGCTGTCTGCTTCACTGCTCCAGACTCACCCCTCTTCTCCTGTTCCCTGCAGACTTACTGAGGAAGGGGAGTGGCTGGAGCCATAATCAGAGAAGCCTGGAGCTTTCTAGTATTTCCCTGATGACCTGGTAATTGATGCAAGTTCCCTCAGCCTCTGGATGAAATCCAAAGAGTTCCTAGGTATGCCCCCCCCCCTCTCTCCCTCAATATACCTCTCTACTTTTCTGTCTGGCTTCCCTCCCAATTTCACTCCTCAGTATTCCTCCTGCTGTCTAATCAGCTCCCTGGTCTGACTCTCTTCTGATTCCTCCTTCTTCCTCTTCCTGTTTCTATCCCTTCTCATAATTTTCTATGTATTTCTTTACTGTCCCCCCACCCCTCCTGACTCTCTCCAATACTTCATTTTCAAAAAGGCGGTTAATAAATCATAATAAACAAACATTTTAAAACTGTAAACAAATGTCAACAATTGCAGTGTAGTACCTGAGGGGACCTCTCTCTTCTGTGTGTGTACAGTGCTGCATACATCTAGTAGCACTATAGAAACAATTATTAGTAGAAACAGTAGTATAATTAAGGGGGTTGGTATTCAGCAAACCAATGAGCAGGAAAGTTAACTTGGCTCGAGCTTTCAACATAAGATACCAAGATAAGTGTTCTGCTGAATATGCTCAGCTAAAGTTATTCAGGTAGAGTTACCCGACTAATTTTAGGTCAGCTATTTTTCTGACCAAACTTACCTTCCTAACTTCAGATAGGTAACACTGAATCAGCACCAGGCCTGATTTATGCACAAGTCTGGTAGGGCCTGTGCTAGGGTGGCAACATTTTGTGGCAACAAATTTCCTGCCCTCCCCTGACCTTGGAAGGCATCCTTCTCACTGCCCCTAGACCTCAGCTCAAGCGGTGATCCTAAAGCACAGTGAGCATGGGAACTTCAGCCTGTCTGACCCTGGGCTTCCATGCGGAGGCGGGGCCTGTAATCATAGGCTTAGTCCCCGTGCTCACTCAGGCCAACACAATACCGTGCACTCAGGCTAGCGCACAGGTTAACCCGCAGTCGGTTGAGAGACCATAATCCCTTATGCAATAAGGGGATTAGCGCATCCAAAATGCGCTTCCAAACCAGCGCGTAGCTAATAGCGCTCATCACATGTAAATTCATGTTGATGAGGTTATTTAGTACTAGGGAGACTTCTTTCTCTATAGCAGCACCCATTCAATGGAATCTTATTCCTTTTGACCTTAGGTCTTTGGAAGATGTTAAAAAGTTCAAAATGTCATTTAAAGAATTTCTGCTTTGTTGTGCGTATAATGTTTAATAATGCGGTATGAATGAGTCTCAATTTGTTTGATAAAGTGAATATAGATGTGCTATTAAGTGGAGATTTTCTCTTTGGAGAACATGTTATCATGTCTAAAAACTTTAATTATTGTTCATGGTACTTGGATATTATTATGACATATAATTACCATTAATTTATGGTATTTTGTTATTTAGTTTCTTGAAACCAAATGTATTGTTTGTATTTTGTTAATTTTTTTTTTATTATGTATGTATATTATGTATATTGCCTAGGCCTTTCAGTGTTAGGCGATTAATAAATTTTAATAAATGTAAATGTAAATTAACTATTACCCACTTATATAAAAATTAAAATTGCACCCAACGTGCAGATTTTTACTCTCAAAAATTATCGCCTACCCCGGAGCAGGCATTAAGTCATCAAGACTGCCTAAAGTTAACAGAAAAGCAGAAAATACTGTTTTTCTGTAGTTCCTCTGACTTAATATCATGGTGATATTAAATCGGAAGTACTGAAAAAAGCAGTAAGTTTTAGAAAATAAATAAATAAATGTGTTCCTGGCAGTCAGGTTAGGAGTTGCTAGGGATGCACAATTTCCCTTTTAACACAGCGGCTCATTTGCCTACTGCATCGTACACCCAGGAGAGGTGTATGGGCGTGCATTCGGAAAGCGGGCGCTCAGTCGTGAGTGCCCATTTTTCACGCACCAATATTGCATCGGCCTGATTGTGCTTTGAGCATCGCTGCTGGAGCCAAGGTCTCGGGGTGCCATGCATGTCTTGAAGGTTTGCTGAGGAGAGGAGAGTGGCGTAGCATTAGCAATGAATCAGCGCCCAGGGGCAGGTGCTGACCAAATCCATCCCTGATCAGTGCTCATCGGCTAAATATTAGCTCCGCCCCAGAATGACCCTAGCACTGCTTCTAATTGATTGGCTGAGGGGTGAATTTTAAAAGCGTTGCTAGCGTTAAAAGGTCCATATACGCAAGTATCTGTGCCACACACGAGCAATGTAAATTCTAAAAGCCACAAATTATGTGCTTATATGCACGAGTGTGCATAAAAGGAAAAGGGGCGGAGTTTGGACATGTTGGGGGCGCATATCCGTATTTTAATTCCGACTGCCGCAGTGTGCGGCAACGTCTCAGCTGCATATATTTACTGCAGCTAAGAAGTCTGCAGAAATCTCTTGTGAGACCTAAGATGACAGGGCAAAGGAAGAGGGTGAACTGGGGGGAGTGAAGTCTGAAGAACCAGAGGGGTCTAGATGACCCAGAGTTGGACTGGGCAAACTGGTAGACTAATTGGTAAGATTGGGAATGTCACACATGCAACAGTGTTTTAAAATCCGCTTACCTGCACAAATTAAAGCCAACAACGTCTTAAGGAAGATATGCAAAATACGTTAGCTCAAGTAATGGCTTAAAGTTAGAGGCACACATTTGAGGCTTTTATATACCGATAATCGTTTAGTAACATCACATCAGTTTACATTCAACAGGAACTCACAACAGCGCTATGCAATAGCAGCAGTGTTTACAGATAACTATTAAACTTGAAATAAATAACAGTTCTGTACAAGGAATGAGGAATTAAACTTGAGGTAAATAACAGTTCTGTACAAGGGATGAGGAAAGCAAGATACAGGTAATCGCAGCAGTGTTTACAGATAACAATAAACTTGAGATAACAGTAAGCTTGAGATAAATGACAGTTCTATACAAAGAAAGAGGGAAGCAAGATAGAGGGTAGAAATTAACTTATACAAGAGAGTTATATGTAAGAGAACTACCAAAATTGAAGGCAATAATATATTAACTGGCAGGTTAAGTCTCATGGAGTAGGTATGAGAGATTCATGGAGAGGGAGTGAGAATGCGATAAGGATAATAATGATTATAAAGGCTGGTGATTAATTTATGTAAAAGCTTGTATGAAAAGCCATGTTTTGAGTTTTTGTTTAAATTTCTTCGGGCATGCTTCTAGACGTAGGTCAGGGGGCATGTGTATTTAAAATACACCCACAGAACATACGTTCTGTGGGTGTATTTTAAATCATACATGTGCAACCGTGCATGATTTAAAATTCTAGCCTTTGTGCACCCGAGCGCCCATTTTGAAATGATTGTCCCTATTTTTCTGGGTAATGAGTTACCTGGACAAAGTTTAGCCAGCAAAAAGGGGTAAATTTTTAATCTCATTTTTATCTGAATATCTCCAAACGTTACCAAGAATAAAACTTTGAAAATCAACCTCAAGGTATTTTTTTTATCCTGTGTGTCCAATGAAGGTTTACCGCTACTACCAGTTCTATGTTCCTGTTCTGCTGGTTTGCTTGGCAGTATACATTACACTTGGGAAACAAAAATAAAATCAGGGGTTTGGGAATGTGGATGTTTCAGAAATGAATCAATAACACAGCAGGCAGGAACAGCTTGGTAGAGTGGACAAACCAAGTGGCCTTTATTTGCAGAAAACTATCATATTTATTTCTTTATTTCTTGATATGTTATTATATTTAGATAATATCAGGGCTTAATTTGTAGACAGAAGGAAGGGAAACTGTGGAACTGGGGGGGGGGGGGGGGGGGGGAGAAGAGGTGAAGCAAGCCAGGTGTGATTTGCTTGAGGGGGTGGAGCCCAGGCTTAGGTGTGACCTCCCTCTCTCTCTCCCAAACACACACAGAAATGAACACACAGTTCATGCTTTTACTCTTTCCCCTTATCACAATGGTCCTTCAGCTCCAGCCCCTGCTAGTGCTCAATCCCCAGGCGTTCTTCACTTGATGAGCACTGGTGGACAAAGGATGGCTGGAGACTGGGCACTGCAGGGGCTGGGAACGGAGGATCACTGGGGTAAGGAGGACCCTGGGGATCCCGGCCTCCGTTCCCATCCCTGCAAAAAGAAAAAAAAAAAATCTCCCAGTGGTTCTTGTCCTCTCCAGTCATCCTAGGTCCCCCAAGTCTCACACCTAATCCCTGACAGTTCTAGAGCTCCTCACTCCCCGCTCCCAGAAAATTACTCTTTCCATCAACTCTCCTCCTCTCCCTCCTGAGCCAGTAAGGCACAGGCCTCCTTTTCAAGCCAGAATCAACTGACTCTTCTCTGCCTTCAGGGTGAGGACAGACTAGCATGTACTGCCCACGTCTTAGCCTCTTTGGACTATGGGATGGGGGGCTAGAATTCAAAAGTGTGGCCTTCTGTTTGCCTTCTCACAGAAGGAAGTAAGGGAACAGCACCATATGCTTTCCTTATCCACCCCTTCTATCCTCTCCCCTCATCCACTCTTTTCCCAACTTTCCAATTGCTTCACTCACAGACTGCTTCTGATCGTATCACTCACATCTCAGTCCCCTCACAACACTTCTGATCCCCTCCCTCACTCACTTCCCCTCTCCTCCACAGAAATCACAGCCCCTCTGATCTGGCTCATTCTTTTTTCCACATCCCTCACTCACTCGCTCACCCTTCTCTCCAATCCCCCTCACTCTAATGCCTGTCCCAAATCCCATCACTAACTTTCTTTCTTCTCACCCCTCCCTCTCCTTTTCCTCCCTTTAATAATTAATTCTCCTGCCCCCAACATCATCTCACTCTCTTGTCCCTTCCCCCTCCCCCAGTGTAGTCACCACGTTAAGAGATGATGGGGCCCAGGAAGCCAGCATGATGAGCAGCAGTGGGGCTAACAAGCCAGCAATCCAGTGATGGCAGCAGCAGTGGGGCTGACAGGCATTCACTTCGTATGTTTTTAACCTTGGCTGTTCTCCCTCCCAGCCTCCTCACTTGTGCTGAGAAATTGCACAAAAAAAATCAAGATCACGTGGCTGCCCCCATCTCAGGGTGATCAGCTCCAACATTCTCTGCCCCGCAGTGCTTCCTTCAGTGGCCTCGGGGCCAGAAATGATCCGTCCGTGCTGCTCTTGGCTCTGCTCCATTTCTGTGAGGAAACCAGAACCCGATGTGTACTGTCAGCTCTACTGTGCTTCCTTGGGTTCCAGAAGAAAGGTGGTAGAACACTGTTTTAGCTCATTCCACCACAAATGAAGCCATGGATAACAGACACAAACATGTGAACCGTCGTGCCAATCATCAAGGTCAGGGTTGAAGCCTTGAACAATTGGAAGGACCGTTCCCAAGTTTCAATCTTGTGCTAATTCATCTTATTTTTGTTTCTGTTCTTTGTTGTGCATGGTCTGCTTTCACGTTCACTGCCTCCCTCTTCTTCTCTGCAGGCTGGCAGGATGGTAGGGTCTGGACGAAACACCCCCTGCTGCTCTACCTGCCTGAAAAGCCCTTCCAGGCTGTTCCCCCATGAACTAAGCCTGGATAATATGATCGGGGAAAAGACTCTACTCCCCTTTCAGACAGAGTCTACTCCCTAGTCTTTCTAGGTAACCCAATGCAATATTAGAGCAAAACATATAAAGATACCACGTTAAAAAATGTAGTGTGATTATTTTTGCAAAATGGTAATTATAGCTTTTAAGTACTAATGTATTCCTTAAACTTTTATGGAATCATTGTACTTCCCACACATTTGCAGTAGGAGTTTAGATTGCACTGTATCTCTCCCTAAAAGCTTTATTAAAAGCTTTCTTACGTCTTAAGACTTTTACAAATCTGATACTCCAGCATTACGACACAACACTACCAAAGCTGTAATGCTAAGTGGACCAAATGGTTTTCTTTTTTACTGAATATGGAGCAGGTTATGATGAGTCCTTAAGGCTGGATTTAAATCTCAGGCAAAAACAGGTGCTAAAAGTCCGTGAGTCACTTTAAAGGGCTAATTTTAGAACAGTGCATCCTTTTTTTTTTTCCCCCAAAGATTTAATTTCCTGCAACTTCAGGAAGGGAAAAATTGAACTGAGAAAACTGTGCAAGCATTACAAAACATCGTGGGGGTTTTCCTCAAAGAAAAAAATGTCAGCATTAGGCCAAAGTTCTGTAGGACCTTTACACAAGTGTTTTCTAACAGACACAGTTTCTTTCCCTTCTAGAAGTTTCAGAAAGTTAAATCCTAGGCAACAGATATGCTCGTTCAAAATCATGCACAGTAATAGTGACCTGCAGGCTTTTTTGCCAAAAACAAAAATCTGAAAAATGTACCCAAGAGTCAAATAGGCCAGCCTCGTTTCAAAAGACGCCAGTATAGTTACCATGTCTACGTTTTAGTTAATTTTCAAAGAGAAACTATTTGGGCAACAAATGGCAAACAGAAATTGTGCATCAGTGCACCTGTGTGTTTTGCACCTTCTACTTATGTGGGCAGCCCAGGGGGATAAAATAGAGGGCATGCTTTTGAAAATCCCACGAACGCATGCTGTTTTACTCCCTCTGATCTAAACACCCCTTCCCTCTTCTCCCCCCAGGAGCACCATCGTTTTACACAACCGGAAATAAACATGCCGTGGAAGCCTGTGCACACTTTTGGCCGGGCAGAGAAGGGCAACTTCCAAGCAGGCCAGTTTACCTAGGTAAATCATTACTTCCCCATTTATTGGAGTTACTTTCCCACAAGTTGCCTTTCCAAATTGCTACTTGCTTCACTGGAATCTTTGCACTGCAATAAATGGAAACTTAGAGGTAGGATTTTAAAAGGCTTGCACGTGGCAAAACCTGGAGAAATGCGCATGACTCGGACGTGCGCGGGCGGCATGGGTTTTTAAAAGGCCCGTAGCCACATGCGTATCTCCTGGTACGCAGATAAAAAAGGTTTGGCGAAAAGGGGCAGGATGTGAGGGTGGTCTGGGCAGGGCGTAGGTGGAGTATGCGCGGGCTGGGACTGCACCATGAAGTCAGTTCCACACACTAGCACGCGCTGGGATCCCACAACCGCGTAACTTGCTTCTGCTATGGATTGTGTGTAAGTAGGTAAATTAAAAAAAAAAAAAAAAAAGGGGGTAGTCAGTAGGGTTTTAAGAGAGGGGGTTTGTAGGGGAAAAGGAAGGCAAATTAGGTAGGGGGTTTAGGAAGTCCTCTCTTTTACTGGGATGATTTACTGGGAGGGAACTGGGATATAGGCCTAATGCATCGCCACGTGCATCTACTAAAAGCCTCCCCACTTATGCGCACGAGATTGCATTCGTGCGCATATGCGCATGTCAAAATAAAATTGTGCGCGTGTATACGCGCGGGTAGCCGATTTATAACATGTGCGCGTAAATGCACGCATGTTATAAAATCAGTACGTCCATGTGCGCTCGCCGACAAACGCACGTGTGCGTAGGCGTGTCACTTTGAAAGTGATTGCTTTAGGAAATACATATCTGATGGGTATTATAAGATAAAGTAGTCTGACTGCTGTGTTAGTTCATTTGAATACACAGAAGTAAAAGTTAGCAAATAAAATATATATAAAACATACATATATACAAAAAAATGTTTCTTTTCTCCCCAGAGACTATGAGCGCTGCCTCCACTGCATCCTAAGCCCTGGTGACCCAGGGAGTGGAAAACAGATGCAATGCTAGGTGCGGGCACACAGGACCCTTGCCCCACCTCTATTGTACAGTGCCCCGAAGCAGCAGAGAACCACTACTTTGCTTCTTGCTCTGGTCGTGGGAGTCAATGAACCACCCCTAATTATAGCTCTGATTAATTTGTACTGAACTTTATACATTTTATGTCAATGCAAAGTGTCAGTAGTCACGTAATTTTTGATTCTCAGGTGAGGTCTTTTATTCCCTGAGCTGACTGGCAATGGAGATGTTACAGAAGCACTGGGAGGAGGGAGTCTCTGTCATCGTGCAACTTGACACCTAGTGATCATACGTAGGGTCCATATTAGCTGGATTCCGGAAGGAGCTGCCGTTTGTGGCCCTCCAGCTGAGGAACCGAGGGCTCTTGTTGCAAAGCTGAGCTCAGTTTGTGGGGTGGGGGAGGGGGGATGAAATAAAATGGGGAAAAATCTCTTGGGTGATTGTTGGTGAATGTTCATGGTGCTGTATCTTAACTGAGGCCAGTTCTCAGTGAGTTTGAAGCTCACAGAAACAGGAGAAAATTGTCAAACCAAAAAAAGTCATATAACTGAGTAGCAGTGATGTCATGAATGCTGAAAACCCCTCAATGAATAACAGCCTTGTATTGCACAGTTGGACATTATCTGTCTCTATATAGCTTGGTGAGAACTTCGCTTGTGGAAAATAGAGGCAATTAATCTTGGTTTTGTTTGGCCACAGTATTTCACTCAGTTAGTAAGGAAGATAATTTAGGACAAGAGTGCCCTTTTTTCTGTTATCTCAAACCGAATTTCAAACAGTATCATAGCAGGTACCACTAATTAACAAT
This sequence comes from Rhinatrema bivittatum, assembly GCF_901001135.1. Taxonomy (NCBI): domain Eukaryota; kingdom Metazoa; phylum Chordata; class Amphibia; order Gymnophiona; family Rhinatrematidae; genus Rhinatrema; species Rhinatrema bivittatum. The sequence goes on from NC_042620.1 coordinate 112,666,365, forward strand.
TTTGGTATTGCATTTTCTCACTGCATTTGCTTTGTATTGTTTTATCTCACTGAAACTTCATGTACCTAGACTATGACTAGCAGGTACAAAATTAGAATGAAGTTCATTCTTAAACAGTACAAAAAAGCAAAATAAGAATGGAAGAACTTTGTCTGTGACTTCTGATTCTAACCTCTGTAGAAACTTGGAGTTCAGAAGTTCAAATCATGGTATGGTCAACGCATTCATTCATTCATTTGAGCCTTCTAGTCTCTTAGTTGTATAACTATTGAATAGCGGTTTTTCTCCAAGTAGGCCCATGTCCGGGCCAAGCAGTGCCCTGGGCAGTTTTGTCGGTGTGGCCAGGTACAAGATGCGATGGTAATGGGCACAGGTGGCAGGACTCCCTTGGATGGCACAGCTGCAGTTGTTGCATGATACCATACATTTTACTTCCTATGCTTGAACCGGCCATGTCCTGATTGCTTTTTCCTTATGTCTAAATATTTCAGGACACACTTGTTAAAAAAAGGAAATTCATATCAGGAAGACAAAAATGTGAACCCAGACAATCTAGTTCAGATTTTTCAGACTTTCCATTGGATGAAACGGTCTCCACCTGGAATGGTGAGCTTAATAAGGCACTTGACTCAGTGGTTCTGGTCCAGTATGTCACTTGTAAGCACAAAAGTGGTCCTATGTGGTATCGTTGCCTAAAAAATCCTCAAACAGCAGACTAGACAACTTGAGAGCAAATGGCGTAGACCAGCCCTGGATTAACCATTAAGCAAAATAAGCACGTGCATAGAGCACCAAGGGAAGGGGGCACCAGAGAGCCATGAAAATTTGCATTTTTCTGTTGCTCCCTAGTTATAAGTAAATAATTTGCTTATATTGCTTGCTGCTATTTAGTGTTACGTACAATTTAAATTTAATTTAGAGGTGGGGTCTGGCCTGGGAGATGGCCTGGTTGAAAACTGAATTTTTAAATTCTTATTTCACCTTCAGCACTTATTGAGTCTTAATGTCTTAACATAGAAACAGAGAAATGACGACAGAAAAGGACCAACGGTCCATCCAGTCTGCCCAGCAAGCTTCCCATGGTAGTAACTGCCGCGCCATGCAGGTTACCCCCCTGTATCAGTCAGTTTTGCTTGACCTACTTTGCTTATGGACTTAGCCATAGAAGCAGTCCTGTGTTTTTTTCTTAAAGTCTGAGCATCAGTACCCCAGACTGTAAAAACGTCATGGCTCGTGTTAGTTGTCCCTGAATCCAAATTTCTCTTTCCTTTCAGCCTCCACCCCTTCCTTTGAAGCAGAGAGCAATGTTGCAATTGCATCAAAAGCATCAAGGCTAATTGGTTAAGGGTAATTATCTCATGCTTCTATTAAAGGCAGTAACCGCTACACCAGCAAGTTACCCCCATGCACGCTTTTCTCATTTCCTTTCAGACTTGGTCATAGAAGCAGTCCTGTGCTTTTTCCCTTATGCTGCATAACAGTATCCCAGACTATGAAAGTTGGGGCCCTCGGTTGTATTCTGAATTAAATTCCTCTTATCTCCCTGCCATTTAAGCAAGGAACAATGTTGCAGTTACATTAAAAGCATCAAAGCAAATTGGTTAAGGGTAGTAATCTCCATGCCTTTTGCTAAGAGAAGTAACTCCCGTACCACAAAGTTACCCCCTACACGCTTATTTCATTTATGTCTTTATGTTTATCCCATGCCACTTTGAATTCCTTTACTGTTTTCATCTTCACCACCTCATCCGGAATGGCATTCCAGGCCTCCACCACCCTGTCTGTGAAGAAATATTTCCTCACGTTGGTTCTGAGTTGTACCCCCTGGAGTTTCATTTCATGACCCCTAGTTCTATTGTTTTCTTCCCAACGTAAAAGGTTTGAAGTCCATACATCATTGAAACCTTTTAGTTATCACTCAGTCTGTATCATATCTCCCCTGCATCTCCTCTCTTCCAAAGCAGTGGTTCTCAACCAGTGTGTCACCAAACACAGGCAGATGTGTTGCCACAATTTCCAGCCCCCCGCTGCTCTCCCTTCCCCAGCAAAATAGGTCCTCCACCCAGGTTTGAAATGCTGATAGCCCAGGTGGAACACAGCAAGAGAGCTGGATTCAGTGGCACCAACATGGTCTCTTCTTCCCTCCCCCCTTGGCGACGAAGTGGTATGCAGTGGCCACGCGCACAGGAAGAAGAGACCATGCCAGTGCATGCAGCAATGGCCAGAAGAAGAGCAGCGCGACGTGGAACAAAAGATTAGCAACGTCAGCCCTCGCAGTGTTGCGACAGTCGCTGCCCGACATCTCCACTCCGCCCACCTTACCGCATTGGCGACTCCCTCCGGGGTTGATGGAAGGCTGACTGCCGCGGCGTCTCTCTGTCAACCTCGTCTGGTGTCCCCGGACTGGCCCGACGCTGCAATCCGCCATGTTGACCTGATGCCTAGGGGCGTGCGCGCGGTGCGAACCCGCCTCAAGTACCAGAAGTGGCGTGAACCTCAGGGGCGTCCCCCTGAGATGACGTCATCCGCTTCAGATATTTAAAGGTCTCTGAATTGCTAACAAGTCGAGTTAGCAAGGAATGGAATGGCAACGGACTCGCTATGACTTTCCAAGCTACTCTGCCTCCTTGGACTTACTAGGGTTACTCGCTCCTTGGGGGCCTCGCTCTCTCTCTTACTTTGTAGGTTGCAGTCTGGAACCGGTACTCACTCCTCGAGGGCCCTCGTTCCCGGACTTCTTCGGAATTCTCTTCTGCCTACTACATCTGTGAGTTACCATTGTACTCTCAGAGCTTTCCCTAGAACCAGGTACTCGCTCCTCGAGGGCCTACTTCATTCCAGCTCCTGGGCTTCTATGAGACATTGTGTGAGTGTTACCATCAGGTTCTGTCCATGAACTCTGCATACCGTGCCTACTCACTATATTTCAGGGATCTGTAATTGGACCAGTGCTTTTCAATATATTTATAAATGATCTGGAAAAGAATATGACAAGTGAGGTAATCAAAATTGCCTATGATACAAAATTGTTCAGAGTAGTTAAATCACAAGCAGATTGTGATAAATTGCAGGAGGACCTGTTGGCGTCCGGAAGTGGATCCTTGGGCCGACCACCCGAGAGGCGGACGGGAGGCAGACTTCGGAGCCGGAGACGAGACTTCACCTGGAAACCCGAGCCTCCCCCGGAGGAGCCGTTGGAGACCGGGCCGCTAGGGCTTAGGTGGCTTCGCCCTGGAAGTCCGAGGTCCCCCCAGGAGGAGCCCGTAGGGACCCGGACCGCTGGGACTTAGGAGAGAGGCGAGACAGCAGGGAAGACCCAGACCGGAGACAGGGAATGCTGCTGGAGATGAAGCGGAGCAGGAACAAGGCAGGCGGCTGAAGACGGAGTCGAAGAAATGTACCAGGATCAGGGCAGGCAGCTGAAGACGGAGTCGAAGAAACGTACCAGGATCAGGGCAGGCAGCTGAAGACGGAGTCGAAGAAACGTACCAGGATCAGGGCAGGCAGCTGAAGAACTGGAACAGGCTAGGAACAGGCAGGCAGGAATGCAGGACAGGAATCAGCAGGCAACTAGTACGAAGCGACCACGTTGCAAGGCACAGAAGGAAGTCAGACGCCGAGTTAAATCCCCCTCGGCGTCTGACGTCATCCAGGAGGCGGAGCTGGGCTTTCGCGCCGAAGGCCCTTCAAAAGGGCCTTCCCTGCGCGCACGCGAGCCCTAAGGGCGGGGCCTCCTCCGGCGGCGTCTCCCTCGTGGGAGCGCTGCCAACTAGGCCGCAGCTGCCGCGATCGTGTCGCTCTCGCGGGCCCGGACCAGGTAGGGGGTTCAGTCGCGCTCCTCGCAACCGAAACCACAACAGGACCTTGTGAGTATCCAAATGGCAGATAAAATTGAATGTGAACAAGTGCAAGGTGATGCATATAGGGAAAAATAACCCAAGCTGTAGTTACATGGTTCCATATTAGGAGCTAACACCCAGGAAAGAGAACTAGGCATCATAGTGGATAAATCATTGAAATTGTCATTTCAGTGTGCTGTGGCAGTCAAAAAAGCAAACAGAATGTTAGGAATTATTAGGAAGGGAATGGTGAATAAAATGGAAAATGCCATAATGCCTCTGTATCACTCCATTGTGAGATCTCACCTTGAGTACTGTGTACAATTCTGGTCACTTCATCTAAAAAAAGATAGAGTTGCACCGAAGAAGGTACAGAGAAGGGCAACCAAAATGATAAAGAGGATGGAATGGCTCCCCTATAAGAAAAGGCTAAAGAGGTTAGGACTGTTCATCTTGGAGAAGAGATGGCTGAAGGGGGATATGATAGAGGTCTTTAAAATCATGAGAGGTCTAGAATAGGTAAATGTGAATCTGTAATTTACTCTTTCGGATAGTAGAAGGACTAGGGGACACTATGAAGTTAGCAAGTAGCACATTTAAAACAAATCGGAGAACATTCTTTTTTACTCAATGCACAGTTAAGCTCTGGAATTCATTGCCAGAGGATTTGGTTAGGGCAGTTAGTGTAGCTAGGTTTAAAAGAAGTTTGGATACGTTCCTGGAGAAGTCCATTAACTACAATTAATCAAGTTAACTTAGTAGCAGCTACTTTCTATTGTTGGCATTAGTAGCATGGTATTTACTTAATGTTTGGGTATTTGCCAGGTACTTGTAGCCTGGATTGGCCACTGTTGAAAACATGATGCTGGGCTTGATGGAACCTTGGCCTGACCCAATATAGCGACTTCTTATGTTCTTATGTTTTTATGTTAGATCACATCAAGTGCTCTTCCTCGATCCAATTCTCTAGTCACCCAATCAAAAAAAAACCAATCAGATTTATCTGACAGGATCTTTCCCTGGCGAATCCATGCTGCCTTGGGGGTCCAGCAACCCACCAGATTGTAGAGAGTTCATTATTCTTTCCTTCAGCCGAATCTCCATTAATTTTCCTACCACTGATGTGAAGCTAACCTGCCTGTAGTTTCCAGCCTCCTCTCTGCTACCACTCTTGTAAAGCGGGACCACCACCGCTCTTCTCCAATCCCATGGCACCACTCCCATTTCCAGGGAGGTCCTTCAGCAGCCCCACCAGCACATCTCTGAGTTCCCTCAGTATCCTAGGATGTACCTCATCCAACCCCATAGCCTTGTTCACTTTCAGTTTGCCTAGCTCTTCCCATTCATTCTCTTCTGCAAACAGATTTTTGTCTACCCCATTACCATCTACGATCTTGACTATGAGCAACGGTCCTTCTCCAGGGTCTTCTTTAGTGAACACTAAACTGAAATATTTGTTTAATATTTCTGCCACTTCTTTGTCTCTCTCCACACCTTGCTCCTCGTCATCTTTCAGTTTCACTTATACCACTTCTGGCCTCCCTTCTTTCTCTGATACATCTGAAAATTGTTTAGTTACCTTGCTTTACCTCTTTGGCAATCCTTTCTTCTGCTTGACCTTTTGCTTTCCTGATTTCTTTCTTTTTGGGATCCATTATACTTTTTGAACGCTGTTCATTTTGCCTTTATTCTTCAGCCACTTCCTTTATAAACCAGATTGGTTTCTTTTTCCTCTTACTTTTGTTTACTTTTCTAACATAAAGATTTGTTGCCTTTGTAATTGCTCCTTTCATTTGGCCCACTGTTGTTCCACCTCACCCATTTTCTCCCAGGCTGTCAGTTCTTCCTCTAGGAACATTTCCATTTTGACAAAGTCTGTGTTTGTGAAATTCAAAACTCAGGTCTTTGTACGTCTTGTCAGTTAAGCAATGGAAGGGCCGAGGGAGCACAATTGTTGGGCTGTGTTTAAGGCATCAGTTGGCCTTAATCTGGCTCTGGCGTAGACACGAGTTACTTGATGATGAACTCAAATTTAAAAGCCAAATTAAGCATTACCTACTTTCCATCAACAAAGCCAAAAGAAATTATTTAAAAAAAAAATACTTGAAAAAGCTATGAATCTGATCTGAAATCTAAAGATAACTTAGTTTCTGTTGATTTGACAGCAAAAGATTTTATCTGCATATTTGATTCTAAAACCAGCTCTATTAGATCAGAATTTGTGTCAGATTCAACTTCAGCCCTACCTGTTAAGGTTCTTGTTCTGCTATCATCTCCAGAGGACATTAAATGGATTGGTTACCTGTAACAGACAGTATAAATCCTGAAGCCCATCAAGGATGCCACAGAGGAATTTCCATGCAAGTGACAGGAAACCAAACCAATGTTCACGGTTTTTGACCTAACCATGATTGCCCTGCCACAGGAACCTGACCTCTTGTAGGAAACCAAACCAATGTCCATGCTGTTCCTTTCCTTGCTGCTGCTGCTGCCCAGCCTGCTTCTCCTGCCCTGACTGTCTTCTGATTATACTGCAGTGCTTTGCATCCCACCACAAAAAAGAAAGAAAACCCTTCTCTTCCTCTGCCCATCCCTGGATGTCTTGGGATCATAGAGACTTGTTACTGATGCTGCTCACCAGCTGGCTTGCTCCTCATCTGCTTCTTTTCTTCTGTTTAGTGCCTTGCTGTGTTGTTAGGCCACTGTTGCTACCCAATCTGCTCCTCTTACCCTGCCTCTTTCTTGGTTCAGCATCTTGTTGTGAGTTTGATGGCACTTCTCTTGCTGCCTCATTCTGCACACTGTGCCTTAGTGTTGATGCCTCTCCTCTTGATGCCTTACTCCTCTCTTAGTATCAGGAAATTGGTGCTACTGTGCTAACTGCTCTACCCCTCATTCTGTGTTTTTTGGGTGTTGATACCACTGTGTTTGCTGCCATATCCATCACTCTATGCCTTGAGGTGTTCATGCTATTGTTTGTTCTGCTTTCCTCTATTTGGGTGCCTTGGGGGTGGTTCATTACACTGTTCATGCTGCTTTGCCCCTCTCACTGTGATTTAGGGTGTTAATGCCACTATGTTGGTGCCTTTTACCCCTTTAATGGTGCCTTGGGTTCTTGATGCCCTGTTGATGCTCTTTGTCCCTCTTTTGGTGTCTTGGGGTCTTCATGCCACTGCTTGTGCTGATTTGCCCTTGTCTCAGTACCATGGGTATTACTGCCACTGTTGTTGGAGCCCCTTTGCCCCTTTTTTGGTACTTGGGGTTTTGATGCCACTCTTCTTAATGCTTTAATGCGCACTCTATGCCTTGGGATGTTGACTACTGTGCTTCCTGCCTTATCCTTTTCTCAGTGTCTGGGGTTTTTTGATACAATTTGTGCTTCTTGTCTTCCTTTACACTCTATGCTTTTGGTGATACCTGTCTTCTTGCTCTGCTTCTGTTCTTTAAGGTTTTGACGCCAGTGCTTTTGCTGATTTGCCTTCTCTTGGTGCCTTGCAATGTTTTTGCCTCTACTCTTATTGCTTTAGCTTTTACTCAGGTGCTTTGTGTTGCATTGGAGGTAGATCCTTGGGCCGAGCTGGGGTTGACGCAACCCATAGGTAAGGACCTATGGGTCCCCACTGTCGGCAGGTGGAGTGGGCTGATAGAGGCCGCTGGAGCTTCAACTATACCAGCCCTCATTCCCTTTGGGTTGAGCCTTTGGGTGCCGGGGCTGGCAGGACTTAGGTGGGCCTATGTGTGTAGTCGAAGTAAGGATCGGTTCAGCCCAGAGACAGCAGATAAGAGATGGTACAGTCTTACCGTGGACAGGGTTATATCCTGGAAACTCGGGTGCCAATGGAATGGAGGCAGACAGGCGGCACTCGAGCAAAAGCAGGCCGAAGCCTGAGTAGACCACATCCAGGGATTAAGCCAGAGAGGCATCGAAAAGCAGGCTAGAGTCAGGGCTGGCGGCAATCCAAAGGCAGTAGCAAGCAAGGCTCAGGTTTGATCACGGAGAAAGTCAATAGCATAGTCAGGCGAAGCAGAGGTCTGGGTCTGGAGATAGGCAATAGTATAGTCAGGCGAAGCAGAGGTCTGGGTGTGGAGAGAGTAAATGTCATGGTCAGGCGAAGCAGAGGTCCGGGCTTGGAGAGAGTCAATGGCGTGGTCAAGCGAAGCAGAGGTCCAGACTTGGAGAGAGTCAATGGTGTGGTCAGATGAAGCAGAGGTCCGGGCTTGGAGAGAGTCAATGGCGTGGTCAAGCGAAGCAGAGGTCCAGACTTGGAGAGAGTCAATGGTGTGGTCAGATGAAGCAGAGGTCCGGGCTTGGAGAGAGTCAATGGCGTGGTCAGGCGAAGCAGAGGTCCGGGCTTGGAGAGAGTCAATGACGAGGCCAGCGAGGAGGAACCAGGAGCTGGAGTCACTGTAGAAAGGTGAGGGGGACATGCCGCAGGTCTGCTGCGGACGACACGTGTAACACTTTGGGTTTTAACAGCACTATAGGTTTTAATCTTCTGGGCATATTTGATGAACCTTATCCATTTACCTCTAATAGTTTCATGTCTTCTTTGACTCTTTTTTTCAAAGTTCTTTTCAAGTTCCTTTATAGTACTTACTGATTATTGGTCTCATCAAGTATATGGGTTCGCTCAAATAAACAGCATATACCATATACCTGTATATATATTATTCAAAAATATATTTATATCAAACATTTTAAAACTTAACATACATATTTTCCAAACATTGTAATGCAATACATATATCACATACACATTTATCAAAAAATCACTCACACCCCACATTCGTACAATACAGTACAATATTCATATTTCTCTTGTTTGAACAACAGTTTGTACAAAATGTATCAATTTAATTTATTTATAAAAAGCTCCCTATAATATCATCATTATTTTCAACAGTTTCTCCAAAAGAAGATGATACAACCCTTGTGTTTTTCTTCTTCTTCTCCAAAATATTCCCTTATATTATTTTTCTTCTCCCAACTATTCCAACTATTCCCTTGTATTCTGCTTCTTCTGCTCTTAAATATTCCTGACAAGAGACTCTTGTTTCACCATTGGTTCTTCAGGGGATTAAATCTCATCATATAGGCAGAGCACCACATGTTCATATAGGAGCCATCCAAATTCACATTTGACTGTTTACTTCAAACTTCTTCAACACCTCTCAACTCCATTGAAACATTATTCATTTCTTATTAAGCACAAACTACACCATACATCATCTTCAAACAAGAATGTCCTTCCTTACTGCAGTCATTTACTGCTTTCCACCATTACATCCACCATTCTCACTCAAATAAAGCCATTCAGAATCAAGCCTCTGAAGCCTACACTGTACATAGTAAATATAATTACAATCATTCTGACACCATTTCCAAACTGATATAATGCTACTTGTTGCTCCTTTCATGATTCCTTGGTGTCTTCAGGCCACTGTGCTTGCTGCATCACTCTGAGTCTTGGGGTTTTGATAACACTCTTCTTCTTCCCTTATCCCTCACTAAGTATCAGGAGGTGCTGATGTCACTCTTCTTGCTGCCTTGCTATGCAGTCACTGTCTTTGGGCGTTAATGCCCCTTCTCCTACTGCTTGGCGCTTCTCTTGGTACCTTTGTTTGTTTTTGCCTCTGCTCCTACTGTCTTCAAAGTTCTTTTCAAATTCCCTTACGATACTGAGAGGTCTATATTCAGCCACAGGACTTCTGGCTAAGTTAGTTAAATAAACTTATCTGGCTTTCTTATACTGGATATTCAGAGGTGCAGGTATGAATATCAGCATTATCAAGCTTGTTAGGTGGATAAATTTGCTTCAGCTAGAATACCCCCAGCCTGCGCTGATGGGCAGGAACTTCAAAACCCTGGGGTTTTACAGCTAAGTCCCAACAGAGCTGGACAAACTCTTATGGATAATGACTTCTTACTGACTATTGTCTGTTATTTAGTCTTCCATGGAGTATACAAATTATTTTAGGCTGCATTCCCAAACAATGACTATCATGGAATAAATCTTTATTTTCATGTCACTTTTTCTTCTGACATTTATGGCTTGAGATAAAAACTATATTTAATTATTATTTTTTCTTTTACCCAAGAATGTTTTTTTTGAGAAGTAATATTTCTTTATTGCATGAAGATTTTTAGGAGCTCTATTATTTCTGGAGAAACAGAGTCTTTGGAGGTTGTTGTTACGATCCTGCTCGCGGAGCCCATCCTGCTCACAGGCCCTCACTTACCGCCATTGACACTGCCGGACTCTGCTTAGCGCAGCCTGGACTGCCGCGTTGCTCCTGTCTCTACTTGCTGCTCCCCGGGGCCTTGCCTGTGTCGCCGGATGCCGCTGAAGCCATCTTCACGGCCTAGCTGCTGCTGGGATCCCCCTCTGCGCTGCCTGGTGCTGCTGCTGCAGATGCTGCCAGGCCCTGCTCCCTCCTTTGTGGCCTGGAGTGCCACCGCCGCTGCCTTCTATCTCCGCGGCAGGAAGCCGCCCCAGCTCCTCCTTCCTGAGCGGCAGGGAGGCAGCTGTTCTTTCATTCTTCGCAGCCTGGAGGCCACCGCTGTCCTCGGTCCTGTTCCACTCCCTGGGCCAGCGGGAAAAGCCCGCAGCCCCACCGGACGTCCTCATCAGCTTCCATTCCTGCTTCAGCCCTATAAAAAGGGCTCAGTTCCTGTTCCTCAGGGCCTTCGTATCTGGAATCCACAATTGTCTGTGCTCCTCTTCAGGTCAAGGTCCTCCATGGTCTTCACTTGTCTAGATGGCTGTTCGTTCAATGTTCTTAGTGTTCCTGGTCTCCTCGGCCTGATGTTCCTGATCTTGTCCTTCGTCGGAGCTCCTTCATCACCTGTTCCATATCCTGATGTTCCAGATGTCCTGATGTTCCATGTCTAGAGGTTCCGTGTTCCTGGTGTTCTGCTCCTGATGTCTTCGTCTTCGCCTCTGCATCCAGTTCCCAGGTTCCTTGTGTCCACCTTTCCTGGCGAGCCACTGTCGTGGTCCGTGACCATCCTATGGGGGGCTGTTTAGGGCGCCTCGTGGCACATGACCTTCTTCTCGTCTGCAGCGCAAGCCTCCGGAAGACTCCTGTTTTTAATGCTTTGCTTCTGAGAATCCTGAGTCTTGAAACCTGAGTCTTGAATCCTGTCCCAGTCTTCGGTTTCCTTGTGCCTGCTTCCATCCATGCCTAAGACTCTGCCAGAACCTGCTCCGCTTCAGTGTGGTCCGTGACCAGCCACAGGCGGCTGTGTATGGCGCGTCCCGGTGCAGGCCTCTACTGAATCTTCGACATGTTCCAGCCTCAAGTTCCACTTCCTCGCCTGGAGTCTGCTTCGCATTCAGCGTGGTCCCCCAACCAGCCATGAGCAGCTGTGTAGGGCGCGCTGCGATGCAGTTCTCACCCAGTACTTTTGTCTGAATCCTGAATCCTTGCCTGAGACCTTCTGAGTAACCTGAGTCTTCGTCTGAGTTTTCCAAGATCCAAGTCTTCGTCCAAGTCTTCCAAGTTCCTGAGTTCCTGTCTTGTCTTGTTCCTGCCCTCAGCCTCCATGTGGCCTCACACACTCATCGTTCCCAAGCGGCAGGTCCGGAATGGCTACCAAGTGGCTGGAGGGCTAATCTTGTGACCAGCATTGCGTTGCTGGGTCACACTGGTGCATTTAGGTCCAGTGGAGGGCTGATCCTGCCTTGTTCCTGCTCCAAAGTTCCTTGCCTTAGTTCCAGTCCTGCTTATTCCTGCTCCGCCCGTGCTTACATGCTCTCACCTCCCATGGTATGCCTTGGGCTCCTCCCTGAGTTGTGCCATGGTCCAGGGGCTCACACTCTCCTATGAGTTAGTGATCGTGCCTCCATGCTCAACACCAGCTGTAGGTCATGCTCGCAACAGTTGTGATATGTTTTTAAAGGAGCAACTAAATAATGTTGCAATATATTCCCCTGTTTGGATTGCTTTGTCCTTCTCATGGTTCCTTGGGATGTTCTTGCCACTGTTAGTGCTTAGGTAGTCATGTCACTGCTGGTGTCACTCTTCCCCACTCTTAGGGCCTTATTTTCCAAACGGATCACATGCGATAAGAGACGTTTCGCACGTGAAACTTCCCTTATCGCGTGCGATACCAAAATGGGAGCGGAGTCGGCCCAGGAAGAGGAGGAGTCGGGGTGTCACCGGGGCCGACTCCGCGAAGACGCCGTGGACGACGAAAAGGTAAGGCCCTTTTCGCGTCCGAGTTCGCACCCAATAGCTACACCTTCTATGGTGGCGCTATTGGGTGCGAAACCGGCAGCGATCGCACCGCGACGGTGCGATCGCTGCTGGCTAGCACAGGCCCGCCCCCAGTTTCGGGCCCCCCGTCCCTCATTCCCTAAAGTATCGCAGGCCTCTGATACTTTAGAAAATGAGGCCCTTAGTGACTTAGAATGCTGTTCTGTTGATGGCTGTCTGCAAGCTTTCATTACACTTGGATAGAAAACCTATTTGTTAGAATCCAAAATAGGTTGTATTGCTTCTCCCATTGACTTTAATGGGAATGAATGAAACAACATAATGAAATAAACAAATGCACTTGGGAATTAAAAACAGAGAAAATTAATAAATAACGGCAACCTAGCCAAAATAACAAGCAAAACCAAACATTTTTTGTACATATTCCTACTATTATTTATTTATTACTTCAGTTTAATTTGTTGCTATGTCAAAAAATGCTCAGAGCAACTTACAATATGTAAACATAAAATACAATGATCCATTGCAGATGAAACACAGACAATACACATAGACCATCTGTTGCATTGCAGATGAGGAAAGAATGTTGCATATTTTCTGCAGAGATCCTGTCAGCTCCCTACTAAAATTAGTCAGGAATATACCATTTGGTGTGGGGAGAGACATAGTGATAATTTGGTGAGTTTTTAGCTCCCCCATGTGAAAGCTGGTAAATGGTTGGTTCCTTTGGCACTTAATACATTGCCACCATTTTACCTTGTGGATTCTTTTTAGGGGGAAGCATGCCCTATGATGCTTTCTAATTTTTCTATTAATTAACTTATTGCCTCCATGGAGCATTATATTTGGATGGCAGTTTCTTTCCACTCTCCCAATCTACTCAATCTTTTAGAATTAATTTAATTAAATTTGGAGTACCTAGTAACTTGAAAATCAGTTATGCTAATTAATTTCTACTCTTATATCAAATGGGAGCAGTTCTCTTCATGCAAGATGGATCTGTGATCATCAGTGATCCAAGGAGAGGATGACTTCTAGCCATCCTAAGGAGAAGAAGAAGGAGAAAGGGAAAGAGGAGAGGAGAGGAGTTGGACCCCATCTAGGCCCAAGGTACATCTACTGAAAATTTGGGAAGAGGAGTAAGCGGTAGAGATGTGAATCGGAACCAGAATCAGTTCGGATTCCGGTTCCGATTCACATGTGGGTTTTTTTTCATCGGGCCCGATCACGGTTTTGTTTATCGGCTGCACCCGAGCCGATAAACAAAAAACCCACCCCGACCCTTTAAAACTAATCCATTTGCTTCCCCCACCCTCCCGCCACTGGATGGCCGGCGCCATCTTTAAAAATGGCACGGGCCATCCAGTGCTCCTACCATGTGATAGGGGCCGGCCAATGGCATGAATACCCTGTCACATGGTAAGGGCAAAGGGTCATCGGCGCCATTTTGATTAGTGGCAGCCGACGCCCGGGAGCGGGAGATCGCTCCCGGGACCCCCACTGGACCACCAGGTACCTGTAAAATGTTTTTGGTGGGGTCGGGAGGGTGGGGGAAGCAAAGGGATTAGTTTTAAAGGGTCAGGGTGGGTTTAGGGGTTATTTTTGTGTGCCGTTTTTCCCGCCCTCCCCCAAAATGATAAGAGAACCCCCACGATCAATATCATGGGGTTTTCCTATCATTTCCGGGGAGCCCCTGATTTCTGACGATTTTGAAAATATCGACGATATTTTCAATCGTCCGAAGCCCGATTTTCATCCCTAGTAAGCTGTATCATCCTGATACTACAAAAGGAGAGCATGGAAAGTGATGCAAAGAGGAGGTAGGAAATAAGACTAAATATTTTAAACAGTGACGACAATGAGAATCGGATAAAAGAAAGCCCTTTATTAAAACGCCCGACTCTGGCCGAGTTTCGCTCTTTTTGCACAGAGCTGCCTCAGGGGCAAAGCGCGGATGATTTCACTCCAAAGCAGTTAGACTTTCATTTGTTCACGTAGCGATGCTGTGTGATGTCAGTAATGAAATTGAATGCATTGAATGCATTGAATCCACATAACGAGCAGTCTTACAGCCCCTGAGGCAGCTCTGTGCAAAAAGAGCGAAACTCGGCCAGAGTCGGGCGTTTTAATAAAGGGCTTTCTTTTATCCGATTCTCATTGTCGTCACTGCTACACAGCTCACTGGATCGGTTACCGATTTGTTTTTTGGGTCCATAAATATTTTAAACTACATCTTTGATACTTCATCTTTATTGGGAGGGAAGTATGCAACTTACCCTGTAAACCAATCGGAGGGAAGAAATCAAGTAATTCAAAGAATTAATTCAAGTTTAACATCTGAATTTGTGAAAAAATTTAAGAAGTCATAAACTTATTTAAAAAGCACTTGTGCCATCTTGCAAGTGAAGTACACAGCTGAAAAGACTTTAAACTATCATTTTGCACTTTGCCAGTAAAAAGAAATGTTGGAAACCATTCAAACTCTCCAGTGCTTCATTGAATAGTGCCTTTAATGCTTATCTATGCTGTTATCATCAGTGCTGTGTGCAAGGTCTTTATTGTGGGAAAAACTAAAAGCAATGTGAAGGACATTGAAAGTAAACTTTCCTCCTGCGCAGGAAACCCTAGAATTACATCTTTTGATAAAATAACAGTGGTCCATGTAAAATAGAAATTTGAGATATAGCCTCTGGAACTAGTATCTGGGTTCAACCATAACAGAGCTTACACTTCCTTTATTAGTTTTTTGCTGCATACTCCATTTCTCTATATGGATATTGTCATCCTTTTTATGTTCATTGATAAAAGTATTAGCCATAGTTGGAGCAGTAAAGATGAATTTTCAAAACGTTATGAATGTAAAAATGAGCATATACAAGCGTAAGTAGCCTCTACATGCGTATCCCATATTTTATAAATGTTAAGCATACTCATTATATCGGCTTTTGCATACGCAAATAAAACAGGGTGGGATGGGGCATTCTGGGGTAGATCCAACACTTACTCATGACAGTTGTTATTTTAAAAGACTCTAGTGGTGGACCCAAAAAGCAAACCGGAAGCCGACCCAAGATGGCTGTGTAGCAAACAGAAGAAACAAGATCGGTGTATGAAAAAGAACCTTTATTCTGACAATAAGACACTAGTGGACATTTGTGCACTCACTATCTGGCATAAATAATAATAAACGTGTTTATTGTGTACTAGTGGCCGAGTGGGAAGTCTGGGTGAATAGGAGGGAGTTTAGGCTGAAGAACCAGGAGAATCTCGATGACCAAAAGCTCAGTCGGGGGAGGGGAGGACTACAACTCCCAGAAGGCTGAGGGAGAGGAAGTTGAGCATGGCTGGGAATCAGGTGTAGAGCGGATTAAAAGAGTGGAGACAGAGACACAAGACTGGTGGGAGTGGCAGGAGGAAGAGAACAGTGAAGGTGGAAGCAACTAATAGCCAACGGCAGCAGTAAGCCTGGGTGGAGGTACATATGTTTTGTTTAAAAAGTATTTCTTCAGCTTTTGGGATTTTCCTACAGAAGGGAAGGAGGCAATCTGCCTCAGCTCTGGGGTGATGCCTGAGCGGGGGAAGAGAAGAACCCTGTGGGGATTATGCCTGAATTAGGCACCTGAAAGTGGGCCAAGCTTCAGGGGACTACATTTAAAGATTTGGCTAATCCGAGCAGTGAAGCTGGGACGGGCACAGCTGGAACTGAACTCTGGTTTGGAGGAACTGTTGGGCTAGGACAGAGCCCAGCTTTAGCGCCAGAGTTTAAAGCCTTTTCTGGCATAGGCTGTACTGCGGAGACAGGCACAGCCAGATGGCTCGAATGTGAAGGAGCTGTTGGTTCCAGATAAGGCCAAACTCCTGGGACTATGTTCAGGGCCAGTGCTACCATAGGCTGGGGTGCAGGAGTGGGCACACCCTGGCTGGACTTTTGTTTTGGGAAAACCTGTGGCTTTTTTGAACAGTTCTGCTTACAACCCAAGTGTGTGGGGACTTACCTTTGCTTAAAGCCACATCCAGACATCAAGAGATGTTGGGACACTGCAGTGAGGAACCAGCGGGAGAAGCCCCAGCAGCGGAACTCCACCCAGTGAGCCATTACAGAATGCTTTATAAAATGTGCATATATCATACACAAATTTTGTAAAATACTTTAGTAGATCTGCTTACAGCCACATATATGCATATAACCCCCCGGTGCACATTTGTTTAAAAGTTATCCTCCCTGTTTGCAATAACATTTTTGAGGGGTCTGCACTAACTTTGGCTCCTAAATTCCCCAACTGATTTTGCTCTATTGGCACTGCCCTCCTGGACAATATGAGTAGTTCTTCAGATAAAACAAAATGTATTTTCTTATTCTACATTCCTTCTGCCAAAGCCCACATTCTTCAGTGGATATGGTAATTAGAAATGAAGATTTAGGAACTTCTGCTTTGCCAGCTAAGAAACATCCAACAGAATGAAGAAGCTTGTACCCTTACTATAAATAGCACAGCACATACGTAACGCAGTACATATTTTGCACAAAAACATAACGTATTTTTTTTGTATATTTGTGGGGGAGTTTTGTGTGCAGCATTTTCTACTGCAATGATACTTGCTCGAGTGGAAACTGAAAAATCTTAAATTGGCCTCACAATGTTTTACAAGCAGGCGTCATTTCAGTCCAATGGATTTATCATTATGTGGAGACAGATAACGAAGTTCAGATTGTTGATGTCATGGCAACTGTGGTCTTTGTGGGAAGAGGAGGGGAGAAGAGAATGCTATTTCTGGTACTGAGAACTTCTTTTCTCCCTCTTACTTTCTTTTTACTTTCTGATTTTCCTCTGTTCTCTCCTACAATCCCTCTCTGCCTGTCCCTTTTTTTTTTCACTTCATTCCCCTCTGTTCATCTACCACCTTCCTTTTCTCATCTCTCCTTCCCTTCCTCTTCTCCTTCTTCCTCCTTGCTTCCCTGTGGGGTACAATATGAGAGCAATTATGAAAAGCCACGTCCCCGGGTAAAACTGTGCAGAAACGACCTTTTTACAAACTTGCCACCCGACATGTGGCTAAACTTACACGTATGCTTCCTGTTCAGCAGTAGGACTTACTCAGAGTGAGCAGAGGTGTTCCCAGAGGTGGGGTTGGGGTGGAGGTTGGATTTGGGTGCTTCCGTTTTCAAGAAAAAGATTCTACCCACATTTTAGCAGGCGGGGGTATTTTGGGTGATATACTTTTCAAAGTGAACATGTGCTCGTAAGACCCCCTTTGAAACCTGGTGTGACTTGCGTGCATTTTCTCCACCTGATTTAGGAAGGCTGTTAGAAAATTAGCCCCCCCCCCCCATTTGTCCTCTTGGTTCCAAAATCTCCAGGGGACTCTGGGGGAAATGGTGAGGAAGGAGGACAGGGAGAGCATGGACATTCTGCAAGGTGCAATGCTGGTTCCTTTTTGTGCCCTGGCTGAACCTTGAAGTGGGTCTAGATCTAAGCCAGAATCCCCCACTAGAAGAGAAGGAGGGGAAAGAAATACCTTCGGGCATAGCCCCGCTGTAAATTCTCAACCTGAAGCTGAAACTAGGGGCACTGGCCAATATTATGATAACACTGGCTTAGTATTCTGATCCAGTGTAACTGAGCGTCCCTCCCCATGCAGTGCCGATGCATCTTCTTTGACCTGCTAGTTTGCATCTATGACATCTACAGTCTAACTGTGCACATGGCAGCTAAGTATCACAGGTCACACAGGAAACTTCCAATCACAGTGAAGGTGCTGTTATATTTGCTGGCTCGTGGGGCATCCCCACAAGCCGGCACACTCACCCCCAAACACTGCAACAGCAGGCCTCACTTGCGTGGCACAGACACTGCCATCCTTGTGCCAGCCGCTGTTTAAAAGGCCCAATGTAAAGTTAAAAGTGTTTAAAAGAACAACTCTGATTCTACTTTTCGTTATTATCCTTTAATGTAAATCATATACTGTGTATAAACAAACAGAGAGCGATACATACGGGAAGCAAAAAATATACTTACATTATAGTAAAGAGCACAGCGCTGGCTCTGGAACAGCCCCCTTGCTTAGAGCCCTACTGCTTATATAGGTTAAACTAGCAAAGTCAGCAAGCCATCTGGTTTCTGCTTGCATGTTTCACACCACAAACTTTATTGCTTTGTCTGCTTAAAGGCTTAAAGGGCCCGCAGCAGGAAATAGGCTGCAGCACCTTTGGATGACATCATAGGCTTCAGCCCTTAAAATGGTCTTTCGGACATCTATGCCTCACTTCATCAAAGGGTCTCCTGCATTCCCTGCAATGCGTGTTGCCAGCATTCCTGCTCCTTGTTCCTTCTTCCAGCCTTGCCTTGCCTCCCTTTCCCCTCTTGCCTCGTCCAGCCTATCTTCCTTATTCCCATCCTCAGTCTCTCCTGTGTGTCCATGTCTCCCTTGGATTGCTGCTCCAGACCTGACCTCTTGCATGGACCTGACCATGTTTATTTGTAGCCTGGATCCAATTACTCTTGCTTGCTGCCTGCACCTACTTTGGCTCTCATCTAACTTCTGTAAGCCTGCTGTCTGCTTTCTTTCTGGTGTTTCCCTGGATTCTAGTCACCACCACTGCCTTAGGAACTCGCCTAAGTCCTGCCGTCCACCAGAATCCAAGGACCCAACCTGCAGAGGAGGCAGCTGGTAAATGTGAAACCCCAGACTATCCCGCTACAGAACACATCCACCAGCTGCTGCGTGGGCCTTGGGGGCTTGCTCTCAAGGTTGCGTCAGCTAAGCAGCACTAAGGGCTCACAAACCCTGTATCCGTTACAGGCGCACTTCCTGTCTGTGACTGCATGGCTGGCTGCTGAGGTATCACACTGTAACAATGCTGTTATAGTTCCGGTTGCTGCACAGCAATCCAACAGCCTCCCCTCCACCAGAGAGAAGGGGAGGCTGCACAGCAATCCGACAGCCTCCACTTCATCAGAGGATCTCCTTGAGCACACTTCCCTGGCTGGCCAAGCTCTTCTCACCTGCCTGCATCACACCCAGACTTCAGCATTATTTACCCAGTCTAACCCTTGTTTCGGTGCTTCAGCATTGAGTTCTAGTTGGCTTCTTGCTCTAGCCTTTTCAGCTTTGGAGCCTTCTCAGGCCTTTTCCTATTCTGTCTCGTGGTCTTTGGGCCTTCTGACTTTAGCTTCTCCTTAGCCATAGTTGCCTTAACATTAGCCGTACTCTTGTGGCCTTTCTAGCCTTCCACTTTAACCTTGTTCTGTGACCTTAGGGCCTTCTGGCTCTTTCTTTGCCTTGAGGCTTTCAGGCCTATCTTGCTGTTTCTGACTTCCAGTTCATTCTTACCTCCATGCAGCTCCAGTCTGAGCCTGAGTTTCAGCTTCAGCTGCAGCCTTGTCTTCAGCTCCAGCCTCAGCCAAACCATTCCGGTCCAAGCCTTATTTCAGCCTCACTGGACCACCCAAGTCTAGCCCTAGCCTCAATGTCATTCTGTGCCTCTCTGGAGGTGGTGTCCACTCAGCTCCTGCAGCACCTGAGCCCTAACAAGTACCACAGAGTGAGTGAGCAATTTTAAGCAGGATACCTGCTTTCAAGATTGGGAACTAAGAAGAAAGGCATAGGGCTCAAGTATCTCAGAATAATCGAAAGGCTTAGACTGTGCATGCAGAGAAAGTATCAGGAGACAAACATATACAAAAATAACAGTACTTTTGCATTTATAATTTAATTCCTTCCCAAATCTATCCATAAGGAAAACGGCTCAACCTTTACCAGGGCCAAGTCCTCACTCATTTCTTACATCCTCAGTGTAGATTCTCTGATGGGAAGAAGGATTTATCTTCAGGGTCCAAGGTGTTGACAGGTTCCTTCATTTTTTCTTTTTCTAATAAGTAATCTGCAACAGATATGGTCTTCTAACATAAAATAACCTTTACTAAGGTACTTCTTCAATTAAAATAACTTCAACCTGGTACATTTTTTGGAATGGCATCCATATTATATAATTGAAACATTCAACAGGCTTACTGGGTCCCTTCTGTTCCCTCCTGGATTTTAGGCCCCCCCGGGCCAATATTAAGGTTCCTCTTGTGTGTTGGGTAAGAGTATAGTGATAGGAGTATACTACCGTCCACCTGGACAAAATGGTCAGACAGATGATGAAATGCTAAGAGAAATCAGGGAAGCAAACCAATTTGGCAGTGCAATAATAATGGGAGATTTCAATTACCCCAATATTGACTGGGTAAATGTAACATCAGGACTTGCTAGAGACATAAAGTTCCTGGATGTAATAAATGAATGCTTCATGGAGCAATTGGTTCAGGAACCAACAAGAGAGGGAGCTATTTTAGATTTAATTCTTAGTGGAACGCAAGATTTGGTGAGAGAAGTAACGGTGGTGGGGCCACTTGGCAACAGTGATCATAACATGATCAAATTTAAACTAATAATTGGAAGGGGGACAATAAGTAAATCTGCAGCTCTAACACTAAATTTTAAAAAGGGAAACTTTGATAAAATGAGAAAAATAGTTAGAAAAAAACTGAAAGGTACAGCTGCAAAGGTTAAAAGTGTTCAACAGGCATGGACATTTTTTAAAAATACAATCCTAGAGGCGCAGTCCATATGTATTCCACGCATTAAGAAAGGTGGAAGGAAGGAAAAACGATTACCATCATGGTTAAAAGGTGAGGTGAAAGAGGCTATTTTAGGCTAGCCAAAAAAAATCCTTCAAAAACTGGAAGAAGGATCCATCTGAAGAAAATAGGATAAAACATAAGCATTGTCAAGCTAAGTGTAAAACATTGATAAGACAGGCGAAGAGAGAATTTGAAATGAAATTGGCCATAGAGGCAAAAACTCATAATAAAAACTTTTAAAAATATATCCAAAGCAAGAAACCTGTGAGGGAGTCGGTTGGACCATTAGATGACAGAGGGGTTAAAGGGGCTCTTAGGGAAGATAAGGCCATTGCAGAAAGACTAAATGAATTCTTTGCCTCCATGTTTACAAATGAGGATGTTGGGAAGATACCAGTTCCGGAGATGGTTTTCAGGGGTGATGAGTCAGACGAACTGAACGAAATCACTGTGAACCTGGAAGATGTAGTAGGCCAGATTGACAAACTAAAGAGTAGCAAATCACCTGGACCGGATGGTATGCATCCTAGGGTTCTGAAGGAACTCAAAAATGAAATTTCTGATCTATTAATTAAAATTTGTAACCTATCATTAAAATCATCCATTGTACCTGAAGACTGGAGGGTGGCCAATGTAACCCCAATATTTAAAAAAGGCTCCAGGGGCGATCCAGGTAACTATAGACCAGTGAGCCTGACTTCAGTGCCGGGAAAAATAGTGGAAACTATTCTCAAGAACAAAATTGTAAAGCATATAGAAAGACATGATTTAATGGAACATAGTCAACATGGATTTACCCAAGGGAAGTCTTGCCTAACAAATCTGCTTCATTTTTTTGAAGGGGTTAATAAACATGTGGATAAAGGTGAACCGGTAGATGTAGTGTATTTGGATTTTCAGAAGGCGTTTGACAAAGTCCCTCATGAGAGACTTCTACGTAAACTAAAAAGTCATGGGATAGGAGGCGATGTCCTTTCGTGGATTACAAGCTGGTTAAAAGACAGGAAACAGAGAGTAGGATTAAATGGTCAATTTTCTCAGTGGAAAAGGGTAAACAGTGGAGTGCCTCAGGGATCTGTACTTGGACCGGTGCTTTTCAATATATATATATATATAAATGATCTGGAAAGGAATACGACGAGTGAGGTTATCAAATTTGCAGATGATACAAAATTATTTAGAGTAGTTAAATCACAAGCAGACTGTGATACATTGCAGGAGGACCTTGCAAGACTTGAAGATTGGGCATCCAAATGGCAGATGAAATTTAATGTGGACAAGTGCAAGGTGTTGCATATAGGGAAAAATAACCATTGCTGTAGTTACACAATGTTAGGTTCCATATTAGGAGCTACCACCCAGGAAAAAGATCTAGGCATCATAGTGGATAATACTTTAAAATCGTCGGCTCAGTGTGCTGCAGCAGTCAAAAAAGCAAATAGAATGTTAGGAATTATTAGGAAGGGAATGGTTAATAGAACGGAAAATGTCATAATGCCTCTATATCGCTCCATGGTGAGACCACACCTTGAATACTGTGTACAATTCTGGTCGCCGCATCTCAAAAAAGATATAGTTGCGATGGAGAAGGTACAGAAAAGGGCAACCAAAATGATAAAGGGGATGGAACAGCTTCCCTATGAGGATAGGCTGAAGAGATTAGGGCTGTTCAGCTTGGAGAAGAGACGGCTGAGGGGGGATATGATAGAGGTCTTTAAGATCATGAGAGGTCTTGAACGAGTAGATGTGACTCGATTATTTTCACTTTCGAATAATAGAAGGACTAGGGGGCATTCCATGAAGTTAGCAAGTAGCATATTTAAGACTAATCGGAGAAAATTCTTTTTCACTCAATGCACAATAAAGCTATGGAATTTGTTGCCAGAGGATGTGGTTAGTGCAGTTAGTGTAGCTGGGTTCAAAAAAGGTTTGGATAAGTTCTTGGAGGAGAAGTCCATTAATGGCTATTAATCAATTTTACTTAGGGAATAGCCACTGCTATTAATTGCATCAGTAGCATGGGATCTTCTTAGTGTTTGGGTAATTGCCAGGTTCTTGTGGCCTGGTTTTGGCCTCTGTTGGAAACAGGATGCTGGGCTTGATGGACCCTTGGTCTGACCCAGCATGGCAATTTCTTATGTTCTTATGTCTGCTAAGCATTCTCCTCTGTTGCCTTGGATCCACTGCTTTTATTTATATTGGTTTTCTTCTTTTCTCTCCTTCTCAATGTACTGTGTGGACACTGACAGTGCTCTAGGTGAGCTCCGGATGGGTAATTCTCTCTTCTCCTTCCATTTATTTATTTATTTATTTTTAATTTTTATATACCGGAATTCCTGTATGCAATACAAATCAATCCGGTTTACATGTAACGAGAAGGTTGCCCTGGTCTGGGAGGTTAGACCGGGGTTTTTTTTTTACATAGAACATTGAAACAATAACAATCAACCATTGAACATTATTACAAGGAACATAGAAAGTAATAATAATATTTAACCAAATAACAAATAACCTTATTCGTGTATTGAAAAGTATGTGTGTGTTCACCTTTTTTCAAGCAACTTTAGTAGCGTATATGGTCTACAGTAAGCGGTTATATAAAGGTGAATAAAGACTGTTAAATAGACATCCGAATAAGCAAGTACGGGAATGAAATTAAGTGTCAAGGTGTTAGTGACATCCTGCAATGGTTGGGTCTGAAGGTCAGGAGTAGGTGCCTAGTTACACTCTGGGAATTGGAACGCTTGCCTGAAGAGCCAAGTTTTTAACCTTTTTTTTTGAACTCTGGTAGATTGGGTTCGAGTCGTAGGTCTGGTGGGAGTGCATTCCATTGGTGTGGTCCCGCAGTGGAGAGCGCTCTTTTTCTTAGTGTTGATTTGGCAGGCGCTGCGACTAATGTGCCTTTGTAGGCGCTTCTGATGGGTCTGGAAGATAAGTGTGGGCGAAGTTGAGTTTGTAGAGATATAGGTGCGACGTTATGAATTGCTTTGTGAATGATGGTTAAGGTTTTATATAGGATTCTCTGTTTGATGGGTAGCCAGTGGAGGTTGCTCAAGATGGGGGTAATATGGTCTCTTCTATTGGTGTTAGTTAGGATTCTGGCTGCGGCATTTTGTACCAACTGTAGGGGTTTGATGCTGTTGGAGGGGAGGCCAAGTAAGATTGAGTTGCAGTAATCAAGTTTCGAAAAAATAATGGATTGAAGAACGAAGCGAAAGTCATTGAAGTGAAGGAGTGGCTTTAGTTTCTTTATGACCTGTAGTTTAAAGAAGCAATCTCTAGTGGTTGTGTTTATGAATTTTTTTAGGTTAAGTTGGTTGTCAAGCCATGCTCCTAGATTCCTGACGTCAGCAGAGAGCTCCATGTTTAAAGATGTGGTTTGTGCCTGGCTAGGTGGGTGGGTGTTCGGGTTGTGTGAAATCAGTAGCAACTCTGTTTTGCTGGAGTTTAGAATCAGGTTAAGGCTGGAGAGTAGTTGTTTAATTGGTTGAAGACAATTCTCCCAGTAGGCGAAGGTTTTTTGAATGGATTCTGTGATGGGGATGAGGATCTGGATGTCGTCTGCATAGAGGTAATGAGTAAGTTTGAGTTGTGATAGCAGATGGCAGAGGGGGAGGAGGTAAACGTTGAACAGGGTGGGAGAGAGGGATGAACCTTGAGGTACGCCTTGGTCTGATAGGATGGGGTCAGATTCCTTGTTATTAATTCTGACCTTGTAAAACCTGTTTGATAGGAATGATTTGAACCAACTGAGGGCTGAGCCTTTTATTCCTATGTTTGATAGTTGTTCTAGTAGTTGTGAGTGATTTACCGTGTCGAACGCTGAGGATAGGTCTAATAGGACCAGTAAGAATGACTGTTTTTTCTCCAGGTTCAAAAGTAAATTATCAGTGAGAGAGAGTAAAAGTGACTCTGTGCTTAGTGATTTACGAAAACCGTATTGTGCAGGGGAAAGAATGTTGTGCTCCTCGAGATATTCGGAAAGTTGTTTATTTACGGCTTTTTCCATCAGTTTGGAGATCAGGGGCAGGTTTGCAATGGGTCTGAAGTTAGCTGGGTCCGTTAGTGATGCAGTTGGTTTTTTCAGTAGGGGTTTGATGATTGCAAGTTTTAATTGATTAGGAACTGTGCCCGTGGCTAAAGAGGTATTGATGATTTCTGCAATAGGTTTTGCGACGGTGCTAGGGATGGCGGTGAGCAGATTAGTAGGGAGTGGGTCCGAGGGATGTGCGGATGGTTTAATTTTTTTAAGTAAAATTTCAATCTCCATGGCGGATGTGGGCTCGAATGACTCTAGTCTAGAATTCAGATTGGGTTGGTATGTGCTATGAGGTGTTGGAAGGGTTTGATGGGTTGTAAGGGAGCGAGTGAGGTTTGAGATTTTTGTTTTGAAGTAGGTGGCTAATTCGTTGGCCTTGCTGAGCGCTAGTTGGTCTGGAATGGATGGTGGTGTTGGTTTGGTGAGAGATGATACGTAAGAGAATAAAGCTTTCGAGTCGAAGAAGAAGTTGTGAATTCTTTTTGCATAGAAGTCCTTTTTTGTTTTGTGTATGGCGTTTCTGTAGGTATTGAGGGTGGCTTTGTATTCCAGTCTGGATGTGGGTGTAGGGTTGTTTCTCCAGCTTTGTTCTTTGTTTCGTAATTTTTGTTTTAGGGCTTTGAGCTCCGGGGTGAACCATGGTTTTCTGTTGTCTCGTGCCGGTTGGATTACTTTTGAGGAGGTTGGGCAGAGTTGATCCGCTATTTTGTTCGTGAGTTTGATCCATGAAGTGGTGGCTGTGTTGGCGTCTGAGAGGTCTATTTGTTTGAGATCTTTGGAGCAATGTTCGGTGAGTAACTCTAGTGAGCATGGTTTTCTGAAATGAATGGTGGTTTTGGAGATGTTTGGAGGTGGTGTGTTTTTCATTTTGAGGGTTGTGTCTATGATCTGGTGGTCTGACCAGGGGATTGGCGTGCGGGTGGGATTGGTATGGATGGACCAGCTATCGTTGATAAATATGAGGTCTAATGTATGACCTGCTTTGTGGGTGGGCCCACTGATTATTTGTGAGAATCCAAGGTGACTGAGGGAAGAAAGGAAGGTTTCGCAGTTGGTGGATTGTGGGATGGAGTCCACGTGAATGTTGAAGTCTCCCAGTATGATGGTTGGTTTGTCTGAGTTTAAGTGTTTGGCTATCATCTCTATTAGAGGGGAGGGGTTAGCCTCTAGAGTTCCTGGTGTGGCGTAGATGAGGAATATTTGTAGATGTTGCGATTTGAATATGGAGCATTCAAGTTTTGAAGTGGCGTATGATAGTTGTAGGGTTATGCCCAGTTGTTTTTTTGCAGCAAGAAGAATTCCTCCTCCTTTCTTTTTTGGTCTAGGTATTGAGAAGATGTCGAAGGATTGTGTAGGTAATTGGTTTGTTAAAGATATGTCCGTGGGTTTTAACCAGGTTTCTGTTATTGCACATATGTCAGGATTGTTGTCAATGAGGTAATCATTGAGAAGGTGCATTTTTTTGGAAAGTGACTGTGCATTGAATAAGGTTAAAGTGAATAATGAGAGGCCTAGAAGTTGTGTAATGGGAGATGTCATGATGTTGATGAGTCTTTGTTGTCTGGGTGTCTGAATGTGGTCTGGTGGAGAGTTATTTCTGGGTTTTCTCTTGAGTATGGGGATGGAGTGGTGGTGTATCATTGTATGCTGATTTGCTGGGGTAATGAATAGGGGTAGGTCTGTAACTGGTTACGTTCTTCTAGGATGGATGCTGGAACTGCTGGAGTGGATGCTGGACTGCTGGAGTGGATGCTGGAACTGCTGGAGTGGATGCTGGAGTGGATGCTGGACTGCTGGAGTGGATGCTGTGAGGGCTGGATAGCATGCTGATTTGCCTTGATTGAGGTTGGCGAGGTTGTAAAGGGTGCTGTATTTTGGCTAGAAAGGATTGGTTGAGATATTTGGAAGGGGTTGGTGAGTGATGGCTTTATCCGGTCCGAAACATCCGTTTGTTCGTGGTCGTTGGCATTTGTATAAGTTATAGTTTCATCTGAGGATGGTGATCGTGGCTTCCTCAGGGCTGAGACGAAGGGGCGAGACAAAGGGGCAGGCCCCTTTGTCGCGCTCCTTAGGCGCGCGGCGCCGGGCTTAATCGAATTTAAAGCCCCTCTGGGCTGGCTCCTATTGGAGGCTGGCTTCGGTGGGCGGGGCTTCGTATCGCGGCGATTTTTGGCGCGGATGTGAGTTGTTTTTAAAAGCTTTAAATAGATTTAGCTTTTGCCTCGCTGTCTGCGCTGGGTGGCGTGAGCTGCGTCGTGGGCGTGTCTCGGCGGGTTCGGCGCGATTTTTTCTATTTTTTTGCCGTTCTAGCTGCTGCTGTAATTTTAGCTTTAGTTTTTCTCTCCGGCCCGTTCTCGGTGCTGAGTCCGCTCGGGCGAGGGGGCTAAACACTGACCTTCCCCCGGCGGGGCTCGGCGCCGATAGCGCAGGCCTTCCCCGGCGATGGAGCAGTGAAGAGAAGAGGAGGAAATGGCGCCGAAACTGCTCGATTTAAAGGGCAGCAGGGCCTGCTCTGATAGGTGTGAGCGGCGTCGTGGGCGTGTCTCGGCGGGTTCGCCAAGACACGCCCATGTGGCATTGACTGGGTGCTCATGCCTCCAAAAGATTTCTCTCACGTTGACACAGAGTCCTTCAAGCTGAGTGAAACAGGAGTGAACTGCAAAGGTTTCAAAACCCTTGGACAACCTCCAACCATAAAAAAATAAACCAAAAATACTACTAGGCTTCTCCCTGCAAAAATCAAGAACCTAGAGAACTGAGGCTTTGTCAGTTTCTTGGGCAACCTCTTCCAAAAATGAAAATATAAATCTGCTTATCAGCCCCTGGCTGTGGATTATCAGCTGTTTTATAAATAAACATCAGGTTTCCAATGCCAAGGTAAATGGCCTGGAGATCTAACGCAGGGAAGAAAGAGATAAAAGAAACTCCTTACATTAGAACTCCAAAAACACTCTCAACTTCTTCTGATCTTCACTCATGAACATGAAAGCTGGATTGAGCCACTGCAGCAATGTCCAGTAGGGATGTGCACACTAATATCTTTATCTTCATTTCTTTTTTAAATTTTTTGGAGATTTATTGTTTCTTTTTTTATTTTCAGGGTCTTTATTTCATTTTTGGGAAACAGTGTATGCTACAATATATGTTATTCATTAGTCAATACATTTTACCCACATTCAATGCATTTAAAGCGGGTAAATGGGTTTTTTAAAATTGCTATGATAGTATGTTATATTTACATTTTCCTTTGAAACTTATCCCGCCAAAACGGGGGTGGAACCCGAAACTCTAGTGAATATGTCTCACCAGGCTCTCTGCATATCGTGATCTAGCCTCTTTTTTTTTTTTTTTTTTACATGACTTACAAGCTGTCCAAAGCAGAAGTAAAGTTGCATGGTAGGGGACTCCGACGCATGCTTGTGCACATAACTACTTACACGCTGACTTCATGGTGTAGTCCCAGCCCATCCGTGTCCTGCCCAGACCATGCCCACATCCCACCCCTTTTTCAGAAAACTGTTTTTATGCGCATACTGGGAGATACGCATGTGGCTGCGGGCCTTCTAAAATCTGCATGGCTCACGTGGGTCCGAGTCACATGTGTATCTCTCAGTTCTGGCACACACAAGCCTTTGAAAAATCAACCAGTTAATCTCACAAGTTCCTTCTGCAGTTCCTCACTATCTGCTGTTGTTTTAACTTTAAATAATTGTTATCTGCAAATCTGATCATCTCACTCATTCCCTTTTCCATTTCATTTAAGAATATGTTAATAGCACAGGTACCAGTACAGATCCCTGTGGTACTCCACTAATAACCTTTCTTCATTTGGAAAACTGACCATGTAGTCCTACTCTCTGTTTCCTTTGTTTTAACCAGTTACCAGTTCACAATAGGACAGTGCCTTCTATCCCATGGGGGAAAATCCAAATAATTATATCAAAAGAGCTCACCTTTATCTACATGTTTGTTTACACCTTAAAAAAAAAACTAATACATTTGTAAGGCAAGACTTCTTCCCTTTCATAAAATTCTTTTTCATTAAGCCATATCTAAACGGCCAGTAATTTTTTCCCCAGCACTAATGATAGGCTCATCGATCTATAGTTCCCTGGATTACTCCTAGAACCCTTTATAAAAATCAGTATTACATTAACCACCCTCCAGTCTCTGGGTATTGTGGCTGTTTTGAATGATAGGTTACAGATTATTAGTATCAAGGTTGCAATTTTGTTTGAGTTCTTTCAGGATTCTGGGGCGGATACCACCCAGTCCTGATGATTTGTTACTTTTTAGCTTGTCAGTTGGATCTTTTACATCTTTAATTATTACAGAGATGTGCTTTAGTTGCTCACAATCACCTTTGTCGAAGAATGATTCTGGTGTGGGGTATTTTCCAAATACACTCCTCAGTAAAGACCAAAGCAAATAATTCTTAGTTTTTCTGGTATTTCCTTTGCCTCCCTGAGCATCCTTTTTTTTTTTTTTTTTTTTTCCTTGGTCATCTAGTGCTCCAACTGACTCCATCAAAGGCTTTTTGCTTAAGTTTCTGAAAATCTGGAAAAGGGATCAATGAGTGAGGTGATAAAATTTGCAGATGATAGACAATTATTCAAAATAGTTAAAACACAGGTAGAATGTAAGGAATTTCAGGAGAACTTTGCAAGACAAAGGAACTGGGCTTCTAGAGAGTAGTTTTCAAGGGGCTTCTGTTGGTCAAGTAGTGCTTTATCCACAAAAATGGCCCATTAAACTGTGTTACTGATATGCATGTAAACATAAGAAATTGCCATGCTGGGTCAAACCAAGGGCCCAGCATCCTGTTTCCAACAGAGGCCAAACCAGGCCACAAGAACTTGGCAAGTATCCAAACACTGTATACGCATATTTTTACGTGCACAGGGGAGAGGTGTTCCAGTGAATGGAGTCTGGGTTGGATTAAGTTTTATCCACATTCTTATTGATTTTAAAGAGTATGCAAGTAAATTCTCTCAGCAAAACTACTTGCCCCAAATAGCAGGTATAACTGTATGCATGTAGCTTTGCGGATAATTTTCAAAGTGGACTTGTACGTATAAGTTCATTTTGAAAACTGGTGTAACTTATGCACAATGTTACAAGATACTAAATTCCAAGTGATGTAGATAGGAAAAAACAATCCTAACTATAGGTACCCAATCTAGTTCCACATTAAGTGTTACCACTCAAGAAAAGTACATTGGAGTCATTGTGGACAATACACTGAAATCTTCAGCTCAGTGTGCAGCAGTAGTAAAAACAAGCAAATATAATGTTAATTTTTTTTTTAGAAAGGAACAGAATAAAATTGAGAATATCATAATACCTTTTGCATAAATCTACAGTGTGACCATACCATGAACACTGTGTGCAGCTCTGATCACCCCAAAAGATATATCAAGGCCTTCATTTTTATTTTTTATTTTATTTTTCCTGGAAATTTATCAGTGGTTTTTACAAGAACAAAAGGAGGAGAAGATCAGTGTAAAAAATGACAACACTTTTTAGGTGGACAGAGAAGCCAGAACAGTTAACAAAAAATATTAAGCAGATAATGATCCTAGAGCAGGGATTCCCAAATGTTTAATGAAGAAGGCCATATAACGTACAAAATCATTGACAGAGTTAGATGAAAATGTAAATGTCCTCTTCTTGCAGCATCTCCCTTTTTCTCTTCCAGCAACTCTCAATCCTTCCCTTCTTCCAGTGTCTCATCTCTTCCTGCCACTTTCCCCTTCCCCCTTCTCCCCATTCTCTCCCTCATCCAGTATTTTACTTCTTCCTTCCCTCTCCCTACAGTATCTTCCTTTTTTCCAATACTCCTGCAATGTCCCCCTCCTCTCTTCTCCCATCCTCCCAGAAGGACACAGCTTTCTGGGACTTCCTACTCAGCAGTGTCTCCGGTGGCAGCTTTAACCTTCCTTCCCAATCATAAATCTTGGCCTTCCTCCAGCATAGCTCCAGTGGTTATGACAGCCTCCGTCCCCAGCGGCTGCAGCAGCTCCTTCAGTGAAGATCCAGTGGTGACTCCAGCTTTGGCAGTGGATCTGGTCTCCCTCTTCTACCTCCTGTGGTACAGGCATGCAAACATGGCTGCAGCACTTTATGTGCATGCTGCTACCAGACTTTTCTTTGCTGCACTTGTAGTCTGGGCCTAGCACATGTGCATGCCCCACTGTCATTATTCTAGGGGAGATGCTGCTGGGAAGCATCACAGGCCTGCAGCAATGCTTCTGAATAGAGGACCCTAAAAATGTACCAGAACTAGAAAAGGTATAGAGAAGGGCAACAAAAATAATAAAGAGGATGAAATGTTTCCTCTGAAGAAAGGCTAAACAGTTTAGGGCTCTTCAGCTTGGAGAACAGATGACTGAGATGGGATATGAAAGAGGTTTATAAAATCATGTGTGGTGTGGAGCAGCTTAAGAGAGAACAGTTATTTACTTACTCTTTCAAATAGTACCAGGACTAGAGGACATTCAGTAAAACTATCTGGTGGTAGATTATGAACAAACTTAAGTAAATTTTCAGTCAATGCATAATTCAGCTGTGGAATAACCTCCGCTTTTTAGGTCTGACTGAATTTGTTGCTGGGAGATGTGGTTCAGGTAATTATTATAGCTGAATTAAAAAAAAATGTGGACAAGTTTCTGGTGGACAGATTCATTAATTCTAGTCAGGTAGACGTGAACTGCCATCCCTTTCTTCTGAGGATAAGCATCTGCCTTGTACTTGCTATCTACCCAGATTGGCCACTGTTGGAAACAGGTTGCTGGGCTTGATGGACCCTTGGTCTGAACCAGTATGGTAATTCTTATGTTCTCATGTTTTTATTAAGCCTGCCAAGTCTTGTCAGACAGGCTGAAGAAAGCCATATTCATGTTAAAGTTTTGTTTGTGTGAATGTGGGACTAAAATAAAAAGCCTGGGTGAAACTATTCCAATCTATTTATTTGCATAGTCGACTGGGTTCTTGTGCAGAAGAACTGATCAAGACAGCTGCTTGGCTTCACAATGATCTGTTTAAGAAAGTAATGATTATATGGTTAAGGAGCTGTTGATATAGTTTTCAGCTCTACTATCCTAAATGATCTGATAATCTAAAAGTTTCCTTTGTTCTCTCCATGAAGACACAGATGAAACAAGCATCTTAGTATTTATTCAATTGTTTAGGAGTGTTTTACTGAATGTGTTTTTATTGTTTTATGTTTGTTTATTATAAGCTGATGTGATGGACTGCTGATACGTCAGTATATAAAAAGTAATAAACTATAGTGTTGCAGAGGAGAATTAGTAGGGAATTCATTCTTGCCACACTATTGGGAAGATGCAAAGGAGGATGAGACAGTGCTGCAGTAGCTACATGTCTGAGAGCAGGCATATTGTGCCTTGGAGAGTTGAAGATGGTGTATACTTTTTTTTTTTTTTTTTTTTTTACATCGCGGTGAGTACTATTCTTGTATCCCATTCAAATTGATTACATTGACGTATGCATGTCTGTTACTTTGTTTTCATTTTGCACCTCTTTTCTGAGTTTATCATGTGAATGCATGAGTACTGTGATCTGCTTCTTTGTATTATTTAGTGCATTCTTTGTTACAAATACAATTTTCTTTTGTCATAACATTTGTGCTGCAGGCATAAAGTCTTGTTTGCACTTGAGTTCTTTATTATGATACAATTTAATTTTCTGTTAATCAACTTTCAGTGTCTATAGTAAGCTTGTAGCACAGTCTAGTAGAAAAACTATACTTTTGGTCTTTATTTCAGGGTATAATGTATGTCAGAGTGCTCAGAGTTATTATTTTGCAATGCTTTCGACTTCTTTTTATGTTTGTGTCTTCCTCTACCTTTATTTGATCACATTTTAGGATCTGATATAGCAAGTATGTAAATTGTGCCTACTGTAGATTAGTATTTTGTGAAGCTTTAGTAATTCTCTTTAAGGTTGTGCATCGTTTGGAACAAATAGATAATCCACATCAAATAAGACCATTTTTGTTTCATTCCAAATGAAATGAATGAATGGGGGCTCAAAAAACAAATGTTAATTTCCATTCATTTTTGGCTACAAGCAAAATAGCTGCAAAATAGCAGCTTTGTTTCTCTACTAAAGCCAGACAGGGCAGAACATAGAAGGTGCAGAACAAATCAAAATGAAGTACTTTTTCAAGCAGACAATCCCAACTGGCAGCTGCATGGATTGATGATGACTTCCTCATTTTCTTTCAACTTGAAATTGAAAGGAAATCTAGACCTTGAGAACAGGTACCATTTTGAAGAATTTGTCTCTTGGATTTCAGAGAGAGAAGAGTTCCCATTTGAAGTTGTGCATGTTTGACTGTTAGAAAGTTTAAAACCAGATTTACTTAGGACAGAGGAAGTAGGTTGCTAGGCTTACACTTTTATTGCCTTTTGTCGGTGCATCATAGAAGATCTCTTTCTCTGTTAGGATTACAGTATCAACAAGTGTTAGTGGCCATGAAGAGACACAGTATTTCACTGTATATGCAGACAGGAGGAAAGAGCTGTATGTTTTTTCACTCTTACCAGAAGCAGGTATACAATAGTACTTCACCTTTTTTTTCTCAGCATTTTTGTGTATGTCTTACTTAATGGAAGTACACACTTCATGTTTCACAAGAAAAGTGAATGCCTGCTCTATGTAGTATATATGTGTGTATGGTGTATGTATCATACTACTGGGTGTATTTTAACCTTAAATATACTAGCCAGTGCCTCTAATCATCTATATTACATGCCATTGCCAATACCATTAGCAACAAAAGCCAGATTTGGCAAGAATGGGAGAGGAAGAGATCTATGGAGAAAGCCTATTCCTGTACAGCAGGGGTGGGCACTTCCGGTCCTCGAGGGCCACAAACCAGTCTGGTTTTCAGGATATCCCTAATGAATATGCACGACATAGATTTGCATACACCAGTTGTATGCAGATCTATGTCATGCATATTCATTAGGGGTATCCTGAAAACCCGACTGGTTTGCAGCCCTCGAGGACTGGGCTTGCCCACCCCTGCCTTAACTCCTTCCCTTAAAGGTGAATTTAAAGTTGCATGCATTAAAAAAGAGCAATTACACATATTCTGCTGAGCAATTACATGTATGCTATTTTAAAAATCTCATTTTCAGCGTTGGCACAACACTCAAGTGAAGGAGCAAAATTTGCCATCACCTTTTGAGTACATTTTCACAGCTGAGACATACAGGTACATTCCATGCTTAACAGTTACTCCCTGATGAAGAGGATTTACTCGAAACATTGCAGTGTCGGGATCGAAATACTTATCGCATGAAGTTTTGTATACAGCATCTTGGCGTCGCAACTGTGAGTCTTGATTGGTATAACATTTGATTTTGTATACCATTACAGCTGACCTGCACTGGACTGTCAAGATAGTTCAATCATATACAATCCACGTATAATTAAGCTAGACTTTTAATATATTTTTGTCGATTACATAAGTGTCTGGCATCATCTGGATCATTTTTTTGAGTATTTTAAAAACCTCAACATACACATGTAAATCGGGGTCCATGAGTACATTTACACATGTAAAAAAAGAAAGGGGGAACGGACCAGGAGTGTTCTGAGGAGGGGCCAATATTTATGCAAATAAGTTTCTATTTTATAAGCAATTTATGCATGTAAATGTGGCATCTTACTCCTGCTCAGTATCTGGAGTAGGTGATCATAAACATCTTAAGTCAGAAAATGACTGCGGAGGAGATCTGGGTGAAATATGGAGCCTTCAGCCTGAAGAACCAGGAGGGTCTTCACGAGTTCTAGATGGACCAGGTGAACTGGTAGTCTAATTGGTAAAACTGGACTTACATGTGTAAAAGTCAACTTACATGAGGGTAAATGCATCTAAATAACCTGAGTAAAAACTATTTGTCTAGTCCTATAAAATCTGATGTACAAGTACGTGGGTATATTATTTGTGAAAACTTATCCAGCTAAGTTCTGACTTACCCAGGCTAAGTAACGCCTTAGCTGCTGGACAAATTTGAACTTATTTGGAAAAGAGTGACACCTATCCAGCTAGATTCCAATTGATCCGGCTAAGTAGGTGCTACTTAGCTGGATAAGTTTGAAAAGTGCTACTTATCCATCTATGTAGCACTTGTAAAATAACCAGATAAGCCTAAAAAAAGGGGCTACTTAGCTAGATAAGTCTTAAAACGCTACAGCAGTTATAGGGAGCATATCCTATCAAACTTTGTTTTTGACAGATGGCCCTACCCACTTCTTGGTTAAGCCCTGTCCACTGACCCCCTCAGCTAATTAGCGTTCCTTTCTGGGTTAAGCCCCACCTCTTCCCCCATCCTAGCCCACATCCTGTCCCTTTTTAATGTCATTTCTGATTGCGCCCTCTTTCTCCCCAGTGTGAATGACATAGATTGGAAATGGAAATAAGGTTTTCAAGATGGTGGCAGGTACCTGGAAACAGGAAATGATGCATATCCAAGATGCTGGCTGTTGTGGAGGGGGCTGGAAATGAAGTCATTGTCATGCATGCATAGTGAAATCAAAATAAAGCATGTTTAATCATGATACTGTGACACCTGCTTTAAGCAACCATCTTGGAATGACATCACAGACCATGACATCACCCCAAGCATGATCAGACATTTTGTTTACAGGGAGAGAGTATGGACGGCAGCTTTGTTCGAAGGAATGACATCACCAGCGCATGCTCAGTAAGCAGCTGGGGTTGAAAGGGTAGTTGATATTTGTCATTAAAATAAAAAGAAAATACTTTTGTTTTCTTTTGCCATAAGCTATACATTTTTGTGTCAGTATTTTCTTTATTCCTTCCCCTTTTTTCCCTAAACTCAGTGCTGCTTGAGAAAAAGAGAGAAAAGACCAAGTTGTTTTTTTTTTAAAGTTCTCGACTCTAGGTGTAAACTCATCTAAGCAAAGAATTTCAGTCCCCCTTGTTTTTTTTGTACCCAGAGAAAAGTGGCTACTCCCACCCCATTTCCCCCATACTCACTGCTGCGGAGCGCTACTGCGGAGCGCAGAATTTGCACAGAATTCTCCCCCTGCGCAGAATTGCCATTTTCTGCGCAGAAAATGGCAGAGGAGACCCCAGCATGCCACGAACAGAGCACACAAAGATGAAGGCCACGGGACGCGCGCTGTTCGCAGCAAAGATGAAGACCCCCATGTTTTGCAGGATGCGCACTGTTCGACACAAAAATGAAGGCTCCTGAGTGCTGTGGGTGGCGCACTGTTTGTGGTGAAGATGAAGGCCCCTGTGTGCTCCGCTCGCGGTGAAGATGAAGGCCCCAGTGAGCTGAATCTGTGTATGTGAGAGGAGGGAGAGGGGTGTGAGAAAGGGGAGGAGGTGTGAGAGGGGAGGGAAGGGTGTGAGGGGGAAGGGAGGATGAGAGCGCAGGGGAGAGGGGTGTGAGAGAGAGAGGAGGAGGAGAGCAGGAGGGTTTGAGAGAGCATGGGAAGTGGGGGAGGGGGATGCTTGAGTGTGGGTGCCAGAGAGAGGGAGCCTATATGAGGAGATTGTGAAGGAGTGTGTATGTGTGAGAGAGGTTGGGGGCTCTTGTGTATGAAAAAGGGATCATGTGTATGCGAGGGTGTGTTGCGTCCGTCGGTCTTTGACGGCTTCGCCCTGCCTACCTCTCTCTACTTGCGGTTCCTCCCGCTCACCTTGGACTGATGGCCGCTGCAGTGTCTGCTTGCCGACCTCTCCGGCGTCCCCGGACCGGCTTTGGTGCTGCCTCCCGCCATTCTCCTTTAAGGTACCTCTAGTGCTCGCACGCCACACTCATCTTTATTTCCACGTTGGCGCAAACCTCAGGGGCATCCCCCTGTTCTGACGTCATGACTCCAGGGTATATCTGCCTACTACATTTGATAGCTCGTTGAGTTAGCAACGGAACTCTATCAGGAATAGGGATGTGAATTGTTTATTTATTTATTTATTTATACTTTATTACATTTTTAAACAATTATTACATTGTAAAAAAAAGGAAAATACATCTGTATTAACAAAAAATATTACAACCATAATTGTCCATCTTTAAACTATTCATACAGAAATATATAGTCCACATCACGGGAGGTCTAACACTAAAATAGTTTCCACTTAGTAATCTGTAATCATTCTTACAAAATGGGAGAGTATATTAATTTGTTGCAGACTCACTTCTCAACACATGTTCTTTATCTAACAAAAAAGACTCCAAGTGGGGAGGATCCTGAAAAATAAATTTGTTTCTTTGATACGTCACTGAGCACTTACACGGAAATTTTAAATAAAATGATGCCCCTAGAGCCAATACTCTAGGCTTGAGTGTCAGAAATTGT
Source organism: Rhinatrema bivittatum (assembly GCF_901001135.1). Lineage (NCBI taxonomy): Eukaryota > Metazoa > Chordata > Amphibia > Gymnophiona > Rhinatrematidae > Rhinatrema > Rhinatrema bivittatum. The sequence goes on from NC_042620.1 coordinate 112,703,456, forward strand.
TTACCATTTAATCCTAGTCTCTGTTTTCTGTCTTTTAACCAACTTGCAATCCACAAAAGGACAGCACCTCCTATACCATTACTTTTTAGTAGGGATGTGAATCGTTTTTGACGATTTAAAATATCATCCGATATATTTTAAATCGTCAAAAATCGTTAGAGGCAATATTTAATAGGAATTCCCCCGATTTATCATCAAAAATCGTAAATCGGGGGAAGGGGGAGGGGAAGGGGGAGGGCGGGAAAACCGGCACACTAAAACATCCCTAAAACCCACCCCGACCCTTTAAAATAAATCCCCCACCCTCCCAAACCCCCCCAAAATGCCTTAAATTACCTGGGGTCCAGAGGGGGGGTCCCGGTGTGATCTTTTACTCTCGGGCCGGCGCCATTTTGTTTTTTGTCCCCCGACGTCAGGAGCGTAGGAAATCGCTCCCGGACCCCCAGTGGACCCCCAGGGACTTTTGGCCAGCTTGGGGGGGCCTCCTGACCTCCACAAGACTTGCCAAAAGTCCAGCAGGGGTCTGGGAACGACCTCCTGCACTCGAATCATTTTGCCGTACAAAATGGCGCTGGCGCCAGGTAATTTAAGGCATTTTGGGGGGGTTCGGGAGGGTGGGAGATTTATTTTAAAGGGTCGGGGTGGGTTTTAGGGATGTTTTAGTGTGCCGGTTTTCCCGCCCTCCCCCGATTTACACGATATTTAAAAAAACAAAAACGTGACGATCCGATTCCCTCCCCCCCCCCCCCCAGCCGAAATCGATCGTTAAGACGATCGATCACACGATTCACATCTCTAATCAGGAATCATACGGATGGGATTCGCTCTCCGTTCCTAAGCTACTCTGCCACTCCAGCTCTAACTGGAACTCTTACTATCCTTCAGGGTCACTAACGGGGTACCCGCTCCTCAGGGACCTATCTGCTTCTTTCAGGTGCTATCAGGAAACTGGTACTCTCTCCTCGAGGGCCATGTTCCCTCTGTCACTGCCTGCAACTTCTACCTTCTACTTGGAAGAACTACTTTACAGTTACCATCAGTGAGTACAGAAAACATCTCTCTCTACAGTACTGCTTCGCTGGAATCAGGTACTCGCTCTTCGAGAGCCTGCCCTTTGCTCTGGTGCCAGACCTTTCGTCTAGTGGAATCTCTGCTACTGTTAGTGAGTACAATGCTACTGAGTCTCTCTGCTCTAAGGGATCAGGTACTCGTTCCTCGAGGGCCTGCTCTCCCTGTCTTGGAGCTCTCCTATTCTACTTGGGACACTGAATGCTAATTCTATTGTGTGCTCATAACTCTGTCTCTTTCCACTACAGTACTGATTACAGAGGATCCGCTGTTCCAGCGTTCTGTGAGAGATGCGCCCAGCTGGGCTCTACAACAACTACTCACTACTGCCACCTCTGGTGGTTCCATATACTGTTTTTAATAAAAGATATGCATCAGTAGCATGGGATCTTCTTATTGTTTGGATAATTGCCAGGTTCTTGTGGCCTGGTTTGGCCTCTGTTGGAAACAGGATGCTGGGCTTGATGGACCCTTGGTCTGACCTAGCATGGCAATTTCTTATGTTCTTATAAAAATCTGTGTTTGTCTGTCTGGAGTTTAGCCTGACTCTGTGGTCCCTCACGGGACGTCCCCCCATGGGCGTGGTCAGCTGCCACAGTGTCTAAGGATCCACCCAAACACCAATAACCATAACAGGGTGCTAGCTTGTGTGAAGGGATTGTGAATGTGTGAGAGCCTGTGTGAAGGGGTACATGAGAGAGAGACATAGGTAGCCTATGTGAGGATGTATGTGTGAGAAAGGGAGTTCGTGTGGGTGTGTTTGCAAGAGAGAGGGACCCAGAATGAGGGGATGTGTGTGTGCAAGAGCATGAGGGAGCCTGTATGAGGATGTGTGTATTTGAATTAGAGAGAGGAAGGGACAGAGGGAGCCTGTGTGAGGGGCAGTACTGAGAATGGGGTTGAACTCTGGGACTGGCGATAGAGTGGAAGGGGTTGAGCCTAGTGGTGGAGGGGAGAGATACTGGCAGGTGGAGGAGTTGGGGCCTGAGAGAGCAAAGTGGCCAGGGGAGTAGGGAGAGCGAGTGGAAGGAACACTCTTACAGTGAATTTCTAGGGAAATTCTGCTCAAAATATTTAAAATTCTGCATCTTTAAGTAATAACTTTTTTCTGCTTTAATCTAAAATGTAATTACTTAAAGTCTGTCATGTAAATTGTGTTATTTTGACCAGTATAAAGTTTGCAGAATTTTAAGTTTTTGTGTGCAGAATTCTCCCAGGAGTAAACCCTTAAATACAATAGGCAGTTCGAGAACTGTTCCTATTTTGCATAAAAATAATTTTGAAAGTAGCATACATGATTCTATTATTTTAAAAAGGAAAATATCCTTTGATTTTGACTTCTCAGGACATCATAAATAGGAAGCGGTGTTTAGCTAAGCCATTCCAGGCATATTTTTCTTTGTTTTTCTGAACAGGAAGTATTCAGTTTCACCCTTCTCACGAAATAGTGTCTTGTGGGGGCTTGTAGTTTTTCACCACACCCCCTACTTCCAAAATGTTCTCCTTCCTCTTCCCCTCTGCTGTTTTTTATTCAAGCAGGGCTTTCTGTTTTGACAGCTGGAGCAGAAACCAGCACAAGCCCAGACCTCAATGTACCAAACACACAGAGAAAAGATATTTTTTGAAAGTAGCGTTGTTTTCAAAAGAAGTGAAAAGTTGTTTTGTTTTATTAGGTATGAAAAAAAGAGAACACACACTCTGACCTACACGGGCAGCCTTCATGGACTGTGCAAGGAATCTTGGGAAAAAGAGATGCAGCCTGACTAGGTTGCCAAGGCAACCCTCACGTAAAAATAAATGGCATGTGACATCACATTAAAACCAGAGCATGCCTAGACATGCCTTTTAATCATCCATTTTAGGTCTTGCATTTCCTTCCCTGCTGAACTTTGGTAGAATATAGGTGGACTTATTTTCCATAGTCCAAATCCAGTTAAGGAGATAGTCATTTGCCTTTGAGTTAACTGAGTTACTCTCCTGATTGCTGTGGGGATTGTTAGATAGCTTCAAATGAGACCTGTCTGGCTCAGTTTTCTCACTTCCACAAGTTGCTTTGTGTGCCTAATATCGCACATTTTATACTTTTCTTATATTTTGTTGAGCACAAGTTGCTTTTTGTTTCTAATAACATCTCTCAATTAAAATTTCTCCATGAGGGTGCATTCTCCTTGCTGAAAGAGTCTCAGAATATGTACGGGGTAGAAGGGACATAAACTCTGCAAGCAGGGTAAACAAAATGTTTTACTAAGACTAAATCTAAATTAAAATAATAATAATCATGATGATAATTAACCTAATGATTATTTGAATATATCACCAGTTTTCTTTTATAGGCAGGTGGTCTGTACTGTGCATGTCTGATTGTGATGTCATTTCCTGTAAAATCATTAAACATGGCTATCTCCACAGGCTCCAAGGTAATGCTGTCTCCTAAAACAAAAAATAGCCATTGACTGAGCATACCCAATGATGACATCATTTCCTATGAGATCATAAAACATGACTACTTCCACATGCTCTGTAGTAATGTTTACTGCACATGATTGGCTTGTGCATGCTTGGCTGTGATGTCATTTCCTGCCCCCATGCTCCCCTGGCACCGCAGCATCTACACAGACTGATAGGACATAACATATAGTTGAAACCGTAGTATTTTTTATTATAAATGTGTTTATATCATATTTTATTAAAGCTAGTTTCTAAACTACACAGATTACAAAACAGATTGGGGCGTATTTTAAAAGGGTTACGTGCGTAACCCTTTTAAAACCCTCCTATGCACACCGAGCCTATTTTGTATAGGCGACAGGCGCAAGCGCCGGGACGCGCATATGTCCCGGGGCTTGAAAAAGTGGGTGGGCTGGGGGCGGGGTGGGACCGAGGCCTCCAGCACAGTGGTTGTGCCAGGGGCTAGCAAGCCGACACTTGGCCGGCGTGCGCAACCTATGCATAAAGAAAGAAAGGTAGGGGGGGATTTAGGTAGGGCTGGGGGCGGGTTAGATAGGGGAAGGGAGGGGAAGGTGGGGGGGGGGCGGAAAGAAAGTTCCCTCTGAGGCCGCTCCGATTTCGGAGCGGCCTCGGAGGGAACGGGGAAAGCCATCGGGGCTCCCCTAGGGCTCGGCGCATGCAAGGTGCACAAGTGTGCTCGCCGACCCCGCACATGTTATAAAATCGGGTGTAGATTTGAAAATCTGGCCCATTACATGGCAGCGTTGTTATTTCAAATACATTTCATATTTGAAAAAAGAGATGCAAGAACTATCCTTTGAAAAAGAGCATTAAAAGCTGTAATGTTTTCTATTCACATCTTCTGCAGCAAACTGAAATGATTAAGATACAGAAAATCAAATTATATTTTCTAATGAAATCTGAGAATTAAAATTGTTACATCTATTGCTTATCACATAAAATACACAATCTTTATAAAGAAATACACCAAAAATATTAATTTATTTTTCCATCTGTCAGCATGCATTGTTTTGTCTTTTTAGTAACAGTGGATCAATTAAAAAGTCTGATTTGCTTTCTATTCACATCTTTTACAAAAAAAAAAAAGCAGGGAACATGCCACCCATAAACTTTGTTAAATGTGTTTATTATTTTTATTACAGTTAGTTTGAAAATACACACATAGATTACAAAAAGCAAATACTGTTAATAGAATTCTATACATAGTATCATTGTAATTTAAAATAAATCTTGGGTCGCTTCAAACATCTACAACGCTTTTCATTTCTGCAAAAATAGCACAGTGAAGTTGTATGTTTTAAAAAATGAGATGTGTTCTCTTTCATAGATTAATCAGTCGTAGGCCTCATTTGATCTTTATCAACGTTGAGCCTAATTTGATGGCTTAGGGCCATCTGGGGGTCCTCTGTATTTTTGACAGATTTGATCAGATCCATAACCATATTTACATCCTTGTTACCCAGCCCCATCTCCATCAAATAACCTGTCAACACTTATGATTATGACACACTCAAGACGCAGTCGATTGCAAATGCGCCTTAGTTTCTGCCTTTTCACATGCCAGCACCATGTCTGACACACATGATATTTTTATCCCGGTATTTCCATGATATATGCCTTGCAGTCTTCATGTATGACCTTGTGCCAACATTTCTCTATAATGCATTACACTGTTGATAGTATGAGTGAATTGAATACGCTTTTACGATAAAGAGCATATGTGCGTGTTTGCTTCCAAAGCCCCAGTTCATGCCACCATTTCATGTCTCCCACATCCTCTGTTCTTGAAGCCCATTTGCTATCTCTCAAGCACACACACCCACACACACACACACACTGGCTCCCTATCTCTCAAGCACACACACCCACGCTCAAGAGGGATGATAATCCCCGGGCCTCCTCCACTTGGGCTGCCAAGCCTGGCGCGAACCTTCAGCAACCGCAGGGCCTTTTTCATTTTGGCTGCCGGGCGGGATGGGATACCTTGGCAAACGTGCGGACCTCCTGCTGTTTGGCTGCTGAGCAGGATGGGATCTCCTGATGGCTAAGTGGGTCTAAAATTGGTGGTGCATGGCACACACCTTTCTAAAGTTGGTGGTGTCTGTGCACAATGGACGCTAAGCCCCTGGGTATTCACCCCTGTCTATTTCTGGTTATCTTGCTTCAAATTAAAGTAAGCACAGGACCTGCGAGCCAGTGCAACCTTATAGGCCCTGCAGTGGCTCTGAATTCTCCCCACATAGGACTTCCAGCTATCACAGAAACTCATGCAAGGGTGGGACTAGTGCAGGGCCTGTGAGGTTGTGCTGGCTTACAGGCCACACTTTGACTTTCACCACATATGCTGCTGCTGGCACTTCTGTTTGAAGCACTTGTGACCCCAGCTGAAGGTTTTGTGACCCGATTTAGGGTCCTGACCCATAGCTTTGGAAGCCCTGTGTTAATATGTTATTTTCCATGTCTCCCTCTTTTGTGTACTTCGAATGTCTTTCTTTGAGTGGTGCTAAATACCTCTTGGACCATGGTCATTATATTCCAAACATCTGATTTTACAACAGTTGTTGTTCAGTAAAACCCAAATGTCTGTCACTATTCAGCTTCCAGAGACCTAAACAATTTTGGGCGACTTGATCCCAATTCACAAATTGGAATAGAATAAAATGAAAAATGGAATGAGAAAAGAATATTTGGCTTTCTGCCCTTATTGCTTTTTATCATATTTTACTGCAGGCTCTTGACAGCATAGTGGAGCTCTAACACTTCTTATAGTCATTGAAATTGACTAGGTAATATACAGCTTGGTCTTTCTATCCAAAATTAATTTTAAAGACTGGTACAAAGAAAGGGACCTAGGTTTGCATGAGGCAGTACTTGGAAAGATTAAAAAATAGACATACTGATTTTTTTTTTATTTTTTATTTTTTTAAGAAACCCCACACTGATAGGCATGATAAGAAAGTTGAGATGTAAAGGCCCTGGTTACTGCCTTGCACAGGGGGATCAGAAAAGTTTTTGTGTTTTCTATCTCTGATTTCATTAATAACTCATTTCTTGATGGAAGTCAAAGAGGTTTCTGGATCATAAATTGTGATCTTTCAGTTAAACCTTTTTTCTCTTTGTCGCTACATTCTTCTGTAGTTCCATTCATGTGCTCTACTGGAAGATTTGGCTGCCTAGAGTTATTGGATGTTCTTCTGAGATAATGTGCATTAACCTTTTTAGATCATTATGTACATAATCTATTGTATTAATACAAAATGTTAGGGATGATTTTCATTTCCTTGGAATTGTCCATTATATTATAAGTAATATACATTTGCTTTTTCATTAGACTTTTTTAAACTCAGTACAAAAGAAAATATAACCCTGTACAACTATAAAAACCATCAGGGTTTTTTTTCAGTCTTTTGTGCAGTCTAACCAAAATGGATGAGAGGCATGATAATGATGAGATGGACACACTTTATTAGTCTATCAACGAAAGGTTTCTATTCAGATCTTCCACTTTTATTTCCTTTGTTTTCCTGCTTTATATTCAGAATTTTTCTTTTTTTTTTTTTTTGTGATCGCTTACATTTCTTTCCTACAATAGAAAGTCACAGGAAGACTTCAGTGTTCAACTGATCCACTTAACCCTCAATGTGCTAAGTATGCAACTGGAAAGAGTGGCCCTTCATATATGCCAGCAGAAGATTTAACTTATACAGGGATACAATTCATTGTGGTTTTTTAAAATTCAAAAAGGACCATCTTTTTTTTTACATTCTGGAAAATTAAATATGTCAGGGATTCAAAACAAGTTGTGAATTTTGCTATTGTATTTAATCAGTGGTTCCCAACCCTGTCCGGGGGACCCCCCAGCCAGCTGGGTTTTCAGGATATCTAGAATAAATATGCATGAGAGAAAATTTGCATGCACTGCCTCCATAACATGCAAATTTTCTCTCATGCATATTCATTGTGGATATCCTGAAAACCCAACTGTCCCCAGGACAGGGTTGGGAACCACTGTATTTAATGATACATTTTGGAAATATCCATGAATTGATATGAATACTCATAGCATGATAGTGGATTGTTAGCACTGTTAAAAGGCCAGAAATGTTATTCCAATAGTTGTGAGTTTTTGCTGACCAGCTGCTTGATTTGGCAAGAGATTGACTGAATAAAAGATCATTGATTTTCTGCAAAAATATATGTTAAATATAGAATAAGTTGGAGAAAAGAGAAAGGTGTTACATTCGGGGTGTTTTAGTGTGCCCTTGGGCCTCAGCCTGACCCCAGATGGATCCAGGGCCGAACCGAGGGTTGACGGCGTGTTCCACCATGGCTGACTGTCTTACCCTCTGCCAGGCCGGCAAGCTCCCATGGCCAACAACAGATGATGTTGGAATGTGAATGGTCCTCCGACCATTCCGAGCCCTTTCGGACCTGCTGCATGGAACAGCATGGAACAGCATGGAGCAGCAGGCCTGGCCTGAGGTCGAGGGCAGACGGGCCTTGACACAAAGACATAACAGCAGACTCGATGCAATGGCATCGCGGACGAAGACATGACACCAGGATCGATGCAACGGCAGCGCGGACGAAGACTTGACACCAACGCTGATGCGAAGACATCACGGACCAGTGGTCGATGCGATGGCATCCCGGACCAGGGTCGATGCGACAACATCAGGAACAAGACATGATACCAAGAGTGATGCAACGGCATCCAGGACGAGACAAGGAACTGACGAAGTCCAGACGAGACGAAAAGCTGGGTGGAAGGACATTGGCACTGTCTCTCAGGACGCCCTACTCAGCCCACCTGCTGGACTGAGTCGTAGACCACCCTGTCCCACTGCACGCCCTACACAGCCCAAGGAGGCTGGTCACGGACCACGCTGGGAGCAGGACAAGCGCAGGGCAGGATCCAGTCGAAGCGGAACTCCAATGACGGAGCCGATGTCGTCCGAAGCTCCACCAACGGCTGGCAGGACATGACGGCTCAGGAGCACAGGACACACGTCCACCTGTAGGCTAGTCCACGCTCGGGCAAGACATCATCCGAGGGACCCCCGGCCTAACAGGTACCAGAAGGCTCAAGAGCGCTGAAGACTAAGACACAGGAGCAGGACATCAAGGAACCTGGAACATCAGGAAACAGTAGACCAAGACGAGACACCAGGACACCTGGACAGGGACCTCACGCAACAAAGACATAACTTGACATGGCGTGACAACAAGAACTCCATGGAGAAGACAAAGAAGACCTAATGGAGCTCTGGCAGGCAGGAGCCTCCAGAGTGAAGCAACTCTGATGCAAGGCAAAGACTGACTGACAGAGCAGCCCTTTTATAGGGCTGGGCAGGAAGTCCACTCCCTAGGTGGAGTCAGCCACACTTCCTGTGGCTGGCCCTTTAAATCTTGAAGAGAGGCGCGCGCCGGCGCCTAAGGGAACAGCAGGAGCTTGTGCAGGACCGCGGACAGTGTCCTGCACCGACGTCAGCACAGGAAGAGGCAGGGCTGGCCTGAGACGCAGGCCCCGATGTCTCGGGGCCGCTGCAGGAGGCCCAGAGAGTGGCTCCAGCCTCCAGGTGAGAACCGGGGCTTGCGGCCTAGCGCCGTGAAGATGCAGGAAATGGCGGCGATCCCGGCCGCACAGGGGAGACAGAAAGTCCGCGGCTCCGGCCGCGCTGGAAGGCCCAACGTCGGTGTCCCTGCCACGTCGGGTAAGGAAGCAGCATGGGTGAGTGAGCTTGCTCGCGGGGGAGATCCGCATGTGTAGTTAAGAGCCTATATAAGTGAAAGAGAAAAAGCATGTATATATGTGAGTACTGAGAGCATGTGTGTATAGGTGTGTAATTGAGAGCCAGTGTGAGAGAGAGCGCTGGTATGTGACTGAGAGAGGAGAAAGTTCCAAGCAAACCATCCCTCCTCCTGCTAATTCAGAACAATCTCAGGACACCTGGATATCAAACGTTCCCAGGTAGGCAGAGCAAAAACTTTTTTGTATCCTTATTATTTTTCATTACTGGGTCTTTGTGTCTGCTATTTTGAAATATTTTGTTGGTATCTGGAAATTTTTTATATGAGTTTTAAATTATTGGATATTCCACTCATCAGCTGTTTTGAAATATGTTCTTTTTGTTAGTACAGTTTTACTGCTGATGATTTTATATTTCTTGATTTGTTTTATAAGGATGGGTGATGTTTCTTTTTTCCTTTGTTACACTGCATACAGAGAATCTTGCTTGTTGCAGTTTCCAATTCAGTTTTTTCTGCATGCTTCTTGTTATGAGTTTTGGTCTCTTTATTCTATGTTAGGTGAGGGTCAGCCCGTGATTCAGGTGAGGTTTTCTGCTGGCGTGTAGTTTCTGTGTAGGACTCTATAGCAGCCTGACTTGGTCCGTTTTCCTAATAGGAGATGTATTGGTGTGTTAAGGCCTGGTGTAATATTTTCAGAGACATATTGTACTTTAAAAGTGTGATCTTACATAAAATGCACACATTTACTTGTATTTAGTTTTAAACATATTGTATGGCTCTCATGGAATTACATTTTAAAATATGTGGCGTTTATGGCTCTCTCAGCCAAAAAGGTTCCTGACCCCTGACCTAGAGGAATGAAGCTTTTGTTCAGGTCTTGGGCAGACTCTCTCCCTAGGAAGTAAAGGGTGACAACTTTTATTTCAAAAATAAACATTCATAGAGAGAGAATCAGCTCACCATCCCCTGGCTATGGGCTTGCAGCTGTTCTCTAAATGAACACCAAGAATCTATCACTTAATGTGAATGGGTCACTGATTCACCCCAGCTGACATGTCAGGGTAAGGACTTTTCTGTGCAGCTAATCCTCAAGAAAACTGCTTTTTAAAAAATTTACAATGTCCAGCTTCTAGCTGGCTCCACTCTTAAGTAGGATAGCAATATAAACACCAAAGTAAAAATCAAAACATCTTTTATAAGCTGTCAGCTGCAGGCCTGTTTCCTGAGATGAATAGAGTTCTCACCCCTATCTCTGTCTTGCCAGCCACTGACATGTTGGCCAACTGACCTTTTCCTCAGCCCACAGGGATTTCTTTACAAAAAAAAAAAAAGATAGCTTGCTTCCAATTTCAGATTATCTGTCTGTCTCTACCTGCCTGTGGCAGCTCAGCTAGCATTCAGCTCCTGTGTGTCTCTCACAGCTCTATTAGCTCCCTGTGAGCAGCTTGGTTTTCTATTGTAGCTGAGCTTTCTAAAGTATCTTCAGTTGACCAAGTACCAGCTTATGTTGTCTGAGAATTACAATTGCCCAAACCGCTTCTTTTAAATTAATTATAACTACCTAAACTAGGGTGGCTTGGAGTCCTGCCACACCTTCTGCCAGGGATTCCCTCCTACCGTTTTGATTAATTCACTCTGTCTATTTCCCTGCGGTTAGATGGTTTCTTACAGTTTTCCCATCTCCTGTCTAAGGGAACAAACTCCCCATAATCTCTTTTACTTATTTGTTTATCTTATTTTGCATTACCTGCTTATCATTTGAAAAACAAACCTCAAAGCCAGGTACAATTAAAATTTAATCAGTTTATACTATTATAAATAAAACTTCTGGCTAACATACCTGTCATACAGCACTCCGCCACACTTCCCTCACCCTATTTTGATATCATAGGGTTGAGTGTTGCAGGCCAGGAGGCAGAGCTTCCTGAATAGACCACCTGCATTGCCATTTATTTTACTGCTTGATGTCTTATTTTTTATTGACAGCTTGAAGCATCTTGCGTTCTTTTCCCTATTTTGGTGCATCCATTTAAGGGCTTCCTGTCTGCTTCACGATGAACTCTATACCCAAAATGTAGTACTTCAAGATTTCTGAGGCCCATTTTATTTTATTCCACAGTTGTGTATTTCTACTCCTGCAGCGACATTCTTCTACTGAGGTACATTATAGGGTGTTCACACTGTCAATTCCAGGGTATGGCCCCCAAATCCAACATCATAAAGCCTCTCTTTGTACTAATAATAGACTTAAAATCAGGGTGTGGCTAGTATAGGCTTGCTGAAAATGGCTGTTCTCAAATCCATGAAAGCTTCTTCACCCACCTTAATCCATTTGACAGTATCCAGTATTCCAGCCTTGGTTGGTTCTATTTTATTTCTTTATTTATTCTATTTTCTATCTGCAGTTTCTGGCCCAAATAAGGTCACTCAATGCTATTTATAAACTTTGGCCATTTAGCCATCACATAAAAATATATCATAGCAATAAAAACAAAACTTAACAAAAAGTAAAAATTAAAACAATAATAATGTACAAAAACTATATAAATAAAATATTTTAAACCTCCCAAAAATCAAATAAGCCAGTCAAAACCACTCTGCCACATATTTTCTCAACTTGATTAAATCTCAACAGCATCCATTGTCAATATTAAAAACTCTTTAGCCCTTTCAAACACATTCTTGTAAATTTATGCCAGAAAATAAGCCCCAAAAAGCTGTGTCAATTTATATATACATACTACCAATCTTTCCACGTACACTATAATGTTCTCGAGTTATGCGCATACATATGCACCAACCGCCAAAATGGAGTGGAGTTAGCCGCATAAGTTAATCGGCTATCTCCGATATTAGCAATTAGCTGCTTAACTTAATGCGGTTAACTCTGGTCATGCTGCTGACCTGTCCTAAAGTTAGCACGCTGTGAGACGTTTTTTAATACGAACATGGCTTTTCTTTAATTCTTATATTCCTGACTGATCGCTCATTTTAAACCTCGACTAATACATGGGTCAATGGATTTTAATGGATTTGGTCTGAAAATCATCCATCGACTTATGCATGAGATCGACTTATACACGAGTATATACGGTATTTCTGGTGATCATGTTTTACCTTTCTTTCAGAAGGTAAAATAATTCTGCTTACGTTGCATATTGTGGGATAAACATTCAGTAGTAACTCTTTAAGGGTTGGGACCAATTCAGTATAGTCTTTACCTTGTTGACTTGTGGTTTCTTTTAGTCGTTCGCCACAATGTACCCTGAATAGCTAGCCTCCATAAACCCAATGATACAATTTACTGGATTAGCTATTGACCCTGCCTGTTGGAAACTATTCAATATAGCCTGCACTTTTTCCAGTTTAGTTTTCCAATCCTGACTGTGGACAATAATGTCATCCAAGAGCCAGTGGCATAATCACAACGAGGCCTAGGAAACATATCTATCAGAAGCTTGGCAGGAGCTCCATGGAGTCCAAATGGGCAGATAGTGCAGTGGAATCCATCCCTGGCATTGTGATTTAGAGGGCTCTTCTGATACCCCTTGGGTAAGATCCAGCATAATAAGGTACTGGATATCTACTAGCCTTCTGATTAACTCATCATTGCAAGGCAGAGGATAGTTGAACTTTGATACTTCATTCAATCATCTAACATCAATGCAGAATCAAGGTAACCCATCTGGTTTTGGGACCAAAGCTATGAAACTAAACCACTAGGAGCCGTGTTTCCAAATGGGTTTGTTCTGCACATACTGTAACAGGAATGAACCTCATTCGTAAGCCAGGGTATGTTGAAAATTATCTCAATCTCCCAAATTTACTGCTAATGTTCTTAATACTTGCAATTTGGCGCCTATGGCCAAGTGAAAAATTGCACCCTCACACATTACACAACACATGATACCACAAGTTGGGAGACTCTGTTCAATGTTTGTATAGCAATGCCCATGGCCAGTGCAAGGGTACTAGGTGCTCAAGGAAAATATTACAGCCTTGCATCCCCTCTCCACACACAATTAAACATTATGTATTTATAATAACAGATGTATTTATAATAACAGATTTTACATGAAAAAGAACATTCAAAACACTGAGAGGAGAGGATCACCTTGCTGGTGGCTGAAAGGAATCAGTAAGTTTTTGCTTGGGACATTGACATTGACTTTTTTAAAAGTATTGGGGCAAAGTTAACTATTTGGGAATATTATTTAGTGTGTTTGTGCCTTTAATAGTCAGTCAGTGAATAAAACAAGTTAGACTGTTTGCATTTTTAAATAGTCAGTCAATAAGGTAGCAGTAGGAAGTGTGTTTATTTTTTAAAAGTCTGCCTGACTATTAAAGTGTCCTCCAGACTTTTAAAAAGCTAAGTGTTTTATTTAATAAATAACTGAGTGCATTGTATTGAAAAAAAAAACAAAAACCCACAAAAAAAAACAAAAACCCCACAAAAAAGTAGCCAGAAGCTAGAAATAAGCTAGGAGCAGTGTATACCTAAGTAAAAAAGTTGAATAGTTCAGCTCAGTTACTCACCTTGGAAAGGTGTTGAGGTAGTGTGATTAGGTTTGAATAGGGAACAACATTTGTTAATCAAGGGAGCTGTGAGTCACTCAGGCTGACTAACTAAAGTTAGACTGTTTGTAATTCCCAACCCACCCCAAGCTCATCCCTTAATTTATAGGCAGGTGCCACTTGCACAAAAAAAAAAACGAAAACCCATCAACAAAAACTTTATTGAGAATTCGATCAGACCCCAGTAGGCCACTACCAGACATATAGTGAATTCACTAATACATTTAAAGGAACTTAGACACATTCCTACTCCCATAGCAACCTAAAACTTAACTAGGAACTGATCAAAATTGAGATGAAGGCAGCAGTCCAGCAGCAAGAGGGGGGGCTTCCCAGTCTTTTGCATCGAGTGTCACATGTATGATTTTTTACCCACCGGTGAGAAATTGTACATGTGCATGCGATGCAAAGAGCTCCTGGCTCTCAGAGAACGAGTCCGATCTCTGGAGGCTAGAGTGGCAGACCTGGAGGAGCTGAGGGAGACAGAGAGGTATATAGATGAGACCTTCAGGGACATAGTAGTCCAGTCCCAACTTCAGACTGGCAGCCCTGGTGCTGCCTTGGAGGAAGAAGGTCTCATAATGGGAGAGCACCAACCAGGTGTAGCAGGAAAGGATCCTGTAGCAAGGACCTGCTCCCTAGGTGATGCATTGTCCTTTCGCACTGAGGATATCTCCCCAAGGCCTACTGCCCAGGAGGGAAGGGTTAGGTCGGCCGTCATAGTTGGTGATTCGATTATTAGGAATGTAGATAGCTGGGTGGCGGGTGGGCGTGAGGATCGCCTGGTAACATGCCTACCTGGTGCGAAGGTGGCGGACCTCACGCGTCACCTAGATAGGATTTTAGACAGTGCTGGGGAGGAGCCGGCTGTCGTGGTACACGTGGGCACCAACGACATAGGAAAATGTGGGAGGGAGGTTCTGGAAGCCAAATTTAGGCTCTTAGGTAGAAAGATTAAATCCAGAACCTCCAGGGTAGCATTCTCTGAAATGCTCCCTGTTCCACGCGCAGGTCACCAGAGGCAGGCAGAGCTCCGGAGTCTCAATGCGTGGATGAGACGATGGTGCAAGGAAGAGGGATTCAGTTTTGTTAGGAACTGGGGAACCTTTTGGGGAAGGGGGAGTCTCTTCCGAAGGGATGGGCTCCACCTTAACCAGGGTGGAACCAGACTGCTGGCGCTAACCTTTAAAAAGGAGATAGAGAAGCTTTTAAACTAGAACAAAGGGGAAAGCCGACAGTCGCTCAGCAGCGCATGGTTCGGAGAGATGTATCTTTAAAGGATACTAATGATGCATTAGAATTAGGGCATCCCGACAGTGAGGTTCCAATAATTAGAAAAGTAGTCCAAGTGCCTGTAACTAAAAACTCACCTGAGCTAAAAAATTCTAACTTATCCCTATCAATTAAAAAGCAGAATAAAAATACAAACAAAAAACAAACTTTGAAATGTTTGTATGCTAATGCCAGAAGTCTAAGAAGTAAGATGGGAGAATTAGAATGTATAGCAGTAAATGATGACATAGACTTAATTGGCATCTCAGAGACATGGTGGAAAGAGGATAACCAATGGGACAGTGCTATACCGGGGTACAAATTATATCGCAATGACAGAGAGGAGCAGTCGGGAGGAGGTGTGGCGCTTTATATCCGGGATGGCATAGAGTCCAACAGGATAAACATCCTGCATGAGACTAAATACAAAATTGAATCTTTATGGGTAGAAATCCCTTGTGTATCAGGGAAGACTACAGTGATAGGGGTATACTACCGTCCACCTGGTCAAGATGGTGAGATGGACAGTGAAATGCTAAGAGAAATTAGGGAAGCTAACCAAATTGGTAGTGCAGTAATAATGGGAGACTTCAATTACCCCAATATAGACTGGGTAAATGTATCATCGGGTCACGCTAGAGAGATAACGTTCCTGGATGGAATAAATGATAGCTTTATGGAGCAATTGGTTCAGGAACCGACGAGAGAGGGAGCAATTTTAGATCTAATTCTCAGTGGAGCACAGGACTTGGTGAGAGAGGTAACGGTGGTGGGGCCGCTTGGCAATAGTGATCATAATATGACCAAATTTGATTTAATGACTGGAAAAGGAACAGTGTGCAAATCCAAGGCTCTCGTGCTAAACTTTCAAAAGGGAAACTTTGATAAAATGAGAAAAATTGTTAGAAAAAAACTGAAAGGAGCAGCTACAAAAGTAAAAAATGTCCAAGAGGCGTGGTCATTGTTAAAAAATACCATTCTAGAAGCACAGTCCAGATGTATTCCACACATTAAGAAAGGTGGAAAGAAGGCAAAACAATTTCCGGCATGGTTAAAAGGGGAGGTGAAAGAAGCTATTTTAGCCAAAAGATCTTCATTCAAAAATTGGAAGAAGGATCCAACAGAAGAAAATAGGATAAAGCATAAACATTGGCAAGTTAAATGTAAGACATTGATAAGACAGGCTAAGAGAGAATTTGAAAAGAAGTTGGCTGTAGAGGCAAAAACTCACAGTAAAAACTTTTTAAAATAATTAATAATTAATAATTAATAATTTGATTAGTAACTTTGTTGCTAGAACTTCGGTATATAAAACTGTTAAATAAATAAATAAATAAATATATCCGAAGCAGAAAGCCTGTGAGGGAGTCAGTTGGACCGTTAGATGATCGAGGGGTTAAAGGGGCACTTAGAGAAGATAAGGCCATCGCGGAAAGATTAAATGATTTCTTTGCTTTGGTGTTTACTGAAGAGGATGTTGGGGAGGTACCCGTAATGGAGAAGGTTTTCATGGGTAATGATACAGATGGACTGAATCAAATCACGGTGAACCTAGAAGATGTGGTAGGCCTGATTGACAAACTGAAGAGTAGTAAATCACCTGGACCGGATGGTATACACCCCAGAGTTCTGAAGGAACTAAAAAATGAAATTTCAGACCTATTAGTAAAAATTTGTAACTTATCATTAAAATCATCCATTGTACCTGAAGACTGGAGGATAGCAAATGTAACCCCAATATTTAAAAAGGGCTCCAGGGGCGATCCGGGAAACTACAGACCGGTTAGCCTGACTTCAGTGCCAGGAAAAATAGTGGAAAGTGTTCTAAATATCAAAATCACAGAACATATAGAAAGACATGGTTTAATGGAACAAAGTCAGCATGGCTTTACCCAGGGCAAGTCTTGCCTCACAAATCTGCTTCACTTTTTTGAAGGAGTTAATAAACATGTGGATAAAGGTGAACCGGTAGATATAGTATACTTGGATTTTCAGAAGGCGTTTGACAAAGTTCCTCATGAGAGGCTTCTAGGAAAAGTAAAAAGTCATGGGATAGGTGGCGAGGTCCTTTCGTGGATTGCAAACTGGCTAAAAGACAGGAAACAGAGAGTAGGATTAAATGGGCAATTTTCTCAGTGGAAGGGAGTGGACAGTGGAGTGCCTCAGGGATCTGTATTGGGACCCTTACTGTTCAATATATTTATAAATGATCTGGAAAGAAATACGACGAGTGAGATAATCAAATTTGCAGATGACACAAAATTGTTCAGAGTAGTTAAATCACAAGCAGATTGTGATAAATTGCAGGAAGACCTTGTGAGACTGGAAAATTGGGCATCCAAATGGCAGATGAAATTTAATGTGGATAAGTGCAAGGTGATGCATATAGGGAAAAATAACCCATGCTATAATTACACGATGTTGGCTTCCATATTAGGTGCTACAACCCAAGAAAGAGATTTAGGTGTCATAGTGGATAACACATTGAAATCGTCGGTTCAGTGTGCTGCGGCAGTCAAAAAAGCAAACAGAATGTTGGGAATTATTAGAAAAGGAATGATGAATAAAACGGAAAATGTCATAATGCCTCTGTATCGCTCCATGGTGAGACCGCACCTTGAATACTGTGTTCAATTCTGGTCGCCGCATCTCAAAAAAGATATAATTGCGATGGAGAAGGTACAGAGAAGGGCTACCAAAATAAGGGGAATGGAACAACTCCCCTATGAGGAAAGACTAAAGAGGTTAGGACTTTTCAGCTTGGAGAAGAGACGACTGAGGGGGGATATGATAGAGGTGTTTAAAATCATGAGAGGTCTAGAATGGGTAGATGTGAATCGGTTATTTACTCTTTCGGATAGTAGAAAGACTAGGGGACACTCCATGAAGTTAGCATGGGGCACATTTAAAACTAATCGGAGAAAGTTCTTTTTTACTCAACGCACAATTAAACTCTGGAATTTGTTGCCAGAGAATGTGGTTCGTGCAGTTAGTATAGCTGTGTTTAAAAAAGGATTGGATAAGTTCTTGGAGGAGAAGTCCATTACCTGCTATTAAGTTCACTTAGAGAATAGCCACTGCCATTAGCAATGGTTACATGGAATAGACTTAGTTTTTGGGTACTTGCCAGGTTCTTATGGCCTGGATTGGCCACTGTTGGAAACAGGATGCTGGGCTTGATGGACCCTTGGTCTGACCCAGTATGGCATTTTCTTATGTTCTTCTTATGTTCTTAATTTAAAATATATATATTATACTTACATGCACTGCTGAGGTGCCAACCAGAAAACCTTGCAAAAAAGAAAAAGATACTTGGAACCTATATGGTATTAGGCCTACTGTAATGTGTCACGGGCATGACCCTCAGAGAGCCACTCAAACAGCAACAACCCTACCTATGAAAGTTAATACTATAAATATTGTATTATTATTGTGAACCATTGTGAAGGCTATGCCGATGTGACGCTATATAAAAAACAATAACCATAAATCCCGATCTCAGATTTCTATGTGGTACGTGTACATGTAATGCTGTGTTGAGCCATTCTGCTTTTTCATCGTAAATTAATTTATGTATAGTACATAATGCTTTGTATTGTACTCTTTGTTCTTTGGGTAACCAATGTAGTTCAGCTAGTGTTTCAGTAATATGATCTCTCTTATTTTTGCCTGTAAGTATTCTTGCAGCAGAGTTTTGCAATATTTGAAGTGGTCTTAATGTTGTGTATGGTAATCCCAATAGCAGTGTATTACAGTAGTCAGTGCTGGCAAAACTTAGTGCTTGTAGGACAGTTCTGAAATTTGCTAGTTTTATTAAAGGTTTTAATTTTCTTAGTATCATTCATTTGGCAAATCCTTCCTTTACTTTAAGTGATATGTGTTTAAAGTTTAGTTCTGTGTCTATTATTACACCAAGGTTACGTACTTTTTCGGCTATTTCCATTGTTTGATTGTTTTTGAGTAATATTGGAGTTTGTATTAGGTTTACATTTTTTCGTTCGAGGTGCAGGAATTCAGTCTTTTCAGTGTTTATCACTAATTCCATTTGATTTAGTAATTGTTTGATTATATCCAGATACATGTTGGCTAAGTTTAGTGTTTTTTCAGTTGTGTCATTGATGGGTAAGATGAGCTGTATGTCATCTGCATATATGTAGTGTACAATTCCGAGCCCTGCAAGTAGATGGCATAGTGGTAAAAGGTAAATATTAAATAGTGTCGCTGAGAGTACAGATCCCTGTGGTACTCCTGTTTGTAGACTTACTTTTTCTGACATTGTGTTTTTAATTTGTACTTGAAAGTATCTCTTACTTAGATATGATTTGAACCATGCAATTGTGTTACTATGAAGGCCTATTTCTTCTAGTCTCTTGATTAGTATTTCATGGTTCACAGTGTCAAAAGCTGCTGATAAATCTAATAGAACAAGTATGTACTGTGTTCCACAGTCAAAACCTCTTAGAATATTATCAGTAAGTGAAAGCAGTAAAGTTTCGGTGCTGTAATGTTTGTGGAAGCCATGTTGCGAGGGAAATAGGATGTTATTGTTTTCCAGATGTTCTGATAATTGTTTTTGTACTGTTTTTCTATTAGTTTTGCAATTAATGGTAAATTTGATACTGGTCTGTAGTTACTCAAGTTTAGTGGGTCCATGTTTTTCTTCTTTATGATTGGTTTAATTATTGCACCATTTAGTAGATCTGACAGTGTTCCTTCCTCTAGTGATAGGTTTATAATCTTTGTTATGGTGGGGTGGCTATATGGGCTATTTTTTTTAAGTCCATTATGGGCAAGGTGTCGATTTTATGGAGAGCAGGGTTTAGCTTTTTTAACATGTTCTAAACTTCAAGATTTGACACCTCTGAGAATGAAGACCATTGTTTCACGTCTCTGTTACACATTTTTACTTCTTGCTTAGTTGTATTTGGGATTTTAGTTCTTAGTTTCACAATTTTGTCTTTGAAATAGTTTGCAATTTTGTTGCAATGATTCTCGGGTAAAATCTGAGGAGAGTTCATATTGTCACTAGTAAGGTCTTTGGTTATGTTGAATAGTGTTCTTGAGTTATTTGTGAACTTTTCTATTTTTGAACTGAAATACTTTTTTTTCATTTCTAGGATTACTTTTTTGTAGTAGGCCAGGTGTTTTCGGTATTTGGTTAAATTTTGTGTTGTATTTTTTTTTTCCAGTTTTTTTCCTTTTTTCTGAGATCTCGTTTGATTCCTTTTATATGTTCATTATGCCAAGGGTTTGTTTGTTTTGGTTCCTTGATGCATATACTTTTTGTGGGATTTATTTCATCTGCTAAGTTATTAGTTCTATTTATCCATGCATTTGTTGCTGTGTTACAATCAGAGTAATCAATATTAGTTATTTTTTCCTGTAGTTTGTCTTCAAGTATATCTATGTTAAAGGGTGGACGATAATTAAATTCATCCTCTCTTGGGTGGTCGGGCTGTGGGAGAGCACCCTCTTCTAAGCAGTCAGGTTACCTGGGTATAAGGACTGCTGATTCGGGGTGCCCAAAAGGCCAGACTACTGGCACAGGGTAACTGTAGAGTGAGACCACTGGCTCAGGATCCTTGGAAGAGTGGACCACTGGCACAGGGTATAAGAGGAACTGAACAGCTGGCATGGGGTTTTCTTGAGACTGAAGTGTGGACCTGGGCTTTCCTCAGAGCTGGAGTGAAATTTCAGAGCTTTTCTGTGGGAGAACTGGAAGATAGGAATGTTTCTGAGACTGGGCTGATTCAGGAGGTCTGGATAGCTGGATATCTGAGGAAGCGCCTACCTGATTCTGAAAGTCTGAGGTGACAGTTTCTCCCTCCGTGTGCAGAACATCTGGGACAGCAGTGCTTCCCTTTATATGCAGAAGTAGAAGACAGGAGGCATTAAGAAGTGTGGTTGAAAGAGAAGGTTCTCTTTGCAGCAAGTCTATGACCATTGCCTGCTCCTGGCCTGGATCAGTCAGCCTGGGTTCCTTCTGTAGATAAGCAGTTGGAATGGGCTTTTTCTGGGGCCAGGACACAGCAGGCGTGGGATCGCTCAGCAAACGTTCTGCAGAACTGTTCTTCTCTTGAAGTGGATTAGATGAGACAAATCCATCCTGGAAGTTCCTGAACTGCAGAGGTGCAGCAGTGAGGCTAATTGCTACAGTCTGTGTACCTGGTAGAGATTCAAGAGCAACAGGGCTGAAGGTGCTACTGGCTACTCTGCTGGGAGACAAGATAGGACTTATTGATTGGTTATTACCTGCAGGTGAAGACATCTGGGAAGCCGACTTGATTAGCTTTCTTCGTGGCAAAGGCTCCTTGGGCTATGACGGAGATTCTGACACATTCATTCATTTTTCACCGACCTGGTTAAGGCTGACAGCAATTTTCCTTATTGCAGGGAAGGATTTGAGATTTTCTTGATTGTTTGTGTTAATTATGCCTTTTGGCTGGCTTGAGCAGGCTGTGATTTTATGTGATACCTATGGAGCTGAATTTATCCTTCCTGGTAGGGATTTTAAACTATCTTGTTTTATTATGCTGGGTGTTTTATTAGGCTGGTAGGTGGCTGCTCTTTCCAAGGGGCTTCTGCTGAATGATTTTTTATAAGCAGCTCTAATGCTGACAGAATTTAAATCTGGCACCTGATTAGGAACTGTGATTTTCAGGGAATCCCTGCTGGGTTTTTCAGTTTCAGGCTGTTCTGCAGCTTTTCTAGGAGCTGGCTTGGATGCAGCGCAGACAGGCAGGCCCATTCAGGAAGCAGAGCCCCAGGGATACAATGGCAGTGCCACCAGCTAGGGTTGAGGGAGCCACACCTCAAACAGTCAGGAAATATTGGACTATTTTTGGCCCTGCATTTACTGCAAGTGCAATATGCAAGGGATTGCGTAGAAACTGAGTCATCAGGCAGGAGTATTCGTAGCTTAGGGTCAGGCTGACACACAGTACAACTGATACAGGTTTTAGTGGAAACAAGGTTTGTGACCCAGCATTTGACAGTCCCACAAATTAAAGTTAGGATAATGACAACTAAGGCAGTGCAGGAAAAACAAGCAGCAGTGGCAGGGAGACTTGGTGGAGCAGAAATTGAAGGACCACAATAATTACCCCTAGAAGCAAGGTTAGAGTCTGTACCTGTTTCCTGGTCATGGCAGAAGGTTCTACACCCACTCCAACAAGAGGTTTTTGGCTGGTACATTCTGTTATAGATAGTGGGGTTTAGGGATACCTTCTCAGAAGCAGGATAGGAACACAAGGCAGGAACTGGGTCTGTCTTCTGCCTAACCAGCCCTCTCCTCTGCACGTTCTGGGAGCCAATAAGTCTTGGGTATGCCGGCAAACATAATAGTGAAAGCTGGGGTGGTCTTCTGCCTAGCCAGTCCCCTTCCCCACAGGTTGGGGCCTTGGGATCTTGGGGCTAGTAGGACTTAGCTGGAGCAGGCAAAGCTGAACTGGAGACTGAGGCAAGGCCGAACTGGGGACAAAGGCTGATTGCCAAGGAAGTACAGGGCTGCAGGCAAGGGTTGGATATGAAGGCATACAGGGCTGCAGGCATAGACTGGATACAAAGGCCACACCAAGCCAGGACAAGACAAGAACTGGACAAGACAGATGACACAGAAGGCCCAAAGGCCACAGAGCTGGGCAGGAGGTACAAAGGCCACAGGGCTAGGCAAAGCCCGAAGGCCTCAGGGCTAGGCAAGGGAAGGAGCATGAAGGCATCTAGGCCACAAGGCAAGGCTGAGAGTAAATAGACCCTGAGGCCACAAGGCAAGGCAAGGCAGGAAGGCAGGCCCGTATGCCACAGAGCGAGGAACAGAGGCTAGGACAATAGAGCCAAGAGTAACTCAATGAACCTGCAAGGAGGTTCTGGCAAGGCAAATCTAAATAGAGCTGAGGCTGGGTGTGGTGCAGGCAGGAAGGAGGAGCCTGGCAAATTCTGGAAGCCAAGCTTGCTGAGGACTCCTAGTGGACAGAAGGCTGCACCGCAGGCTGATTCAGGTTGGTCACTGAGGAGTTGGCTCTGATGGTTAAGAGCAGAGTTTGTAAGAGTCCTCTGTTGGTGAGGAGGTATCATAGCAGGAGACAGCAGGGTAGGATGTGGCTGCATAGCAGATGAAATCCTAACACTTTATATTGGTTAAAATATCACAATATACATCAGTCTTTGAGTTATTTATGTAAAAAGTAATGCAGAAAAATTATTACTCAAAGATGCAATGTTAAATATTTTGAGCAGAATTCCCCTAGAAGTACACTCTAAGAGTGTCCTTTCCACCCTCTCTCCCTACTCCCTTGGCCAGACCCCTTTCACTCTGCTCCCCACTATGTCTTCCCTCTTCCTCCAGGCTCAATCTCTTCCACTCTATCTCCACCCCCCCCCCCAAGACCTCCACTCCCAGAGTTGATCCCTCTGTCATGCAGCCCCTCACACAGACTCCTGTTCTCTCTTTCAAATATACACACCCTCACACAGACTCCCTCTGTCTTTCTCATACACACACCCACACTCACACAGGCTCCCTCTCTCTCTCACACACCCTAACACAAGCTCCCTCTTTCCCTCTCTCACACACACCCCCTCCTACAAGATCCCCCTCTCTCTCTTGCACATACACACACCTTCACCCAGGCACCTTCACATATATTCTCCCTCACACAGGCAACCTCTGTCTCTCGCATACACACACACATGCACATATGTACTCTCACACACACTACCTGTCTCTCTCACATAGGCTCACAGGCTTTCTTATTCTTCTGGAGATGGAATGGGTTTGGCCTGCAGCTATCCTGGGCCTCTATTTTTCTCTCCCTTCAGGCCTAATCTTCAACTGTGAGTGGGATGGGGTCCACTCATGGCCCCCCAGGCCTCTCTAATCTTCATGTTCAAGCGGGCTGGGCTCCACTCGTGGCCTACTGGGCCTCTCCAATCCTTGTGCATGAGCAAAATTAGTTCCATACATGGCTCACTGGGCCTCTCTCCAAATTCTGCACAAAATGTTATAATTCTATGCAGAAGGGGAATTCTGTGTAAATTCTGCGCTGTGCAGTTGCATGGAATTCCTCCAGGAGTAATCTGAGTAGGGCTTGTTATCTCTTTATACCTAGGGCAGCTTTTAAATCAATAAAGTGATAGCAGATATTGGATTTGTATACATATCTGCTTGTAAATATTGCATCACGTGATGTATGGCTCTTTTTCAAGCCATAGATGGTAATGTTTACCCTGTAATAAGTGTTTTTAACATGCATGTAAATACTCTCCCCCCCCCCCACCCCCTTTCTTTGAATATTATAGAATTTGGATGAATAATTTATTCAGATAGTATATAAACAAGTCTGTGATGGGATAAAAGCGTGGGCTGAAATGTTTGCCTTCTTTCCCTGAGATTGTGCTGGTGTTAGAGCCCATATGCACTCAGTGCATTTTCAATGCCTTTTATCTGTAGGGGACAGATGCCAGGTGAACATCTTTGAATGTCAACAAAGGGATAATGAGGATCAAGCATAAAGAAATGAAGCAGTTATTGTATTCCACAGCTCTGAGTGGGGCAGCTATGGCTTCCTTCATTATATGCTTACCGGCTTGCAATTTGCTACACTGCAGGCAGCCAAACAGGCCCCCTTCCAGGAGGGAATGGCAGATATTTTAATTTGCCAGTCAGTCCAAATAGCTTTTAGCCTTGGCTTCCAACCTGGCCTCAAAATGGGTGATTCACCCCATAGTGATCCCAGTGGCTGGGAGAAAGATAAGACTTAAATGCAATAAAGCTTCTACTTAATAAATTATACAGTTTATAGGAAGATATAAAGAAGAGTGCCTGGTAATAAGTGAACCAGAGAGAAGATTTCAAAGTCCTATCTTGAGTTTTACAGAGCTCTTGACCTTCTCATAGTTTACTTAAAGTCTGCCTATGATTAAGCTTGACAAAGAAAACAGTACTTAGATGAATAATTCAGTCATGACTTTTCTATGAATGGACCTGTGCATCCTAATTACACGTTCCAGGAAATTGTTGAAGAATAAGCTTGTTTTAGTTTGGGGAAGTTCTGAAAAAATGTTATAAGACAGAGCACTCTGCAGATTCACCCAGGCTTAGATGGTTTATGAGCTCACTGAGTTAGAAATGTGGGAGGATATTAATATAGAACTCTGCAGAGGCTCAGAGTTGAGGCTGGCTTTTGGGGTAGCAATGAAAAGAAGGAAAAATGCTTCTAGAGGGAAAGTTTCAAAGCCATTTACAGAGGCAAACTGTGATTTACCCAGGCAGTTTGGCTGCCTGAAAATTGTCCTCTCTCAATCTGGCTAAAAACACACACAGCGTAATTATCAGGGACCCTGTTCTACTGCAATACTGCGGCTGCAAGAAGGACTACAAAATCCAGCCCTTTCTGCAGAATTGCCATGGGAGACAAGGGGCCAAGGCACAATTACAAGGTGTCACGAAATCTAGATCTGATGATGCTGGGACCTGCTGCTTACTTTCAGGTTTGCAGTGATATCAGTGGGCCCTGGATACTGCATGTACACAGAATTTGCTAATTCTTGCTGCAGAATATTGAGAAATCTGCTGCAGTAAACTGGATCCACTGGTAATTATAACCGCAGTTAGCAGAGGCATTCCTGGGAATATAGTTTGGGTGGATTGGAAACTAATTTACATGGATTAGATTTTCAAATCTATGAGTAACCCCTGTTTCCAAGGATCACCTTCTCAGCTTTAGAGAACAAGGGGTAAACTCATCTAAAATCTCTCCTGGGTCATGGACTGGGGGCAGGCAAACCTGCAGGGCCAAAACTGGGTCAAGGACACACACATACACACACCTGTACCACAAAATAAGTCCAATATCCACTCCAAAAGGTTGTGCTCCAAACCAAAAATAGTTTATTCCACAGAGTTCATAAATCAAAAAGAAAACAGTAGGAAAAACATTTAAAAAATCTCAATTACTTGCTGCATTACATTCTCAGAGATCACATTCCACTTAACAATCTCTTCTTTGGCCTACTCAGGCCCTCTTACTATCCATATACTAAGATTTAGTTACTCACATTGTCCTGATCAGCTCAAGGAAGAAAAACCCCTCTGTGCAGACAGGAAATCAGCTGAGCCCTATGGCAAGTTTCTGCCAGGCACAATTTGCCTCCTGGCCTATGCAAGTGCCTGCCACAGTTGACATATTCTTTTTCTGTCACGCTTCCAAAACACAGATCTTGTCCCTCAGACTTCCTGAGACACTGGGAGAGTATAGGCTTGGCTCCTGTTTCTTCCACTCTGTATCTGTGGAAAGGGTGACAGTTACAGCCTCCTTTCACTGTGACTCTGGAGAATCCCCAGCTCAAGCCTGCACCAGGGTCCTAAATCCTGAACAGGTTTCTAAACCAAGCACCTAGAGGCTGTACCAAACTGCCAGTCAAAGAATTGTTTGTAACATCCTCTGACCAAGGATGACCTTTGATTCACTGGAACTTTCACAAATTACCTTACTGCAATTTTTACAGATTTCCCTTAGGAGAAAAATCACCAATTCAGTGTAACATATCCTCTTTGTATTAAACTTTTTACAACTCTGGGGTAAATAGGTGCCACACATGCATGTTATTTTCCATGAAGTTTCTACTCATACAAAAAAGAGATGCAAAAGTCTACAGGTACTTTGTACCCATGGCCATTTTCAAAGGGAAAGCATACCAGGCAGCATGGTTTACTAGAAGAAGAACTATCTCAAACAAATCTGTTGATTTCTTTCAATGGTTGACCAGATTAGAGTCCGGTGCTGGGTGTGGTATGCTTGAATTTCAGCAAAGTAATTGATTCTGTCCCACATAGGAGGATAAACAAGAGGGGGTCTATCAGCCCTCTATGGGCAGTACTCGTGAGTTTCTGAAGAATAAAGAGACAAGCAGGTCAGGCACAGGTCCAAGTATTTATTTCAGTTTATACTGGGCAACAGTACAAACAGATCAACTTTGATTTGGCAGAAGAGAACCAATAGCTCTAATCATGAATCAAGGCTTAATAAAGTCCACAGACAGGTAGGCCCATTTCAGGTTCAAGGCAAATAGAATTGCAGGTAGGTAGATCAAGCACAGAGTAAGAACAAAATAAAATTTCATAGAAAGAGGTTGGGTAGTCTTCCAGGTGCTAGAAATGCTTCATTTTTCCTAGAAACTCCTTTTCCATCAGTCTTACAACCAAGATAGCTTCTCAACAATGAGGTTTCAGAGTCTGTCCTTGAGGCCATTCTCCCTAGGCTTTTAGTCTTTTTTTTGTGTTCTCAGGTTAGTCCACAAGTCAAGGCATCTATCCTCTAACCTGAGCCATCCCTGATTCAGATCCTGCAGGCACTAGATCTTACATTATCCCTCCCATCCTCCATTCTTCTACATTCCTCTAGGCACCATGGGCTAGGGTTGTGAAGGTATTTGTGAAAGGCATAGATCATAGCAGGAATATATAAGCATTCCGAGCCTCCCTGGATCTCTGTAAACGGTGGGTTGAGTGAGGGTATATCGCATCATAGAACACACAAGACAAACAGGTAAAAGCAAATATTTGGTTTATTGAATATTGTAAAATATAATAAAAATCGACAAAGGTAAAAAGTATCACAATGAATATCAATAAAGGCAAATAGTATCACAGCAATATTGCATAAATCAGTAAAAAGCAGTTAGCGTTACAATAATAAAAGGTAAAAATTTATAAAGAGATGATAAAGTTTTATAAAGATGATACCTCCCTCACAAATCTCCTATTTTGCAAGCCAATGTTTCTGTGAAGAATCCTGGAAACACAAGCCTGGAGATCGTAGATGGGACAGCTAGTAATGCTCTCCCTCTCATATGATCTAAAGGATGCAGTTCATTACAATTAACTCTATACTATCCTTTTCTGGCTCTCTTTATTTATTTATATTTGTATTCTGTCATTCTATAGACCAGTGATGGCAAACTCCAATCCTCGAGTGCCACAAACAGGCCAGGTTTTCAGGATATCTACAATGAATATGCATGAGAAAGATCTACCTTTTCAGCTTGGAGAAGAGACGGCTGAGGGGGGATATGATAGAGATGTTTAAAATTATGAGAGGTCTAGAATGGGTAGATGTGAATCGGTTATTTACTCTTTCGGACAGTAGAAAGACTAGGGGGCACTCCATGAAGTTAGCATGGGGCACATTTAAAACTAATCGGAGAAAGTTCTTTTTTACTCAACGCACAATTAAACTCTGGAATTTGTTGCCAGAGGATGTGGTTAGTGCAGTTAGTATAGCGGTGTTTAAAAAAGGATTGGATAAGTTCTTGGAGGAGAAGTCCATTACCTGCTATTAAGTTCACTTAGAGAATAGCCACTGCCATTAGCAATGGTAACATGGAATAGACTTAGTTTTTGGGTACTTGCCAGGTTCTTATGGCCTGGATTGGCCACCGTTGGAAACAGGATGCTGGGCTTGATGGACCCTTGGTCTGACCCAGTATGGCATTTTCTTATGTTCTTATGTTCTGCTCTGCCTCTACTGTATGTAAATCTATCTCCTGCATATTCATTGTGGATATTCTGAAAACCTGGCCTGTTTTTGGCACTCGAGGACTGGAGTTAGCCATCACTGCTGTAGACAATCACGGTGTGTCACAGCAAAAAGTACATCAATAAAAACAGTAATTACAATAGCAATAATTACAAAATATGTAAGTATCAAAATTGCTAATAAATTTCATTATACAAGAAACAATGATCTTCTAGTTTAAGTCCCTATTCTTCTGTTTCACCCTCCTTCTCCAAGTCATTCATATTGTGCCAACATATGCAAGACCAAATAATCAAGTTTTGAAATTTTTCTTAAACGGCCTGGAAACATAATTTGACTGGCATCGAGTTCCATCGCTCTTTCCCTCACCTCACTTAAATGTGCAGATTGTAGAGAAGGTATTTGCAAATTCAGTTGGTCTTGTTTTGCAAATTCAGTTGGTCTTATGTACTCACAATTTCAGCAGATTTATGCCTTAATTGTGGTTTCTGCCAGCAGAAGACATCCTGCTACTGCATGAGTCACCAACAGTTCAGACACATAGAAACATAGAAATGACGGCAGAAGAAGACCAAACAGCCCATCAAGTCTGCCCAGCAAGCTACACACTTTATCCATGTTTTCCCTTTTTCTCTCTCCCACCTGTTACTATTGGCTTCCAGTACCCTCCAGCCCCAATTCCCCTCCACCCTACCACCAATTTAGAGAGCAGCTCTGTATCTGCATCCAAGTGACATCCAGCTCAATTAGGGGTAGCAACCGCTGTAACAAGCAGGCCACCCCCTTGCCCCATACTCTTACCCACCCCTGTTTTTATTTTTTTGTTTGTTTGTTTATTTATTTATTTATTTTTTGGAGATAGCAGCCCTCCATCCTTCTGCTCCGTGAAGGTGGAACACCAACTACTGGCCACTGGCATCCCGCTCTGTGAATGCCTCTGTGGCTACTGCCGCTCCGTGCAGTGTTTGAATGCCGCTGTGGCTACTGCTGCTCCGTGCAGTGTTTTGCTGCCTCCACTTTATTCACGCCCTCTAGATTTGATGGATCCACAGTGTTTATCCCACGCCCCTTTGAAGTCGTTCACAGTTTTAGACTTCACCACTTCCTCCGGAAGGGCATTCCAGGCATCCACCACCCTTTCTGTGAAGAAATACTTCCTGACATTGGTTCTTAGTCTTCCTCCCTGGAGCCTCAGCTCGTGACCTCTGGTTCTGCTGATTTTTTTTCCGACAGAAAAGGTTTGTCGTTGTCATGCAACAGACACTGGCCCTTCTCAGCAGTTAGATGTTTCCTGTTCCTATTTCAACTGGTCACTTACTGACAGACTTAAAAGAAAGAGCATGTGAAACTAGCATAGTTTAAAAAAAATCTCATGTTAACCTCTTGTGCAATTAATATTGATTTACATTTTATTTATTGATTGGTGATTGCTTTGTCCCACTATTATGATTCCCACCTGCCACACAACAAAGTTCTTCACACAATTTAAAAATAATTCCCTATCACGTCAGATAGTCTCTGTTCTTGACTGTAGCTTTCCCAATTGATATGGTAAGGTCTTGAGATAAATAGTCAAAATATTTACCTGACTAAAACCAGGTTTTAGTTGGGTAAATCTAGCCATTTAAAATGTTGGCTCTTTGAACTAGCAAAATTTGTTCAGTTAAAATCACAAGCCTCGCTAATGTAGCTGGTTAAATTATGATCCATTATGAAGGTATTCCTGGGCCCGGCTTTCAAATTTAGTCACTTAGCAGGATATTCAGCACTAATTGGCTATGTTTAACCAGGTAAAGCCAACTGCACAAATGGCAAACCTAAATCTACTTGCTGAAATTTGAGTAAATGTTATGCCCCTTAACTCTGACATAAAGCACTTCTGGCATAGCCTCTGGCAGCATGGTGTTCCAAGGACCCAGGATAGAATTTCCTGTGATTTTGGACTTCCTCTTGTAGGTCCCTTAGCCAGGACTTCCTGTGGCTCTGGCTGATGAGATCACATCCCCCATCAGTATTTAAGGAAGTCTTTTTTTCAAACCAGCTAGTATCTCTACAACAGGTCTCCTGGGGCCCTTGTGTTCCAGTGTATGTTGCTTTCTTGTCTTGTTCTTACCTTGTGTCTTGTTCTGTATTCCTTATCTTGATTTCTTGTGTTGTCCTATCTCTTTTGTGCTCTGTTCCTTGTCTGGTTCCTTGCTTGTCTGCCCTGGTTCCTGGCCTTGCTTGTTTCCTTACTCGCTTGTCTCATTGGCCGTATCTGTCTTGTCTGTCCTGTTTGTCTTGGACTGACTACCTGGATCCTGACCCTGGCCTGGCCCCTGACCTTCTGATTTCTGTTGCATGACTTGACCTCTGACCTATTACCCATTCTGCTGTCTTCTCCCTGCCTTGACCTCTGGCCTGTTATCTGTTCTGCTGTCTGCTGCATGCCACGACTCTTGCTCAGCTCGAACTCTCACGCAGCATAGCTCTAGGGACCCACCTAAGTCCTGCTAGCTGCCAGAACCCAAGGGCTCAACCTGTGGGGGAAGCGGCTGGTTTGGGGGAATCTCCAGTCAGTCCCACTCATGGGCTTCTTTGCCAGCTGCCGGCATGGGCCTAGTGAGCTTGTTCACTAGATGGTGCCAACCACATTGCAGCCACAAGGGTCCACTTCATTTAACAGTGTTACAGCAGGTAGATTTAGCCAGATATTGAGCTGCACAACTAGGCACACAAATACCTTAAAAGATAAAAATATTGCACAAACAAGCAAGGTAATTTTAGAACAAGGGCTCCAGTGGGTAGACTGAGGAACAACTTAATGAAAGTTTTTCTCAGAAGGGGTGATGGATAAATAAAACAGCTTCTCAGGGGATAAATGGAGTAAGAACCATATCAGAGTTCAAGAATACATGGGATAAACACAGAGACCCTTATTTGCAAGAAAGTAAAGATAAAGTCTCTGCAGTACTGCAGTAGGAAAGGAAAATAGGCAGACAAGATGGATTGTATGATCTTTATCTGCTATCATGTTCTATGTTTCTGTGAGGAGCAGAATGAAAACAGAAACACAGGAGAAGATTGATTGGGTCAGAGGGTGACTGAAGGAATATGACCTAGTTGGAGGGCAATAAGAATAACTATAGGGGCAAATAAGAGACTAAACAAACATGGAATAGAGACCAGGAGAGCAGAAAAGTGAATCAGTGATGATAATGTGAATGTAGGAGCAGATGAAAATGGGAGTGGAGTAATTATAAGAACAGGGGGTATTTGGAGGAAGAGGTTGGGACACAGAAGTGACACAGGAAGAGGAACTCAGAGAAGAAGGGGCATAGCGAATGAGAGCAAGTGGGAGTGACAGACAAGTAGGTGATTGGAGAAGTATGTTAAAGGAGAAAGTGTAAAAGGAAGAGATTGAAAATGCTAAGAGAAAAAGAGGGAAAAGAATGAAAATCTCAGAAGGCGAGATAAATGGTTGAGATGGCCTTATGAGTCATTCTACTTTACTGGTCCTTCCAAATGAGGAGCCTAGAGCTTGGACTGTCAGGCAGAAAAACAAAGACTATAAGAGGTTAAAATATATGTAGACTTTTATTACTTTAAGTTTATAAAAATGGTAGTTACAGTAGAGGACAGGTATGAAGATCATTTTAAGCATTTTTTGTACAAATCTGTTACTCATTTATATACTTATAAAATGTTTCAAATATATATTTTCAGATTATAATGACACCCTGACACTCAGCCCTAAAATACTTTTCAAGTATGATCCCTTTTTTATCTTTATCTCTGTCTTTATCATCCCTGTTATATCAATCATCTCCATTATCTCTATTTCTTTTATCTTTTCCTCCTTATTTGAATCACCTTTATTTCTATCTCTTTCATCTATAGGTCTTCCACCTCTATCTCTTCCACCTCTAGTTCATCCAGTTCTACCTTTATCTTTTTCATCTCTGACTTCATCTTCGGCATTTCTGTCTCTATCTTTGCCACCTCCATTTCTATTATGTCTATATTTTCTTCATTTCTGTTATTTCTATCTCTCCCATCCCTATCATCTCCATTTCTTTCTCCTCCATCCTGAATTTTCTTGATCTCTGTTACTTTTATCTGCTCCATATTTATCTCTGTTTTCTTTGTCTCTTTCTTTTTCATTTCTATCTCCATCTCTATTTTATCCATTTTTATCTCTATCTCTTCCATTTCTATGTCTAGCTCTATTTTCTCCATCTCTATTTCTTCCATTTCTATTGCTATCTTCTCCATCTCTATTTCTATTTCTTCTATCTCTATCTCTATTTCTTGAATTTCTATTTCTATCTCTTTCATCTTTATCTTTATCTTCTGCATCTCTGTGTCTATCTTCTCCATCTCCTCCTGTGTTTTCTCTGTTTCCTCCAGCTGTATTATCTTCATTGCTGTCTTCTCCATCTTTTCTATCTCAGTCTTTTCCATCTTTTCCATTTCTAGTTCCTCCATCTCCTCCACTTCTGTCTTCTCCATCTCTATCTTCTTTATTTCCTCCATCTCCATATTTTCCAACTCTATCTTCTCATTCTCCTTAGTCTCTAGGTAATCAAACTTTTTCATCTCTTTTGTCTCTGTCATTTCCATTTCTATCTTCTCCATCTCTGTCATTTTCTTCATTTTCCCGCTCTATACAGAGATATACAGAGTTAATTAATGAGGAGTATATGATTACCAATTCTTAATCTTTAACAGCTGAACTGATATTACTGTCTAAGTGCCTATCACCCTTTCCCAGCCATTATTTACTTATTTAAATTTCTACACTACCCACCAGGCTTTCAAAAGTTTTCCTAGGTTGGGATATAATATTTATTTTAAAAGATTAAAGTGACTCATCCAGTGAATTTTCCATATCTACACAGTATCAATAAACTCAGCCAGCTAAATCAATGAACCCTTATCAAAAGGTATCCCAGAACAGAAATGTTTTTAATGCCTTCTTAAATGACTCCATGTCAATCATTGAATGTAACTGCTCTAGCAAAGTATCCCAGAGGAGGGGGCCAGTGATCCAGAAAGCATGCTCATCAGTCTCTGCAAATGAGCAGAATGCAGGGAAGGGACCTCCAAGAGACCACAGTGTGCAAACCTTAGTAATCATGTAGGATTATAAACACATGATGTCGAAGTGATCCAGGGTGACGTATAATTTATGAATTGACATAGAAATTTTCAATTTTACCCTACATTGGACAGGGAGCCTGTGGAGCGAACAGAGGATAAGAGTGATATGATCTCTCATATTTGAACCAGTTACTATACAATCAGCAGAGTTTTGTATAATGTGAAGCACTCTAAGGCCTAGATTTATGAAAATGCTATGAATATAATGGAAATAGTGCCCATGATAAAAAAAAAAAAAAAAAAGGGCATGTTTAGGATAATTTCCTGTGTATCGTATTGCATAGGTAAGTAAAGCAAGGTGCATTGTGTTCTAAAGTTGCACGTTGTGTCAGCGTGTGACGAGTTATGACATTGCATGCCACGTCATTTTATGCAGCTAGCGTTGATTAGTGCATGGCACATTACTTTTGCAGTTTATATATCCTGACTTCCTGCAGCTGCCTCTTTGAAGGTGTGTCAGGTGTGGGAGAGAGAGAAGAGTAGGTGAGTTGTTGGATAGTGTTTGGAGTAAGAGTTTAGCTAGTGATTTCTGAGTGCTGTGTCCTTTGTTTTGTGTTTCTCATCTGTTTCCCTGTTCCTTTGTCTTTTGTCTTTTTCTATGTGTGAAAGTTTTTGTTAGTTTGTCATGTTTTTCTGTCAATCTTTTTTGGTGGAGGAGTGAGAAGGATGGAGCATGAGAGGTGTGTGGAGAGAGAAAAGGAGAGGCAT
Source organism: Rhinatrema bivittatum (assembly GCF_901001135.1). Classification (NCBI taxonomy): domain Eukaryota; kingdom Metazoa; phylum Chordata; class Amphibia; order Gymnophiona; family Rhinatrematidae; genus Rhinatrema; species Rhinatrema bivittatum. Next base: position 112,737,976 of record NC_042620.1, read on the forward strand.
GAGAGGAGAGGGAGGAGAGGAGGTGGGAGGACAAGGGCAGGAATGCTAGAAGGAGAAGGAGTAGTAGGGAAAGTAGTATAGATAGGCTGGAGGGAAGGGATAGGAGGAGGCGGGAGGGGAAGGGGACAGGCAGACAAGGAGAGAGGGAGGAGGATGGCAGGCTAGGAATAGAGAGAGAAGACAGAGGGGAAGGGAGTTAGCAGAACAGGGGCAGGAGAGGGGAAGGGAGGGAGGGGAGAGGGGAGTGGGAGGGAGAATGAGGAAAGGGAGGACACCTCTCTAGAAGTGGAAGTGGCACCCTTCTTGCATGGTACAGCACTCATGGGAATCACATGTGACCCCCTTCTTGCATGGTACATCACTCATGGGAATCACAGCACTCATGGGAATCACATGTGACCCCCTTCTTGCATGGTACATCACTCATGGGAATCACATGTGACCCCCTTCTTGCATGGTACATCACTCATGGGAATCACAGCACTCATGGGAATCACATGTGACCCCCTTCTTGCATGGTACATCACTCATGGGAATCACATGTGACCCCCTTCTTGCAGCCAGGCAGCAGAACGCCCTTATCTCAGGGCTATCAAGTCCAATGTGCAGGACAACGAGATGGTGATTGCAGGGTCCTGGAGCATTATGCCTTGCTGTTTGGCAACTGTGTGGTCAAAACCTTGAAGGCAGCCAAGGGCCAGATCTGGCGCACCATAGCCCAGGCAATCTCCAGGCACAGTGGTGTCCAATACAGCAGGGAGCAGGTATCCCACAGATACTGGGACATCAAGGCACAGTTGAAGGCAAAGGTGGCGAGCCAAAATAAATACATATGCTGGATGGGAGGAGGAGGAGGAGGCCCTTGTTCCATCATCCTCACACCCATGGAGGAGTGTCTTGTGGAAAGGCTGGACTGGATGTCTTCGAGGGCATGGATGAGCAGCTGGACATCACGCGAGGTGCAGCCGGTAAGTTCACCTCGCCTATAAAAGGCCAGGCTGCAACAGTTGTACACGTCATTTGGCATAAGATGCTCACAATACTTTAGATGATGTGCTATCGTTCAGGACAAATTAGGCAATTTCAACAAAATTGCCTAATTCATCCTGGTTTGGGGACCCCGAAACCCGAACCAATTTTTCCTGAAATTTCAGGAAAGATTTGGTTTCGGGTTAGTGCACAAACTGAAGAGTAGTAAATCTCCTGGACCAGATGGTTATGACCCCAAGGTTCTGAAAGAACTAAAAAATGAAATTTCAGACTTATTATTATTAAATATTTGTAACCTATCATTAAAATCGTCCATTGTACCTGAAGACTGGAGGGTGGCCAATGTAACCCCGATATTTACAAAGGGCTCCAGGGGAGATCTAGGAAACTATAGACCGGTAAGCCTGACTTCAGTGCCAGGAAAACTTGTAGAAACTGTTATAAAGAATAAAATCACAAAACATTTAGATAGACATGGTTTAATGGGACACAGCCAGCATGGATTTACCCAAGGAAAGTCTTGCATCAAAAATCTACATTTTTATGATGGTGTGAAAAAGTATATGAACAAAGATGAACTGGTAAATGTGGTGTATTTGGATTTTCAGAAGGATTTTCATGAGAGACTTCTAAGAAAACTAAAAAGTCATGGGATATGAGGCAATATCCTTTTGCATATTGCAAACTGGTTAAAAGACAGGAAACAGAGAGAAGGATTAAATGGTCTGTTTTCACAGTGGAAAATAGTAAACATTGGAGTGCCTCAGGGATCTGTATTAGAACCGTTGCTTTTAATATATTTATAAATGATCTGGAAAGGGGCACGACGAGTGAGGTGCTTAAATTTGCGGATGACACACAAATTATGCAGAGTAGTTAAATCTTAAGCAAATGGTGATAAATTGAGTAGGACCTCGTGAGACTGGAAGACTGGGCATCCAAATGGCAGATGAAATTTAATGTATACAAGTGCAAGATGATGAATATAGGGAAAAATATCCCTTACTGTGGTTACACGATATTAGGTTCCACATTAGGAGTTACCCTCCAGGAAAGAGATGTAGGCATCATACATTGAAATCAACGGCTCAGTGTGCTATGGCAGTCAAAAAAGCAAACAGAATTTTAGGGATTATTAGGAAGGGAATGGCGAATAAAATGGTGGATGTCATAATGTCTCTGTATCGCTTCATGATGAGACCACACCTTGAATACTGTGTGCAGTTCTGGTTGCCGCATCTTAAAAAAAGATATAGTTGTACTAGTGAAAGTACAGAGAAGGATGACCAAATTGTAAAGGGGATGGACAGCTCCCCTATCAGGAAAGGCTAAAAAGATTAGGGCTGTTACACTTGGAGAAGAGACAGCTGAGGGGGGATATGATGGAGGTCTACAAAATCATGAAAGGACTTGAAAGTGTAAGTGTGAATAGGTTATTTGTGCTTTCAGATAATACAGGGATTAGGGAGCACTCCATGAAGTTAGCAAGTAGCTCATTTAAAACAAATTGGAGAAAATTCTTTTTCACTCAATGTATAATTAAGCTCTGGAATTCATTGCCACGGGATGTGGCTATGGCAGTTAGTATAGCTGGGTTTAAAAAAGGTTTGGGTAAGTTCCTAGAGCAGAAATCTATAAACTGCTATTAATCAATAAGGATTAGTAGATTGGGATTTATTCATTTAATGTTCGGGTACTTGCCAGGTACTTGTGACTTGTTTGGCCACTGTTGGACATAGGATACTGGGCTTGATGGACCCTTGGTCTGACCCAGTATGGCATATCTTATGTTCTTATGTTCAGACTAAGCAGAGGCATTCCTGGAGGCTGGGGAGGGTTTTGGACTTAATACACATACTCTGGGATTTTAAACAATATGTACATAAATTTTCAATTAAATTTGTGTGGATGTTTAAAGAACCTTTTATGGGTAGATTTAGTGGGAGAATTTCAAAACGACTTAATCATGTTAAATCCACTTTGAAAATTATTATCCAGTAAATGTGTGCATAAGCTAACTTGGGGTTACAAAATTATCCCCAAAGTGGTTAAAATAAAAAGAGGAAAGAAAAATATGTAATAGTGCTAATAATAGTAAAATAAAATTAGAGTACAGAAAGGACAGTAAGAAGGACAATTCCTGGTGCAGGTTATTACTGTCTCTGGTCAGATTATGTTACTGGCCTGGTGATAGGATACAGTTGTTTCTGTGGATCCTTGGGCTGGGGTGAGATTAGCTCTACCTGCACGGAGGAGCCCTGCAGGTCCTCACTGTCAGCAGGTGGACCCAGACGAAGCAGAGACCAATCAGGAGCTTCACCATTATCAGACACATTCCCCTTGAGTTGAGCCTTTGGGTGCCGGGCCAGGCAGGACTTAGGCAAGGATCTCTGTTGATGACTGGAGAGGTGGTCCATGGCCAGGTATGTGCCAAAACAAGGTGTCCGTCCGAGGGAAAGGAAGAGGGATGGATAGGGCTGAAGCAGGCAGGCAAGGCTGGAGCAGGTCAAGCAGACAAGGACTGGAACAGGCTGGGCAATGAAGACGGGAACAGGTTGGGCAACAAAGGCGAGAAGCAACACACACCTCTACTTGCTGAGGCATCGGGTGAGCATCTGGGCTGTCTCATTATAGCAAGAGGCTAGTGATGTCATCTAAGGTGCCGCGGGGGGTTTCCCGCCGCGGGCCCATTAAATCCCTAAGCTTTGGCGCACACACGCCCTAGAGGAGCTGTTGGCGTCTTGCCACGGCAACGGGGAATGGAGTTGTGCATCCTGCCACGCCTGGAGGGAGTACAACCGACCCAGTTTTGATGGTAAGGGCGACAATTCGCGGGGGCAGCCCACAGCAGATACAAGATATTAACTGATTTCTCATGTTTTCCCCAGGACAATATAGACATTTTCTAGCTCTGTTTTTTATTTTATTTTATTTATTTAAAACATTTATATACCGTTTCACCAGATACATGAAATGACCGAAGCGGTTTACAATACATTTTCAAAATAAAAATTAACTATAAAATAGCTCCCCAACTAAGTTAAATAAATTAAAATTAGAATTAAAAATTATAATAGAAAAAAATTACATTAAACTCATGATCAATTGTGGGAAGTCTTTGATTTTCTCTATTAGTTTTGGGAAATACCTTATGCATCTCTATTAGCTTTGTATTTTGTACAGGTGGAAATATATTTTTTTCTATATTCTGTGTAATATTTAGGAATAAGCTATCTAAACTATGAATGGCCTCTAAATACAAAAAAAATTAATACATCGCAAATTTTACATTTTTTTTCATAATGCTATGGGCCTCAGATGTCTTAATCTGGCCCTTCCAGTACTGCACTGAATGCAGAACCTAACTTGCTGTTTCCAATTCAGTTTTCGTCTGCTTATTTCTGTTTTTAATTTGTGGTCACTTATTCTATATTTAGTGAAGGTCTGTCTGTGCTTTCCCTCTCTAGGAAGTTGATGTACTAAGGTGCAAGCATCTTCACAAATATGATTATCTACAGAACAAATGTAAAAAGCATAATCATGTTTGCACATTTTACGTGTGCTATTTGCCGTATTTCTGTGTACACTTTTATCTTTGAAAATCCATTTCCAAAAATTATGCAAAATTGCTAATGATCTGAAGAATCATGCAAATCAGCTCATTAGCAATTTTGCTGCAGCAAGGCAAAAATTTTCCATAAAACTTAATTATACCTCACGGAGTTGTAGTTAAGCTTCTTTCTGATAAAGTCTTCAATTTCATGTGTACTCTATTGCAAAATTTGTGTAAAGCCATTTTAATAATATTTAAATGAGACAGTACGGTAAGAAAAATTTGCATAGTACCAGCTCATTCCCACGAACCCATTCATGGGTTAGCACATTGGCTCCTAGAAGAGGTGAGTAGGAGTGAGGGATTCTCCTGGGCCATGACAAAGTGTTCTCCTAGGAATAGCTCTAGGACCATGCCAACTCTATACCCTTGAGGAATGGCAAGAGGGGATTCTCTGGGTCTGTGTACATTCCTCTGCCTGGGCCCAAGCATCCTCAAATTGAATTTGCAATCCATAATATTTGTTTAATTGATCATGATCCAGAAATCATGATCATGATCCAGATCCAGAAATCCCATCTTCCGATGACAAAATCAGAATCATCCCATCTCTGCTTAAGAACCCAGTCTTTTTTAATGGAATATTATGGATCTCAGACAAATTCAGAGAAGCATAACTGCTGATAATGTAGATATTTCATAATACTCACACACAGTACAAATTGATTCCATTTTAAAATACATCTCAGGCATATGACCTTCACTTCAGTGCTGGTTTCTATGACATTTGCCTTACTTATAACAGCTGCTTGGTTTGAAAGTGGATAGAAACAAAGCAGGAGAGAGGTTCTGTCATTATATCACAAAAGACATCACAAATTATCTTCTGTGACATCATATCTCATGCATAAATTATTTTGACTGTCATGTTAGTCCATTTGGATTCACAGAAATAAAGGTTAACAAATAAAAATATAAGGAGATACCTTTTATATTAGAATAACAAAACATTTCTTGATTAGTTTTCAAGAACTTGTGGGAATGGAGCAGTGATTCCCACAGTCCTGGAGACAAACTAGATTGACTCCAGCCTTTCTTAAAACAGGATCTTTATTTACAACTTTACACATGCAAAGCCATAGACTGTCTTCTCCTCAGTCAGGGTACTCTCTTTACTTACAGTAAGTTGCTTCATCTCTGCTCAGGGTTTGAACAGTAGTGCATACAGGATCTGCCTTCCTCCAGGAGACCTCAGACCTGGTCTGGTTATCCTCACCTGGATCCCAGCTCTTATTCCCCAGCATTGGTTACACCCTCTGAGCCCCACCTGCCCTGCAGGATCCTGCCCATAAAGCATACTCAAGGCATTTAAGATGGACCAGGTATCTAGCCTGGTCCTGCACAGGTAAATAGGGGAACACTAGGGGCACTGCCTCACATATCCCTCCCCTCAGCTTGGACCTGTCAGGCCAAGCGTTCCTATTACATCCTGGATCCCATCCAGGATAGTCCAAGACCTCCCAGTCCACTTCTCTTAGGGTTACCCTTGACAGCGACATGACCACCAACCGGTGTGCCATTTGCGCAGTGCACTTCCCCAGTCCTTTAATTATGTCCTTTGCTGCCTCCGGGTTCGAATTCTACCCCGATGGAGCTATACGGACCGATTGGGGAACCACCAGCTGCTATCATTAGCTGCTCCCGTTTCTTGGCTTCTGGTATAGAGCCCTTCCTTGGCTCCTCTGTATCCTCCAACACTAGAGTCTCTACAGCGCCATCCACTGGGCTTTCTGTGGACTCTTCCTCCAGTTTCTTTGCAGCACCTCCCTCTGGGTTCTCCAGGGGTTTCCTTTTCTGTATACTCTGGCCACTTGCCCATGCCGGTCGCTGGCTCCTGCACGGCCTCACTTCCTGGGGTCTCTGCAGCGCCACCCTCTGGGCTCGCCATGGCATCTTTTGCTTTCCATTCTGTGCCCTCTCTCTCTGGACTTCTCACAGAAGGTGTTTTGGGGCTCCCGACAGTGTTTGGGCACCCTACAGGTTCTTCATCCGGACCACCTGTAGTGCTGACTTCCCATTTCTCACTACTGTCCCCTCCTGGGCAACCTGTGTTGCTCTCTTTGGGGCTCTCTGTGATCCCTATGCACACATTTCCATTCATCCTGTGCACTGGAAATGTCTCAGGTTCAAAGTATACGTGAACCACTACCAGTTCAAGATTCTGCCCTATGGCCTCTTGGCAACCCTATGGGTGTTTATGAAGTGCCAGGTGATAGTAGCAGCACAGTTATGTCACCATGGAATATGTCTTCCCATACCTAGATTGGCTGGTGACAGGACCATCTCAAGTGGGGATGCTGGACGCCTTGAGAAAGACCAACTAGTTCCTACAATTCCTAGGTATTATAGTCAATTTTGCCAAACTGAACCTCACTCCCACTCAAAAGACAAGTTCATTGGGGCTTGGATAGATTCAATAGAGGAAAGAGCATCCCTCCTGTCAGAAAGGATGATCCATCTTCAAACATTGATCCAGAACTTGATGCAGCAAGATCAGGCCAAGGCAATTCTGATTGTTCCTGGTCACATCATGGTAACAAAGCATGTAGCCCCCATGACATGCCTGAAAATAAGATATCTTCAATGGGGTCTCTGTTCTCAGTGGGATTAGCTAAATCAATCCCTGTCACATTCGGTGCTGGTAACCCCGGAGATGAATGTATCCCTCTGGTTGTGGTTAAATCCGTTGGTCCTAGAAGTGGAGTGTGCATACAGGTTCATCCTGAATTCAGGGAACTTGGTCAACAATGGAATACCTTTTTCAGATAAACCTCTTGGAGCTATGAGCTAATATGCACTAAGAGTGTTCATTCAACTGCTTCAGGGAAAGAAAATTCTGATCCAAATCAATAATCAGGTAGCAATGTTCTACATCATGGATGGCTAACTCAGTCCTTGAGATCCACAAACAGGCCAGTTTTTCAGGATATCTACAATAAATCTACTTCATGCATATTCATTGTGGATAGCCTGAAAACTTGGCCTGTTTGTAGCTCTCGGGATCTGAAGTTGGTCATCCCTATTCTACATGGACAAACAAGGGGGCAGAGGGTCTGGGACTGCCAGGAATCTTGAAGAATTTGGGAATGAGCTCACAGCTACAAGGCCTTCCTTCAAGCAACGTACCTTTCCAGAGACTCCAATGCATTGGCATATCATCTCAGCCAAATCTTTCAGCTGCATTATTGGTTTCTGGAACAAGAAATGTCAAATATACTATTTGATCTTTGGGGTTGAACAACAATAGACTTGTTTGTACTGGAACACAAAAGGAAAGTAGTAAAATGTTTGCGCCACTCTACGAAGTAAATAAAGATCCACTCAGGATTCTTTTCTGCTGAAATGGAATGCAAATTTGCTTTATGCATTTCCATCACTTCCGCTAGTGGCAAGAATGGTCCAGAAAGTGCTCAAGGATCAGGCAAGGCGTATCCTCATTGCCCCAGTATGGCCCAGACAGGTGAGGTTCTCCTTTCTCATCCAGTTGTTGGTCTACCCTCTGATTCCTCTAAGAGCCAATCCATCACTGCTAACACAAGAGGAGGGTTGTTTATATCATCTGAAACTTCTCTCATTCAACTTTACAGTATGAATGTTACGTGCTTGGTAGTTTCCTCTTTGTTGCTTTCCAAGGATGTCAAGGACATCATGATTTTGGCCAGGAAGCCGTCCACCAGAAGGTCACATGGAGTTAAATGAAAGAGATTTTTATCTTGGTGTCATGCGGGCTCTCTTTATCCTTTTACCTGTAGTCCCAAATATCTGCTTTAGTACTTGTTCTCCCTCTCTTCATCAGGTATCAGTACATCATCAGTAGAAGTGCACCTTAGTGCCATCGTCTCTTATGACCCTCAAATGAAAGGAAAACTGCTCTCCCTATATCCTTTAGTATCCAAATTTTTGAAGAGTTTGTAGCATATAAATCATCTTGTTTCAAAACCTCCTGTACCATGGGATCTCAGCATTATCGTAGCACAACTGATGAAGCTTCTTTACGAACCGCTATTGTTGGCCTTTTTGAAACTTCTTATGTGAAAGGTGGTGTTTATAATTGATATTACTTTGGCTAGAAGGGTCAGCAAACTAGTCTCATATTCTCCTTATCTGTAGTTCTTTCACAACAGAGTGGCACTACACACCCATCTTAAGTTTCTGTCTAAAGTAGTTTCTGTTTTTCACTTAAAACAGGCTATTGTTTTGCCCATGTTTTTCCAAGGCCACATAAGTGTAAAGGAGAAAAGGCCATCCATTTGCAGGACTGTAAAAGAGTATTAGCCTATTACCTGAGGATAACTCAGCACATCGTCAGGCTTCTCAACTGTTTGTTTCCTATGATCCCAACAGAATGGGCATGGTGGTTGCCATACTGGGTGATGATTCAAGCCATGTTAGTGCTCTAACACACATTATATAGAAACATAGAAATGACGGCAGAAGAAGACCAAACGGCCCATTCAGTCTGCCCAGCAAGCTTCGCACTTTTTTTTTTCTTCTCATACTTATCTGTTACTCTTAGCTCTTAGTAACCTTTTGGTTCTATTTCCCTTCCACCCTCACCATTAATGTAGAGAACAGTGTTGGAAATGCATCTAAGTGAAATATCTAGCTTAATTAGTTAGGGGTAGTAACCGCCGCAATAAGCAAGCTACACCCATGCTTATTTGTTTACCCAGACTATGTAATTCAGTCCTTGTTGGTTGTTGTCTGTATATAGATCCACTTTTCTTCATTCCCTTTGCCATTGAAGCAGAGAGTTATGCTGGATATGCATTGAAAGTGAAGAATCAGACTTTCTCCCCTGCCGTTGAAGCAGAGAGCTATGCTGGAAATGCGTGAAGTATCAATCTTTCTCCCCTGCCATTGAAGCAGAGAGCTATGCTGGATATGCATTGAAAATGAAGTATCAGTCTTATTTGGTTTGGGGTAGTAACCGCCGTAACAAGCAAGCTATTCCCCGCTTTTTTTGTGAATGCAAATCCTTTTTTCCACATTTCCTCTTGCCGTTGAAGCTTAGAGCAATGTTGGAGTCGCATTAACCGTGAGTATGTGTATTGAATAAGGGTATTATCTCCAGGCAGTAGCCGTCATTCCCACGAGCCACCCACTCTTCATTCACGTCCTCTAGACTTTATGGTCCACAGTGTTTATCCCACACCCTTTTGAAGTCCTGCACAGTTCTAGTCTCCACCACTTCCTCCAGATATCATGGATATCTCACAATATATGCAATATTTTGTATCTCCCTGCCCAGATACCCTCTGTTACGGTTGTGGACCCTTGGACCGGGACGAATGATGAAGTGACCACTGAGGGATTGCCCCCAATGGACATCGCCTCTGGTAGGTGGAGCTGGTGAGGACAGCCCAGCAGGAACTTCACCTATACTAGCCCTCATTCCCCACAGGTTGAACCCTTGGGTGCTGGGGCCGGCAGGACTTAGATGCGGGTGCCTCGTTGAAGACAGTGAAGCAAGAAGAAGATAAAGTCAGGGCAGGAGTCCAAGCCGAAGATCCGGGGCAGGCTGCAGACAGACAAGAATGAAGTACCAGGCCAAGGGTTGAGACGGGCAGCAAGCAGGCAGAGACGAGAAGAACGCCGAGGTCAAACCAGGAGATCAAGCCGAGGAAGGGATAACAGGAACTGGAGGACGAAGAGGAAACCGGAGACTGGAACGAAGGCATGGGCAGGGAAGCAGGAACTGGAACGCCAGGACAGGACTCAGGAACTCAAGGACTGGAACAGGAGCAGGAATGGAACCAGGATCAGGATCAAGGCAGGAACTGAAACAAGAGATGTCTGGAACAGCAACTAGCATTCCGAGGAGACGACCTGTTGCAAAGGTAAAGAGCTGGAGACTGCTGAGGGGTTTAAATACCCCTCTGGAGTGATGTCATCCATTGGGGCCGGGCCAAGGTTTCCCGCTGCGGCCCCTTTAAAGGGTGGAGCCTCCTGCGCTCGCCTAGGGAGAGCCCTGCTGCTCTGAGGAGAATGACGTTCGCTGCCACGTGTGAGGCCATGGTCAGCCTGCTGTGGAGCGGGGTGCGCCGCGCTGGATTGCAGCAGCGGCCAGCAACAGAAAAGGTATGGGGAACCAGCTGAGGCCTGCTGTGGCCGGGAGCCGCAACACCCTCTTCTATTTCAATTACCTTCTTTGCAAATGATCTGTATGCATGAATAATGCAAATGCAAGCAAAGAAGGCCATTACTAATCAATTTGATAAAAATGTTTTATCAAGGCCGACCAAGAAGGTGGACAGTTGCTATAAAATAAAAATGCCTATTTGAAATACGTTAGATGTGAGTCAGGAGGCCTAGGTCCCTAATGCAGGTTCCGAGCCTCCCACCTTACATATAAAACAGCAGGAAAAAAAAAGTTGTTTGCAAACGGGAAGGTAGGGTAGGGGTCAGTGCTGAACCCTGTCTCAACCCGGGGCTGCCAATTGAGGCAGCCTCAACTCCCCCAAAATGTTGTTAAAAAAAAAAAAGAAGCAATTGCGATGGCCCTAGCCCACCCTTTCCCTCTCCCCAAAGCGAAAACAGAAAATATGTCGGGAACGCTCTACCTCCCCGTTTGCACATGACTTTTTATTTTCTGGCCAATGGCTCTTTAAGGTGATGCTGTCCCGTGAGACTGATGTAGCTATTGCATTGAGGGGCCGCGTACCGCATTCTTTTGTCCTGCAGTATTTGTCCGCGAGATAAAAGAATGCACCATACAGCCGCAATGCTTTTTGGGGGGAGGGGCCCCACTATCGTAACGACAGCCCCATGACAGTGGAACTCCCCTGCGAAAAAACATTGCAGCTTAGTGCATCCAGGGGATAATTTGTCCAACTGGCTAGCAGACTGCATTGCATATTGTTACGTATTGACTGGCCTTCAAATTACTGACTCTGTCAAGGCCCATCAACTATGGATACTTCAGTTTCTCACTTAAGAGCTGTCGCCATTGAAGACATCTGCAAGGCTGCAGCCTAGTTGTCTGTACACACTTTACATCCCACTACTGTCTGGGCCAGTGGTTCTCAACCTTTTTTCGGCCGGGACACACCTGACAGATGGTTCTCAAGTGCGTGACACACTGAACATGTGACTGTCATGGGACAAAATGTAAATATACATTCTGCATCCTCAGGAACCACGTCGACCCCCAAAAATGGGTGCAGAGCAGAACTAGGGCATTATCCGTACAGCTCACCATACAAAAAAAGATATTCTGGATCTGATGACATCTCAGTATAAGCAAAACAAACTCTTTATACTGGCAGGCACAATACCCCTCCTTATGAAAAGACAGTAATTTACCACTACAAATATTTACCACCTCCTATTGGGAAAACAGAGCAAGCCAAGCTTTTATAGATACCCACTTAGAAATAATTGTAAAACTATACTAATAAATGTTACAAAACAGCTGATGAACAGAATAACATCCAACAATTAAAAACTTATAAAAATGAATAAAAATTGTCTAAATATCAAAATATTTCAAAACAGCAGACACATCACATAATACCCAATAATTAAAATGGCAGTCAATCAAGAAAAATAAACTTAAAAAGCTGCCTTTACTTACCCTCTCCAGCAACTCTCCTACTCCTTTCCCTTGCAGACCAATAGCACTCACCAGAAGCAGCAGTGGCTGCTGAAGCTCTGTCCTCACAGTCCTCTTCCTTAGGGCCCACAACCAGACTCTGTCTCACACAGACCAGTAACTTCCCTAACTAGTATCTCTTCCTCACACACACACATACACACACACACACACACACACACCAGTCACCTCCCTGACCAGTCTCTGTCTCTCACACACACACCATTCACCTCCCTGACCAGTCTTTGTCTCTCACACACACACACACACACACATACACACCAGTCACCTCCCTGACCAGTCTCTGTCTCTCACACACACACCAGTCACCTCCCTGACTAGTCTCTCTCAATCACAAACATGCTCTCTCACTTACATACAATCTCACACATACTCTGTCACTTACAACCACACACACTGCCACTCATGCACCCATTGTACCACACACACTCACTCAAGCTCTCACTCATGCACCCAGGCACCCATTCTACCACACACACACACTGCCACTCATGCACCCATTGTATCACACACACAAGCTCTCACTCATGCACCCAGGCACCCATTCTACCACACACACACAAAGCTGCCACTCACCACCCAGGCACCCATTCTACCACAGGCACACACACAAAGCTGCCACTCACCACCCAGGCACCCATTCTATCACAGGCACACAAGCTCTCACTCATGCAACCAGGCACCCATTCTACCACACACACACAAAGCTACCACTCACCACCCAGGCACCCATTCTACCACAGGCACACACACAAAGCTGCCACTCACCACCCAGGCACCCATTCTATCACAGGCACACAAGCTCTCACTCATGCAACCAGGCATGCATTCCAACACACACACACACACACAAAGCTGCCACTCACGCACCCAGGCACTCATTCTACCACAGGCACACAAGCTCTCACTCACGCACCCATTCCACCACACACACACAAGCTCTCACATGCACCCATTCTACCACAGGCACACAAGCTCACATGGAGCCCCTTCTCATTGTTTGGCCCAATAAGCCTGGCCTCCCCTTCTCAGCTGCCTCTGGCTTGACCTCCCACGTGCACAATGTCTCTCCAGCCGCCTCCTGTGGTGCGCAGGGTCTCTCAGCTCTTCAGCTGTCGGCAGCGGCGCACAGCGTCTCTACATTCTTCGGCCCCGCTGGCGTCAGTGCGCAGGTCTCTTCATTCTTCGGCCCGCTGGCATCGGCGCGCAGCGTCTCTTCATTCTTTAGCCCTGCTGGCGTCGGCGAGCAGGTCTCTCTGCTCTTCAGCCGCCGCCAGCGGCGCGCAGGTCTCTTCGTTCTTCAGCCCCGCTGGCATCGGCGCGCAGGTCTCTCCGCTCTTCAGCCGCCACCGGTGGCGCGCAGGTCTCTTCGTTTTTCGGCCCTGTTGGCATCGGCGCGCAGGTCTCTCCGCTCTTCAGCCGCCGCCGGCGGCGCGAAGGTCTCTTCATTCTTCGGCCCCACTGGTGTCGACGCGCAGGTCTCTCCGCTCTTCAGCCACTGCCGGTGGCGCGCAGGTCTCTTCATTTTTCAGCCCCGCTGGCGTCGGGGCACACATCTCTCCGCTCTTCAGCCGCCAGCAGCGGCACGCAGCGTCTCTTCTTTCTTCAGCCCCGCCGGCCTGGCCTCCAGCGGTGGCGCGCAGCGTCTCTCCATTCTTCAGCCCCACGCCTGGGGAGAAGGGAAGCACAAGCGGGGCAGTGGAACACCAGGAGCCGCGACACACCTGCCGGTGCTTGGCGACACACTGGTGTGTCGCGACACACCGGTTGAGAACCACTGGTCTGGGCAATCTTTCAAGAAGTGACAGTAGCTTTTTTGGACAAGCAGTTTTGCACAGCCTCCCAGTAGTCCAATCTCCATGGAGGGAGCCAGATTGCTTATTCATTAAGTGCTCTGCTACACACCCCTCAGCTTGGGACTCCCCATGTGTCATGGCTAAAATTCAGCCCTGCTTGTTCTTGGAGAAAGCAAACTTGCTTCCTGAAACGGAGTTCTCCATAAACAGCAGAATGAATTAGCCATGTTTAATACTCACCCATCTCCCCGGAGAGTTGACTACCTAGGTCAGTGATGGCGAAGTCCAGTCCTCGAGTGCCACAAACAGGCCAGGTTTTCAGGCTATCTACAATGAATATGCATGAGATAGATTTTAGATTTGAATTCAATAGAGGCAGAGCATGCATATCTTTATCATGCATATTCATTGTAGATAGCTTGAAAACCTGGCCTGTTTGTGGCACTCGAGGACTAGAGTTTGCTATCACCTACCTAGCTAAAGCTAAGCTTTATAAAGGACTGAAGGACTCATGAGGTAGTGTACATGCAAGTACTCCTGTACATGCTCAGTATTAAACTATTTTTGAGCTAGAGAGATGGGAGCAATTTTAGATCTAATTCTCAGTGGAGCGCAGGATTTGGTGAGAGAGGTAACGTGGTGGGGGTCATTTGGCAAGTGATCATAACATGATCAAATTTGAATTAATGACTGGAAGGGGGACAGTAAGTAAATCCATGGCTATAGCAATAAACTTTCAAAAGGGAAACTGTGATAAAATGAGAAAAATAGTTTAAAAAAAACAAAACTGAAAGGTGTGGCTACTGGTTCAGAGGGTGCAACAGGCACAGACATTGTTACAAAATACCATCCTAGAAACATAGACTATATGTATTCCTCACACTAAGAAAGGTGGAAAGAAGGTCAAGCAATTGCCAGCATGGCTAAAAAGTGAGGTGAAAGAGGCTATTTTAGCCAAAAGATCTTCAATCAAAAATTGGAAGAAGGATTCATCAGAAGAAAATAGGATAAAGCATAAGTATTGGCAAGTTAAATGTAAGACAGTGATAAGACAAGCTAAGAGAGAATTTGAAAAGAAGTTCGCCACAGAGGCAAAAACTAACAATAAAATGTTTTTTAAATATATCCAAAGCAGAAAGCCTGCGAGGGAGTCTGTTGGACCATTAGATGATCAAGGGGTTAAAGGGGCATTTAGGGAAGATAAGGCCATCACAGAAAGATTAAATGATTTCATTGATTTGGTGTTTACTGAAGAGGTTGTTGGGGAGATACCAGTTCCGGAGACTGTTTTCAAGGATGATGATTCAGATGAATTGAACCAAATCACAGTGAACCTGGAAGAAATGATAGGCCAGATTGACAAACTGAAGAGTAGTAAATCACCTGGACCAGATGGCATACATCCCAGGGTTCTGAAAGAACCATAAAATGAAATTTCAGACCTATTTCAGTTAATTTGTAACCTATCATTAAAATCATCCGTTGTACCTGAAGATTGGAAGATGGCCAATGTAACCCTGATATTTAAAAAGGGCTCCAGGGGTGATCCGGGAAACTATTGAACAGTGAACCTGACTTCAGTGCCAGGAAAAATCATGGAAACTGTTATAAAGTATAAAATCACAAAACATTTAGATATACATGGTTTAATGGGACACAGCCAGCATAGATTTACCCAAGGGAAGTCTTGCCTCACAAATCTCCTACATTTTTTTGAAGAGGTGAATAAATATGTGGACAAAGGTGAACCGGTAGATGTGTATTTGGATTTTCAGAAGGCGTTCGACAAAGTCCTGCATGAGAGGCTTCTAAGAAAACTAAAATGTCATGAGATAGGAGGTGATGACCTTTTGTGGATTGCAAGCTGGTTAAAAGACAGTAAACAGACAGTAGGATTAAATGTCACATTGGAAAAAGGTAAACAGTGGAGTGCCTCAGGGATCTGTACTTGGACCAGTGCTTTTTAATATATTTGTAAATGATCTGGAAAGGGGTACGACGAGTGAGGTGATCAAATTTGTGGATGACACAAAATTATGCAGAGTAGTTAAATCTCAAGTGGATTATGATTAATTGCAGGAGGACCTTGTGAGACTGGAATATTGGGCTTCCAAATGGCAGATGAAATTTAAGATGAACAAGTGCAAAGTGATGCATATAGGGAAAAATAACCCTTGCTGTAGTTACACAATGTTAGGTTCTATTTTAGGAGTTGCCACCCAGGAAAGAGATCTAGGCGTCATAGTGGATAATATATTGAAATTGTCGGCTCAGTGTATTGTGGCGATAAAAAAGCAAATAGAATGTTAGGAATTATTAAGAATGGAATAGCAAATAGAATGATGGATGTCACAATGCCTCTGTATCGCTCCAAGGTGAGACTGCATCTTGAATACTAGGTGCAATTCTGGTCACTGCATCTCAAAAAAGATATAGTTGCACTGGAGAAAGTACAGAGAAGGGCAACCAAAATGATAAGTGGCATGGAATGGCTGCCCTATGAGGTAACACTAAGAAAGTTATGGCTGTTCAGTTTGAAGAAGAGACGACTGAGGGGGGATATGATAGAGGTCTACAAAATCATGAAAGCACTTGAACAAGTTAATGTAAATTGGTTATTTACTCTCTCAGATGACAGAAGGATTAGGGGCACTTCATAAAGTTAGCAAGTAGCTCATTTAAAACAAATCAAAGAAATTCTTTTTCACTCAGCGCATGGTTAAGCTTTGGAATTCATTGCCAGAGGATGTGGTTACAGCAGTTAGTGTAGCTGGGTTTAAAAAAGGTTTGGATAAGTTCCTAGAGGAAAAATCCATAAACTGCTATTAATTATTAAGCAATAGTAGCTTGAGATTTATTTAATGTTTGGGTACTTGTGACTTGGATTGACCACTGCTGGAAACTGGATACTGGGCTTGATGGACCCTTGGTCTGACTCAGTATGGCATGTTCTTATGTCTGTTCAGCGCCATTGGATGATGATGCCCATGTGTCCTGCTGTCTACGGAGAACCCTGTTAACAGTAAGCAAACTCACTCTTTGCTTATCAGTGCCATCATCTTAAAGTCCATCCTATGATTAGGTAAAGATGTTTAAGATTAAGACTCCTACCTTTATGCTTGGAGCAGCATTTTAGAACATTACGATTCTTATTTTACAGTATAAGTAGATAGACAACGGATGATTTTAAATTTCATCATAGAGAGTTCATTAGCTGCTTTTGCTACCCTGGAGCTCCTATCTTAGCAGTGATGTGATACCATTTGTGACTTGTATTACTCTGGAGCTCTGCGGATATAATTTTACAGTGGCTCCCTACTTAAATCTTCAGTACTTAATCAGAGTCAAAACCTTTTTAATGATTTCATAATTTATGATAATCCATTATTTTGATGAAAAAATCATATTCAAGCAGAGTGGTACTTTACAATCAGACAGATTATTCTACTCCAAGTTCATTTTAAATCATCAAAGATATCACACTTTTGCTCACTTATGCCCCACGAGAATTCAAAAGTTGCTGCTAAACTTTAAACAAGACATTTTAGGGCCTTTGAAGGATATAGATACTCTAGTAAGAGTTGTGAAGGATCATTTTTAAGTTCAAGGCACACAGTTTCAAGCATATAAAGACTGATATCATGAAAATAAGTTGTATTATATCTGCATTCTAATAAGTGACACTGTAACTGAGTGGACACCTCAGCAGGAATCTTTCAAGACACATTGTTCTGGATTCTTTTCGGTCCTGTGAAGGCCCGTGGGTGTTATTACTTCCTCTTCAGCCTTTTAGATGCACCCTCCCCCAACTCACAGATTCTTTCCTACTTCTTTGTGTTTCAGAAGCTTTAGTTATAGATGTTTCTACAGTAAAGGTTATACCTGGGAATAAGAGGTAAATGCATGTCAAAGGTGAGAGTGAGAGCTGTCAGGGTGCAATGCACAGTCAGATTCTGAACCTTCCACGGACAGACATAATACAGTTTCATCAGTGACAGCAGTTTAGCATAATTCATATTTCTCAACTTGAAGGGGTGGAGGGAAGGGTGTGTGTGAAAAACCCAGCACTACACTAGCACCATCCCTCCAGGAAGCAGCCCCACAATCTGCATCCTCTACCCAATGGGGAAAAAAGTGTTGGTGTTTGAGGTAGTTGTGGGTGGATCCTTGGACCAGTGGCAGATGACCACGCCCCCGGGGGAAGATCCTGAGAGGGGCCACCGGTCAGGCTCAGAGTATGGAGACAGACACACACTAGTTTTTTTATTAGACAGTATATGGAACCACCAGAGGTGGCAATAGTGAGCTGGAATGCCCAGCTGGGCTGTAGTCCCTCAGAGACTGGAACAGCGATCCTGGATAACTGAGCTGTAGAGAAACTGAAGACAGTGAGTAGGCAGGGTATGCAGAGTTCAGGAACAGAACCTTGATGGTAACACTCACACAATAGTCTCTTAGAAGGAGCCCAGGAGCTGGAATGAAGTAGGCCCTCGAGGAGCGAGTACCTGGTTCCAGGGAACGCTCTGAGAGAGAGATGGTAACTCACTGGTGTAGTAGGCAGCGATGACTTCCTGGAAGAAGTGGTATTCAGTAGCAAGTCCGGGTACGTGGGCCCTCGAGGAGCGAGTACCGGTTCCAGACTGCGATCTGAAAAGCAAAGAGAAAGCGAGGCCCCTGAGGAGCGGGTACCCCTGGTAAGTCCGAGGAGGCAGAGTAGCAAGGTATGCAGAGAGCGAACCCCATCCGCTGATACCTGGAGGAAAGCCCTTGCTAATTTGATTAGTTAGCGAATTCAGAGACCTTAAATAGCCGGATGATACAAAATTATTCAGTGTAGTTAAATCACAAGCAGACTGTGATATATTACAGGAGGACCTTGCAAGACTTGAAGATTGGGCATCCAAATGGCAGATGAAATTTAATGTGGACAAGGGCAAGGTGTTGCATATAGGGAAAAATAACCATTGCTGTAGTTACTAGGGATGTGAATCGTTTTTTGACGATTTAAAAAAATTGTCAGATATTTTTTAAATCGTCAAAAATCGTTAGAGTCGCGATACAATAGAAATTCCCCCGATTTATCGTGAAAAATCGTAAATCGAGGGAGGGGGGGAGGGCAGGAAAACCAGCACACCAAAACAACCCCTAAACCAACCCCGACCCTTTAAAACAAATCCCCCACCCTCCTGAACCCCCCCAAAATGTTTTAAATTACCTGGTAGTCCAGTGGGGGGGGGGGGGGGTCCCGGCGCGATCTCCTGCTCTCGGGCCATCGGCGCCATTTTGGCTGCCACTAATATAAATGGCGCCGATGGCCCGATAAAAAAAAAAACCCACCCAACCCTTTAAAATTACCCCCTTAGCCTCCCCCACTCTCCCGACACCCCCCCCAAAACTTTTTACACATACCTGGTGGTCCAGGGGGGGCGCGGGGAGCGATCTCCCGTTCCCACGCTATCAGCTGCACTAAAAAAAATGGCGCCGATGGCCCTTTGCCCTTACCATGTGACAGGGCAAAGGTAGTGCCGGCGCCATTTTGAATATTGGCAATACGGCCCGCGTGCAGGAGATCGCTCCCGGACCCCCACTGGACCCCCAGGGACTTTTGGCCAGCTTGGGGGGCCTCCTGACCCCCACAAGACTTGCCAAAAGTCCAGCAGGGGTCCGGGAGTGACCTCCTGCACTCCGGCCGTATTGCCAGTATTCAAAATGGCGCCGGCGCTACCTTTGCCCTCACAATATCACAGGGGCCGACCGTCGGCCGTCGGCCCCTATGACATAGTGAGGGCAACGCACAATAAAGCTCTGGAATTTGTTGCCAGAGGATGTGGTTAGTGCAGTTAGTGTAGCTGGGTTTAAAAAAGGTTTGGATAAGTTCTTGGGGGAGAAGTCCATTAATGGCTATTAATCAATTTTACTTAGGGAATAGCCACTATTAATTGCATCAGTAGCATGGGATCTTCTTAGTGTTTGGGTAATTGCCAGGTTCTTGTGGCCTGGTTTTGGCCTCTGTTGGAAACAGGATGCTGGGCTTGATGGACCCTTGGTCTGACCCAGCATGGCAATTTCTTATGTTCTTATGTTCTTAAATCCCACCCTCCCACTCATGAAGTATCAAGGAGCACTTGTCCCATTGTAGCTGAAGGAGAGAGGATCCACTTTTGGATCAGGCCTCTGATCTCAAATGAATATCACTCCTGGATGATCAAGATATCTGAATTTAAATGAAAGGAATCCCAAACAGCTTATATCTTAATGGTCTTTCACAAATTGCATGGGCTCACTCAGCCAACTTACAAATAAGACACCACAGATGGTGTTCAGATTGGAGAAGAGACGACTGAGGGGGGGATATGATAGAAGTCTACAAAATCATGAAAGGACTTGAACAAGTTAATGTAAATCAGTTATTTACTCTGTCAGATAATAGAAGGACCGGGGGCACTCCATCAAGTTAGCAAGTAGCTCATTTAAAACAAATCAAAGACAATTCTTTTTCACTCAGCACATAGTTACGCTCTGGAATTCATTGCCAGAGGATGTGATTACAGCGGTTAGTGTAACTGGGTTTAAAAAAGGTTTGGATAAGTTCCTAGAGGAAAAATCCATAAACTGCTAGTATGGAATTTAATAAGCAATAGTAGCTTGTGATTGATCTAATATTTCAGTACTTGCCAGGTACTTGTGACTTTGATTGGCCACTGTTGGAAACAGGATACTGGGCTTGATGGACCCTTGGTCTGACCCAGTATGGCAATTATTATGTTCTTATGTAAGCAACAAGAGAACACAAGATACATTTATCAAGCTCTTATGAATGAGCCCTTCATGGTCTCACTTCACAGCAATGCCTTGGATATCGTTTGAAACTTTTCATTTTCAGAGGCTCTGCAGGCACTCCTTACTCCTGTCCAACCTAGAGGCAAACTCAACATTTCCTCTAGAGAGCAGGAGTGGGCAAACGTTTTAGCCTGAGGGTCACATTGGGGTATGTTGCTTCTTCCTAGGGCCAAATGAGGAGCCGGGGAGGGGGCATTTCCTCCAAGATCCCGGTGGAAGGGAAATTTAAATTATTTTGCTGTAATTTTCACTTCCTGCTGCCAGGCAGCCATCCAGAGAAGGAGAAGTCATCCAGTTCTCACTCATCACTGCTGTGCTGGTCATAAAAAGGATTGGTTTGCCTATTCGCAGCATGATTGATGTCTGACACCCCAGCACATCCCCCCACACACACAGTCATTTGCTCTAGTCTTGTCAACTTTCTTCCTGTCTGCCTCAGCTCCATTTGCATGTGCAACCCAACAGAGGTGAATCACTTCCCTCTGTCGCATTCACTCATTCCTCTCAGATAAAAAAAAAAAAAAAAGCTGTGTAGCTAATATTTTAATTAATCCAATTGCTGCCGTCTTACACTGATAGAATGTGGCTGGGATTTTAAATCTTTTACACAGCACAGCAGTGGTGTGTTACACTTCCGGGCCCCCTTCTCTCTCTCTCACCCGCAACAGCTGCGAAGTGGCGCCTGCAGCAGCAGTTGCTGCTCCTGCTCTCGGGCTGCTCCCCACACGGCTGCTGTCCGACCCAACAATCCTATGCTCACATGTGGTCTTCTCCCCGGATACCGAAAGAATTCACTGCTGCTGCCTCTGGACCCAGTACTCCCAGCCCCTGTGCATGGCCCTATTGTCAGCCCTCCGTTCAGGAGCCCAGCACTGTTGCTGCATTCTCTGCAACGTAGGGCGCGTGACTTCTCTCCTGACCTCCCCCCTCTCCTTGTATGCAGACTCAAATGGTGCTTACCACTGCTAGCTTTCTGCCAGGGGCTGATCTGGTTCAGGCTCAGACTGCTGTGAATCTTCCTTCTGGCTCTTCTCATTTATCTTTTTGGATTATTTATTTCAAACATTTTATAACCCATGTTATACAATAGTCTTGTTTTAAGCTAGTAACATTGTCAACATAAAACACTAAAAGCATAAAAACAGAATGCAAAACAGAAAAATATTACATAACTATAAATTACACTGAAATACTTGCTTTATAATACAAATCAGTTGGGAAAAACGACAGGATTAATATATTAAAACTGATCAGTGATCCATCATCGATCATAGTAATTGGCTAAATACTTGGGGAAAGCAAAATTCCTTAACTTGCTTTCTAAATAATTTATAATCAGTAACCCTTCGCACATTATCAGGGAACTGGTTCCGTAAAGCAGGGGCCCGCCATAGGTGTTGGAGCAAGATGGGGCACCCAGTCCTTGAGCCATCCCAGCTTTTATCCAGTCCATTCCAGAAGTGCTAAATGCCCAGCCTTCTGCACAACTCTCTGTACGCTTGCACTCTCATGGGACTTGCAGATCAGTATGACAGATCTTGCGCTGATCGGCATGTTTTGTGAGACCAGAACGAGCATGCAGAAAGCTGTGTGATGTTCTCCCTGCAGTCATCCCTTTGGGGACAGTAAAAGAGACTGCTCAGGATAAGCTGCTGGGGGTGGGTACTTCCAGGCTTTTGGCTGGGGGAGGTTCCAAGGCAAGAGACTGGCTGTGAAGAGGGATTTGAGACTGGAGACTGGCTGTGAAGGGAAGGGGTCCGATACTAGTGACTAACTGGGGAGGGGAGGGGTAGGGGTCTGAGGCTAGAGACCAACTAAGGAGGAGAGAGGTCCGAGGCTGGGAACTGGCTGGGGAGTCTGAGATTGGAAACTGATTGAGGAGGGGAGGTTGTCCAAGACTGACTGGGGGAGAGGAGGGGATCCAAGGCTGGAGACTGGCTGGAGAGGAGTCTGAGGCTGGAGATTGGCTGGGGGGAGATGTCTGAAGCTAGAGACTGGCGGATGGCTGGGAGTGGTTGAGGCTGATTGGCTGAGTGGATGTGGGAGGGGTTCAGAGCTGGAGGCTGGCTGGCTATCACTGACTAGGTAATTAGTCTGCAGGTTGGATGATTGAAGGGAGGAAATGGTTGGGGATAGGTTGATTAGGAGGCAAGGCTAGCTGGTTGGGAGAAATGACTGATAGGGATCAGTCTGACAAACCAGTGGGTACAGAGGAGAGGTCTGTGTGTGTAAGAGGGAGCATGCAAGATTGAGAATGAAAGAGAAAGAGAGGCTAGAAAGGAAGTAAGGATGTGAAAGGGAGCAGGTCAAGAGTAGGGATAAGGACAACTCTCTCTTTTCCTCTTCTCCAATCCCATAAGAACATAAGAAATGCCCAGCTGGGTCAGAACAAAGTCCAACAAGCCTAGCATCTTACCTGGGTCCTATGCTTTGGAGGGGCCCCATATTTTAGCTACTACTAGCAGACTAAAGGGAGTGCTGCTCACCATCAACAAAGTCCTTCTTTGCTGTGCCATGGGCTCAAGTAATAGCACATTTTTCTCTCCTCTCCTCCTCTCCCCCCACCCTAACCTCTCCTGGGCATGATTGTTTCCCCACTGGCAAAAAAGAGAGCAATACTTCTTACTTGCTCATGTCTCCTCCTCTGTTAGACTCACTCTGACATCAGAACTGCACAGGAACCTGTAATCTTGTAGCACCCACTGTACCCTGCATGTTCAGAGTGAAGCCAGAAGAAGGGGGTGACAGGCGCAGGTAAGAAGCACTGCCCTTCTCCTGTGGGAGGGAGGTTAAAAAAAAAGGAATGAGTGAAGGGGAGGGGTTTCCCAGGCAGGCTGATTTTCCACAGCCCCACAGGGTCAACCCTATATGCATATTCATTTTGCAAATCCTGAAAACCTGACTGGCTATTGGATCAATAGGACAGGTGTGGTCCCTGTTTGGCCACTAGAGAGAGTATGGTGTATATGTATATATATGTATATATATATATATATATATGAGAATTTTCTAGTAAGGCAAGGTTCCGGAAGGTTTGCTATAGTTGTAGCGTGATGGTGGGAGCCTGCTCCCAAAGGGGATAGGTCTTAGAGAGCTATAAAAGTGCCTTTCATGAGGCTAGGGGATGAGTTTTTTTCTCAAGAGTCTGGTTTGGGAGGTTGAAATAAGATAAGTGGAAGAGCTCTGAGGCTGAGAATTGCAGCCTTGGAGGTTTATGTCCTAAGGATTTCAAGGTTAAAGAGTTTTAAAAGTTGCTGGTGAAGCCAAAGGAGTTTTTCCAATAAGTAATAAGAACCATCTTGGGAGTAAAGGATCTTTCAGACAATGGGAACCCCTTTTTGGGCTTGGATTTGTCAATAGGCATACTAGGCCTGTACCTAGGGTGGCAAAGATCGGGGGGGGGGGGGGTTAGCAGGCTGGCTAAAGATTTGCTGCCTTCCAGCTGTGCTTAATCTCAGTCAGCAGAGAACAGCCCTCTGCTTCTTCATCGAGTGAACCTTCCCTCCCAGGCAGTGTGCAGGAAACAGGAGGGGAGGAGAGGAGCCTGCAGAGCAAAGACTGCTACTCTACACCCAAATCCAATCCCTCTCCTCTTGTCATTCAGGGACAGGTGAGAAGGACATGAGATTAGAGCAGACAACACAAAGGGAGATCATTTTGGGGAAGCTAGGAGGGGCTGAGTGGGGGATCATTGGGAGCCTGGGGGATGAAAGAGAAGCAGCTGAAGGCATGTGTCTATGTGTAAGAGTGGAAAGTGGAGGGAGGGAGGCAGTGCTTGAGTGTTCAGAGAAGAGGGTTTTGTGTGTGTGTGCGTGTGTATGTGTATGGGTGCCAGATTGGATGGAAAGTTAGAGAAAGGATACAAGGTGAAGCAGGACCACAGCGTGGGAGGGACATCTGCCACCTCCTCCTCCATTCTCCATCCCCTTCCTTTCTAGTGCAACTCATATCCTCTCTGCCTTTATTTCGGATTTATTCGTTAGATCCCTAGAACCTTCCTACATCTCCTTTTCTCCCAATCCTTGCTACGTCCTGCTCCCCTTTCAGAATCCTCCTCCCCCTGATCCTTGATCTTCCCCCTTTCACTTCTTTAATTTTCTCCATCCTCATTCCTTTCTGCCTCTCTTCTTTCCTCCTATCATACCCAGTCTTTTTTATTCTCACACTTCTCCTCTCATCCCTAGTCCTCTCATTATCTCCTCATTCACTCCTGGATCACCTATCTTACTTTCCCCATCCTTGGTCCTCTCTCCATCCCTCCCTGTACTGATTCCCAAGATCCCTTTTCCTCATGCAGTAAAAAGGAAATAAATTATACAGTCTCAAGCAAGGTTGGAAAACTACTTTATTTTTATAATGTACAATAAATCTAAATAAGAAAGAAGACACACATGGTTTCCATTCTATTTAATCCCCACAGTTATACCCTAGAACGCATTCACACACACACACTCATTGTTGACCTCAACCCAATCACAATGCTACATGAAAAATTTAACAATGAAGAACATAGTTCTCAAGAGTACACAGAAAGTTAAGCCAAACTAAGAAAACAGAGGGTGAAACAACACATTAGACCATTCGCTGAATCAATCACTATATCTGGAAATAAGGTCTAAGAGCAGCATACATTTAGGATCAGATAATTCTTTTTCATTAATGAATTCTAATGAAGCCACGTGCTGCATTGATGTTGAAACACAATATAAAAGAGCCTTTAGAATCCCATAGATCAAAATGCAACACAAAAATGGGAACACCTTATTTCAATTTGAAGAAATGGTTTTGCCACACAAACGGAAAATCACAGAGTGTGATCCAGAATAAACTTTGTGTAAAAAATTCTTTAAACACTCAGAAGATGCTTGTGGGTAGGAGGTATCAGCAAGCCAGTTGGCGTGCCCAATTGTAATCGGGCAGCCCGGTCTAATCATTCATTTACCTCAGACACACAGCAGTATCAACTGCAAAAATGATCGATTTTATGTCTATTTTTAGAGCAAATAAATTTTTTAAAAAGTCCAAAAAATAACAGATTGGCCCCTGTCACATGGTAGGGGTTAAAGGCCACCGGCGCCATTTTGGTTAGTGGCAGCCGATGACCCGGGAGTGGCAGATCGCTCCCGGGCTCCCCGCTGGACCAGGTGTTTTATGAGGTTTTTTTGGGGGTGGAGGGGGAGGTTGGGAGGGTGAGGGAGTGGCGGCATGTTGTCCCTGCCCTTAGAGTCGGGGCTGCAACCAGGGGCGGGCTGGTGGCAGCATGAGGGGGGGGGGGGGGGGGGGGGGGGGGGTGGAGCAAGGCTGAAGGTGCCTAGGGCACCGAATCCCCTTGCACCGGCCCTGGTCCTGGCCCCAGTTGGATGCCAGTTTAGATAGATGCTGGGCCTTGAAATGACTTTTAAACATTAATACCCAGACTGAAATCTTGTTAAATTTAGAGGGAGTATCAAAAAATAAATCATCTTCATTTGAGAAATGTAAACCCTCTAATGTTCCTTTACTCAACTGCAGCAATAATGTTGAGCTTGTAAATAGGCTAAATAGTGAGAGGGCGGAAGGTTCCATTTGTCCTGGGGCTGCGAAAGTGAGTGGATGATTTGTGATTCAGGATCAATCATTTGTCCCATGATGTATAGTGCCCTACTTTTTCAGTCTTGAAAGAGACGTGATTCCAATCCAGCTGGGAAATTGCGGTTACCAAGAAAGGACAAAAACAGAGATCTGGCAGAATCTCTTCCCGCTGATTCCCTCCACTACTTCCATGCTCTGTGCATGTCTTGCTTTTAAAGATTTCAGTTTATCCCTCGGTAGATGAAGTAAATTAATAGGAGTATATGGGAAAATCCATTCCAACAACCAATGCTCTGAGTATTTATCCCCCAAGGACACCTATTCCTGAATAAAGCAGAGTAAACAGGCGATACTGTGGACACGAAAATCAGGTAATGTCAAACCACCCTTGCATTTATTGCTACATAATACTGAAAAACTTATATGAGCTTTTCTCCCCTGCCAGATAAAGGAAGAAATGAGGGAATGTAAATACTGAATATCAGATTTTTTTTGATCCAGAAGGGCAGCAATTGCATACTGTATAAGAGTTTGGGAAGTTCAACCATCTTAATCAAAGCACAATGGCCCAGTAAGGATAATGGCAAAGACCTCCAGCATGTCAATAGGGCTTGATGGATCCCCAAAAGTCCACAAAATTTAGAATGTATAATTCAGCCACAGTGCGAGTCAATTGGATCCCCTAAGTAGCACATATAAGTACCAGCCCACTGCAACGGAAAAGGCTCACTTTGCCTTTCTGGACTTTAGAATTTTATAATACATTCTGCATTTTGGTTTTGAAACAACACTTGGACTGTGAACAGCTGTTTTCTCTCTGGTGTGTGACTCCTGCTGGGCCTCATAGCATTTTGCTAGTTCCCAGTGGAAGGGACCCTGTTCTGCAGGAACAAGCCAAATTTTACCACCTCTGCATTGCCCAAAGTTGACCCCAGTGCAGAGGAGGGGATTGCAAAGTTAATTTCAAGGATCTTTTTGTCTTCTGTCTTACTTTTTTGAACTCTAGATGGCAGCATGCAGACTCCTTTAGATCACAAATTCACAATAGTGTATCATTACAAGCCAAATTCTAATGTATCATCTAAACATGTAACCCAGAACATCAAAAGAGATGGTTAGGCTATGAAATGACAAAAGATACAAATATAAATATGACTGTATTTGGTTTTTTTAATCTTACTGCGGATTATGTATATTTAGTACTAGCAAAAAGTGCCCAGTATTGCTTGGGTATTCTCATCTATAACAGCCTATGTGTGTGTGTGTACCTGTGCCGGTACATGTACATGTATATGGACGCCTCTGCCTATCTGTGTGGGTGCCTATGTCTGTGTGTGTGTCTGTGCCTGTGTAGAGAGGGCCTGTGCTCGTATGTGGAAGGTTGTGCATATGTAAATGTGTTTACCTGCGCCTGCCTATGTGTGTGTATGTTGATATCAGTGTGCAAGCCTGTCTGCATGTGCAAGCCAGTGTGTGCATGTGTGGGAGCCTGCACATGCTTTTTAAAGCTTGTGCATACTTGCATGAGCTTGTGTGTATGCTTATGCAAGCTTACATGTGTGCTATTGTGCGCTTCCCTGTGCTAATGTAAGCTTGTGTGCACACTTATGCAAGCTTGGTGCACTTATGTGAGCTTGTGCAAGCCTATATGCAATATACCTGCCTGTCCTTGAATGTGGGAGTGTGAGAGACAGGGCTTTGCAGAATTATTTAGTGTGGTGTAAAGCAGTACAAATGATCCAATTTGTGCTTTTTTGACACAAAGGACCCTCTGTTGAGAGGAGTCATTTAAATCTGTGCCGTTATGGCATTCAAGAACTCAAGCATTCATTATTTATGAAGAGTCGCTAGCTCACAATCTTCAGCCTTCATAGGACAACACTGCTTGTGTGACTATAAACAACGTCAAGACGTTTTTAGTCCTGCAGCGGACCATTGATTGCTTGAAGGACTATAATTTTGTGATCTGTCTATGGTTTAGATATAAAGATTTATTTGTTTAAATTTTTTAAAAATAATGAATAATAAAGGCTACTTTACGCTTCTAATATTTATTGCACTGTGCATAACAGCTATTTTTTGTAATAAAATGTTTCTTAAATGTCAAGTTCTACATTTTCTTAATTCAGTTTGTTTAAGTTAAAGTCTGTACGTAAGTGTTCTTGTTTTTGATGAAATAGATATATATTTAGATTCTAACACTTCTTTCATATCAAGAATTGGTTGTTACTTTTCTATCTTTTTTTGGATGAAGGGAACCAGGGCTGGGATCTGGCCTGATAAGCCTTTATTCACAACTATCCAGGAATTTCTTTCCCTTATTTTATATCCCCTCTCATCTCCCAACCTAGCCAAGTCATTGCAGAGACAGTCCTCAGCCAGGAGACGTTGCTGCATATGTCGAGTAACACTATAGAAATGGTAAGTACCGTATTTTCCGGCGTATAAGACGACCCCCAACTTTTACAGTTAAAATATAGAGTTTGGGATATACTCGCCGTATAAGACTACCCCTCTTCCAACGCATTCCAACATTTACAGCAGGAGGGAGTGACTCGAGGAGTGAGGGCGTGCTGCCCGATTGGTCAGTGCTGGGCAAAAGGGGCTGGCAAGGCGAATGAGAGAGTGGAAAAGGTATCTACTACTCCTCGAGTCACTCCCCCAGATGCTGTAAAAGCAAGCCCCTTTTGCCCAGCACCGACCAATCGGGCAGCGCACCTTCACTCCTCGAGTCACTCCCTCCCCTCACCGGATGCAGTAAAAAAGTTCATTCTGCGCTCCCTCGCTCCCCGATTGGCCGGTGCAGGGCAAAAGGGGCTTGCTTTTACAGCATCCGGGGGAGTGACTCGAGGAGCGAGGGCACGGGGAATGCACCAGACGCTGTAACTTTGGATTACCGGCGACAACTATGGTATACACCCTATAAGACGATACCCGGCGTATAAGACAACCCCCGACGTTTGAGAAGATTTTCAGGGGTTAAAAACTCGTCTTATACGCCGGAAAATACGGTAGTAGTAGTAGTAGTAGTAGAGATATGCATCAGGGCCATAAGTCCAGCCACTAGGTATTGCAATTGTGTGATGATTGAGACGACCTCCCCCCCAGAGCTGCCTTCACAGTATCCCTAGCCCCATCATGCCCAAGCAAAGGAAGGTTTCACTGTCATGTGAACCCAGATCTGTCACATGACAGTGTGCAGGATCAGGCTGGCTTCTCCAAATGTACTACTTTGCTGTTGCGATCCCCCCTGTTGCTGCGCTACAGGAGGTCTCTTACCTTCCTCCAGAGGCCGCCTTGAAGCCAGGGCCTCGCCTGTGTTCCATCCGGGACTTGCTCCAGGGCCTGAGAGGCCTAGCTGTGCCTGTGGCTTGCATGCCTCATCTATTGTGGGTGGGGAGGAGGCGGGGGCGGCCAAAGGCCGCCCCGCCCCTTAAAGAAACAGGGAGAAACAGACAACTAAAGAAAGGGAAGGAGAATCCATTGCACCCCAGCGCCCCCTTGCGAGGGCGCCGGAGACTACCAGCATGGGACAAAGGAAGGGAAGGTAGGAGGGGCGACAAAACAAGAGGCCACTAGGACACACGTGGCCGAAAAAGCAAGCAGGAGGCTGGAAGCAGGAAGCAGCAGTAGCTGGAACCGGCAGGCAGCAGCAGCAGCAGGGCTCAGGAGTAGCAGCAGGGCTGGAGGCCCAGGAGACTCAAAGTCACAGGGCTGGAGGCCCAAGAGAGACAGCACTACAGGGCTGGAGGCCCAAGAGAGACAGCACTACAGGACTGGAGGCCTAGCAGACACAGTTCCAGGGCCTGGGAGGCCTAGCAGACACAGCTCCAGGGCCTGTGCTCCATCCGGGACTTGCTCCAGGGCCTGAGAGTCCTAGCTGTGCCTGTGGCTTGCTTGCCAGCGTTTGGACTTCCTGTTTGGCGACGCCCTTCTCCTAGGGGCTGGCCCGCAGCTCTCCACCTGACTTATAGGCCCAGCGGTGGGCGGTCCTGGCAAGCTCCTCCCAGGGAGTTGCCTTCTACCTCCAGTATTTAAGGACTTTCTGTTCACTTGCAAAGAGCCTTCGGATCAGGTCCTACAGTCTTCTGTATCCTTGCTGATCCAGGTCTTCCGTGATCATCATATGCTTTGATGGATCCCTGTCCAGTGTCTCTGCCTAGATGTTTGTTCCTGTGCCTGCCAGCCGTAAGGACTTCGGATGTGAGTATCCCAGCATCGGCATTCCTGTTCGCCTGGAGTTTCCCTGCACCCTCCTTCTCAGCGTGGTCCGCGACCAGCCTTCCTGGGCTGTGTAGGGCGCGTCTGGGACAGGGTGGTCCGCGACTCAGTCCCACGGGTGGGCTGAGTAGGGCGCCCTGATGGACAGTGCCATGTTTCCGTCCAGCCTTGTCTACAGTGTCTGCTTCAGCCCTTGCCCGGATGTCTTCCTGTCTCTGCCTTGACCTACGTCCTCGTCTGGTTCCTGAGCCTTCTGTCCTGTTGGGCCCTGGAGTGGCCAACAGGAGGGATTCATCCCACGGGCTCTTGAGCTTCTGCCAGCCGAGGGGGCTTCGGATGTGAGTATCCCAGCATCGGAGTTCCTGCTCGCCTGGATCCTTCCTGTGTCTCGCTTCAGCCCTTGTCCTGATGTCTCCGTCTTGCTTCAGCCTGCTTCTGCCCCGTCTGATGTCTTCTGTTTAAGGACTCTGTCTGCCCTCGCCTCTGTCCGGCCTGCTGCCCATTGCCGTTCCCTGCGGCAGGTCCGAAAGGGCCGGGAACAGTCGGAGGACCGTTCATTAGTCAACTTCCCCGTGTTGGCTACCATGGGCATGCAGGTCCGGCTGAGGGTCGGACTCCCTGCTTCTGTTCCTGCCTGCCTGGCTCACCATGCCTGCTCAGCTCACCTCCCACGGTGTGGCTTGGGGCTCCTCCTTGAGTCCTGCCGTGGCCCAAGGGCTCACCACCACCCGCTTACGACGACCGCGCCCGCGCGCGCTCGTAACATTTGCTGCCAGAGGTTTCCGTGCAGAGTTCTGAAACACCACGCTGTAATTCTCCAGAACTAACTCCGGAATGTGGTTGCTTTCCTCTTGGTGCCTCTGCTATTGCCATGATACAGCCTCTGCCTTCTCCTGCATCTCCTCCTCTTCTTGACATGGGAGATGCATGCTTTTGGAGTCTCTGCTTCCTTTATATCTCCTAACGTTCCCTTCTCTTATCCATTCCTCCCCCTTTTGTGCTGTCCTGAATTCCATCTCCTGGGCTATGTGGGATACCTTTTCCAACCTCTGGACAGATTGTTCAGCCTCTGCCCTCTGCTTTTGCCACATTGCTTCCACCTCCCTCTCTGCCTCTGCCTGCACTGTAGTAAACCTTCTTATAGGCTCCACTCTCCTGATGCTACCACCCCTCTCCCTCTCCTTCTTGCTACACCTAGCCACACTTTCACCTCTCATTCGCCTTCCACACATATGCACATGCACAGCTGCTCAACACCTTCCATGCTCCATTCCCTAACCAGCCATATCCTCGCAGTTCACCCTTTCAAGATTAGGGCTGGATTTACCTTTTAAGCGTACCTAGATGCAGGAGCAATGGGAGCAGGAGGATATTTTCCAAGTATGCAACAGTAGCAGGGGTGGCGGCCTTCATCCAAACAAATATGACACTGAAAGATACACATCCTTTTATGTCTAGACTGAGCTTTCTCACAATCACCACTCAGCCTGAGTAGTAGTACCTTATCAGACCTATCCCCTTAAAGGTGCATGGGCAAACTGGCAGCAATTCTAGTTTACAATGTTATGAATACCACCAGCCCATGAGTCCCTGTGCCTTTAAGGGGGGGAAGAATGAACATGGCGCTACTACTCAGGCTTAGCAGTACTTGGGAGAAAGGACTCCTTTCAGTCCAGTGCACCTAATGAGAAATTTGGGCCTGTACAAGAGCTTTACTGGCATAGAAGACAGACAAAAATAATAGTGGGCAGGTTTAAACATTTTACCTATTTGAGGAGCACCCATGTCCCTGGAAGAGCCCCCTTGCCAGGCTGAAGAAGCAGGCAGGCAAGCAAACCAAATAAATAACATGGAAAAGAGAAAAGAAGTGAAATAAATTAAAAGGAAAAGGGGTGCAGGAAGCAGGGGGGACTGCAGCAAGCACCACTGCATGGAACAGGATCCTCAGCCCCCCAAAACACCCAGTAATGCACTGGAGCATAGATGAGAGATGGAATAGCAGCAAGGGACTATGAGATAGCCTCTAGTGCTATAACAGACTGGGCTGGAGAGTAAAATAGAGAAAACCTGGGAAAAACATTAAACTTAATTGTTGGGTAATATAGAGTGTTGGGGTGGCCTGTACCAGCCCCCATCACCTGAGCAAAGGTGTTTTTGAAAATGTAAGATGGCTGGGGACAATCTCTGTGCTGGGTCTCCAGTCTAGGCAGGAATCCATGCCAGGTTTTGCCTGCAGCTCTCTGTGTATTCCCTATATCAAGCACAAAAGCATGAAGGCTAGCCTTGTGGCTTTTAGAGGTGATTTGTCCAGCATAGGGACACTAAAAGAGAGGTGACCAGCCCCTAGGAACCTGGTTTGAGACAGCATAGCAAATCTAAAAAAATGTTAGAAATAAAATAGAAGTGGCTGCTACCTCTGCCCTGCCATTGTGATGGCTGGGAGTAGCAGTGCTAGAGAAGCTAAGAAGGTTTTAAAAGCAACATTACTTGGGTGAAATCAGAGGAGCAGGCATCTGTTCCTTGAAGAAAAAGGGTTGGCACATGGGCACTTTAGAAGAGAGCAGGATATT
Source organism: Rhinatrema bivittatum (assembly GCF_901001135.1). NCBI lineage: Eukaryota > Metazoa > Chordata > Amphibia > Gymnophiona > Rhinatrematidae > Rhinatrema > Rhinatrema bivittatum. The sequence continues at coordinate 112,771,192 of NC_042620.1, forward strand.
TTGGAAGGAGGCAGAAGTACTAATGACCAATTCTGTCTTACGCCAAAGAATTGTGGTGGAACCAGCCTGCACCAGAGGGGAACAGCTAGAGGAACCAGTAGCACTGCTGTTATTGTGTTCCTGAGGAGATTAGGAAGTAGAAGGAGAGAAAAAAAATGAAGTTTGACTCCTGTGCTCTAGAAGGTAAAGACAAAAGGGGCAGAGTAGTTAATGGTAATAAAGTAGAACAGGAATATGGTCTAATAGAACCTGTTCTAGTTAGAGCAGGGGTCAGGAACCTTTTTGGCTGAGAGAGCCATAAACGCCACATATTTTAAAATGTAATTCCATGAGAGCCATACAATATGTTTAAAACTAAATACAAGTAAATGTGTGCATTTTATGTAAGATCACACTTTTAAAGTACAATAAGTCTCTGAAAAATATTACACCAGGCCTTAAGACACCAATACATCTCCTATTAGGAAAACGGACCAAGTCAGGCTGCTATAGAGTCCTACACAGAAACTACACGCCAGCAGAAAACCTCACCTGAATCACGTGCTGTCCCTCACCTAACATAGAATAAAGAGACCAAAACGCATAACAAGAAGCATGCAGACAAAAACTGAATTGGAAACTGCAACAAGCCAGAGTCTCTGTATGCAGTGTAACAAAGGAAAAAAGAAACATCACACATCCTTATAAAACAAATCAAGAAATATAAAATCATCAGCAGTAAAACTGTACTAACAAAAAGAACATATTTCGAAACAGCTGATGAGTGGAATATCCAATAATTAAAAACTCATATAAAACATTTCCAGATACCAACAAAATATTTCAAAATAGCAGACACAAAGATCCAGTAATGAAAAATAATAAGGATACAAAAATTTTTTTGCTCTGCATACCTGGGAACGTTTGATATCCAGGTGTCCTGAGATTGTTCTGAATTAGCAGGAGGTGGGGTGGTTTGCTTGGAACTTTCTCCTCTCTCAGTCACATACCAGCGCTCTCTCTCACACTGGCTCTCAATGACACACCTATACACACATGCTCTCAGTCACTCACATATACAAATGTTTTTTCTCTCTCACTTATATAGGCTCTTAATTACACATTTACACACATGCTGTCTATCTTTTCACTATTACACACACACAGGCTTTCAATCACATAAATACATGCTGTCTTTTTCTCTCACACACAGACTCTCATTCACATGCTTACAAACATGTCCTCTCTTTCTCTCATTTACACACAGGCTCTCAATCACATACTCACATGCTCCCTCACCTAAATCAGCTCTCAATCACACACAGACACACATGGTCTCTCTCTCTCATTTAAACACAGGCTCTCAATCACATACTCACATGCTCCCTCACCTAAATCAGCTCTCAATCACACAGACACACATGGTCTCTCTCTCTCTCATTTAAACACAGGCTCTCAATCACATACTCACATGCTCCATCACCTAAACCAGCTGTCAATCAGACACAGACACACATGATCTCTCTCTTACTTATACACACAGGCTCTTAATCATACATACACATGATCTCTCTCACACACAAAGGATCTCAATCATACACACATACTCTTTCAAACAAACAGGTTTTCAATTACAAACTTACACATACAGGTTCCCAATGGTAAACTTACATTCATGCTCTCTCTCTCACAAGCAGGATCTCAATCACAGACATACTCTCTTTCACATATACAGGCTCTCAATCATTCACATACATGCAATCTCTCACTCACACACACAGGATCTCAAACACACATGCTTGCTCGCTCATTCACTCTCTCTCTCTCTCCCCCTCCCCCCCCCGGGAACTCGCGGCAGCAGCAGCCACCTCCCAACGCTAACCTCCTTCATTTTCAGCCCTCGCGGAGGCGAAGGCGGAGTCCCATCGGCCGCGGTTGAAGATTTTCATTTTCCTCCGAGCCGCGCTGCAGTCTTCTTCCCGTCGGACACTAGCGTGCCTGCGCGGGTCTTCCCGCGCAGGCACCCGATGCTCTCCACTTCCTCTTCCGGGCCGCGGGAAGAAGAGAGCACCGGCGTGCTCTCTTCTTCCCGCGGCCCGGAAGAGGAAGTGGAGAGCATCGGGTGCCTGCGTGGGAAGACCCGCGCAGGCACCCGATGACTCCAGCGCTGGCACCCGGCTGACACCCGATGACTCCCGCGCAGGCACCCGGATGACTCCAGTCGGCGTGCTCTCTTCTCCTCCCCCCCCCCCCCCCGCGGCCCGGAAGAGGAAGTGGTGAGCATCGGGTGCCTGCGCGGAAGAAGAGACCACGTTAGTGTGGTTCTCTTCTTCCCGCGCAGGCACCCGATGCTCTCCACTTCCTCTTCCGGGCCGCGGGGGGGGGGGAGGAGAAGAGAGCACGCCGGTGCCGCTGACTCCAGCTGTCCTGCCGCGTTCCGCCCGGGCTGACAGCATTTTAAGCCCGGGCGGCGGAGGACCGGGGAGCAGCTGGGTCAGCGGGGAACCGCGAAGTATGGCGACACTTGTCTGCGAGCCAGATGCAGCCCTCAAAAGAGCCATATCTGGCTCGCGAGCCATGGGTTCCCGACCCCTGAGTTAGAGAGAGTGTGAAGATTTTTTTTTGTTTAACTTTTTATTCAACAAACAACCAGACACATCACAACATTCTTGATCAATGTTGCCATCTGCCAAGAATTTAATCCATGATACACATTGTGGCAATACATCTTCACAAGCTTAAACAAAAAAATGTATAGAATAATATAGTACTATATCCAGCACTCTTTCCAACCAATGCTTCCTAACCATTCCCAAAAATACTTGCATTAAAAACCCCCAGTATTTCACCTACACCTTCTTCATGTTATTTTTCAACATGTGTGTTAGTTTTTCTATTAATGCGACCTCACGGAACTGTTTGCGCCAATGATCTATTGTGGGCGCTGTGTTTCATTTCTTATCTATGGTTTATCAGTGTTACGACTGTCGCTACCCGACGTCTCCACTCCGCCCTCCTTATCTCTTTGGCGACTCTTCCTGCGGTTGACGGATGTTTGGCTGCCGCAGCGTCTGCCTGCCATCCTCTCCGGCGTCCCCGGACCGGCTTGGGCGCTGCCTCCCGCCATGCTGTTCAGCTGCCTTAGGGCGCGCACCGCGCGGCCCTGCTTCAAGTACCTTCAGTGACGTGAACCTCAGGGGCGTCCTCCTGTGATGACGTTATGCATCCAGGATACAAAAAGCCTACGTGATTGCTAGCCGTCGAGTTAGCAAAGGTTTCCTAATGGATGGGATTCGCTCTCCGTACCTTGCAACTCTGCCTCCTTTGGACCAACTCTATTTGGGGTACCTGCTCCTTGGGGGCCTCGCTCTCTTTCTTATCTTTCAGGTCGCTGTTTGGAACCGGTACTCGCTCCTCGAGGGCCCATATTCCTGGACTTGCTACTTGGACTTCACTTCTGCATGGAAGACACCGCTGCCTATAACATCTGTGAGTTACCATCTTTATCTCTCAGAGCTATTCCCTGGAACTAGGTACTCGCTCCTCGAGGGCCTGACATTTACTCCAGCTCCTGTGCTCCATACTGAGACGCCGCGGTGTGAGTACATTACCAACGAGGCTCTATTCCTGAACTCTGCATATACTGCTGCTACTTACTGGCGGGGGAGAGCGGGTGAACGCCTGCTCTCCCGGCGCGCGCACAGGCCACTCTCCTGTGCATGCGATTCTGTATTCAAATGAGGTCCCGCGGCAAAAAGAGGCGCTAGGGACACTAGCACGTCCCTAGCGCCTCTTTTTGGACAGGAGCAGCGGCTGTCAGCAGGTTTGACAGCCAATGCTCAATTTTCCTGGCGTTGGTTCTCAAACCTGCTGACAGCCACGGGTTCGGAAACCGGACGCCAGCAAAATTGAGCAGTCTGTTTTCAACCTGTGAGCTGCGGGCCAATTTCAAAATTTTTTTTTTTTAAGTTTTTTAAACTTTCGAGACCTCCGACTTAATATCGCTATGATATTAAGTCGGAGGGTGCACAGAAAAGCAGTTTTTTCTGCTTTTCTGTGCACTTTCCCGGTGCCCAGAGAAATTAACGCCTACCTTTGGGGAGGTGCTAATTTCTGAAAGTAAAATGTGCGGCTTGGCTGCACATTTTGCTTTCTGATTTGCACGGGAATACCTAATAGTGCCATCAACATGCATTTGCATGTTGCGGGCGCTATTAGGCTCGGGGGAGGGGGGTTGGACACGAGTTTTCGATGCGCTAATACCCCTTACTGAATAAGGGGTAAAGGTAGCACATCGAAAACGTGTGTCCAATCGCGGCCTGTATATCAGTTCTCTCCACTACAGCACAACCACTGTGGGATCGCTGTTCCAGAGCCTGAAGGACTACAAGCCCAACTGGGCTACTTTCCAGCTCACTACTGCCACCTTTGGTGGTTCACCAATCCTGTATAATAAAAGAACTAGTGTGTGTGTGTTTCCTACACTGAGCCTGACCTGTGGCCCCTCAAGGGACTTCCCCCCTGGGTGTGGTCATCTGCCACAAGTCCAAAGATCCACCCAAAACCCTTACAAATAATAACAATCAGGTAGCATGAAGCAAATGTTGGAATAGATCCTTTTTGTTTTTGTCAATAGCCTGGTTCCCCCACTAACCTAGCAAACATAATTCTGGCATACAAACTACCTCCTCCTCCAGAATCATACAAGCCACCCTTGTATGATTCTATCCCAGAATCGTGAGACCAGGGGACACTGCCACCATATGCATATAGGTTCCCACCTGTTTACATCCATACATAAGAAAACAAGAACATAAGAACATGCCATCCTGGGTCAGACCAAGGGTCCATCAAGCCCAACATCTTGTTCCCAATAGTGGCCAATCCAAGTCACAAGTACCTGGCAAACCTCCAAACCCACCTCAAATTATTCTTCAGGTGTTCCTGATCCCTTTACCCCTCTCCCCAGCATTTCCCCTTTTTCTCCCTGTCTCCTTGTGCTCTTTCATCATCTCCCTTTCCAAAAACCTCCTTTCCCCCTTTAACTCCAAGATTCCTCCCAAAAGTCACTCTCCACCCCCAAAACACCCCTTCCCCCAAAACCCTGTTCCCCCCCAATAATCCCCCTCCCCTCAAAATCCTCTTTCTCATCCCCAAAGAATCCATCTCCCATCTCTTTCTCCCCTCTAAGAATCACCCTCTCTCCCAAACAGTATTCATCCTTACTAGCTATGGTGGCTCTGTCTGTGTTCCGCAGCCTGCTTATGTTCCTGTGTTCTGCAGTGAGCCGTGCACTGCACGTTTGAGTCCGCACCAAGCCAGAGAGGTAGGAATCCTGTCAAGAAATTCTTCTGTTGGAGAGCTGCCGCTGCTTCAGGAGAGCATGGCTGACATAGGGAGAAGGACTGGGGCATATTTTCACTACTTGAAGGAGGGGGAGGGGGAAGGATTTGAAGAACGGCAGGATCTTCTGCCCACACTGGCTTTAGGGAATTATGGAAGCGCTGCCTCCGCAGCTTTTGTAAACACATAAAATTAGGGTGAAAAATCCGGGAATTGAAAATCAGTTTAAACTGAAAATGAAGGTCATTAACTTTGTGTGATAGCCTACACGCTGATTGCACATGCTGGCTATAGCAGCAGAGATGCTACATTTTAACAGGCGCACTGAAACAATGCAGTGCATCACCTATTAAGATCTGGTTAGCATGCGTGCTAAAATGTTTATCTCATGCATGCTGGAAAAAAAAGTTTTTAGCATATGTGTTAGTGAAGAGGGTCCTGCTTGGACAATTCAATATATTTCAGACAAATGGCATCAGTAGAGAAGAAATACTCTCGCACAAAACCAGCCTACCACAAAGTAACTCCGACTAGGTTTGCAGACTCTGTTGACATGAATTAATTATCCCCAGCTCAGGATTAATAGAGAATGGCTTCTGATTTCTAGCAACTTGCGGCTCACCCTGCCAGTTTGATGGGACAGACCAGGCTGAGCATAATGCATCAGTGAATTGATATAGATCTACCAAACCAAAGGAAAAACACGCCTTGGTAGAACATGATCTTTGAGACATGATGGGGCTGGTATGTTTCAAGCATATTACAAAAATAATGCCCTAAAAAATGCAGTGAAGTAAATACCTGAGCCTTTTCCTTAGCTCATTAAGTTTGCTGATTTGAGGCAGGATCTCAAGGTCCCAAAATCATGCTGGGGTTAAAATCAGCTGGAAAAGGAGAGTGGTCACTCTTATTATGAAGCAGGTGAAAGTGTCTGCAGCAGCTCTAAACAAATTCAGATTTTGATAAAATCTGGGATCTTGGAAGTTCTGTACAAAATTTCAGATGAAAAATCCTTCTACATTAATTCTTGCTGGAAGGGCTGTTCTGGAATATTTATTTGGCAGCACTTCAGACCTCAGTAGTAATTCTCTTGGCTTGTGTTTGCTTGTCAGATTTGATAGGCATGTTGCCAGAACAATTTTTCTAAACATCAGAAGGCTCTCATTGCAATGACTGAAATTGTTCCTGGGTTTTCAGACTAAACATAAGAACATAAGAAATTGCCATGCTGGGTCAGTCTAAGGGTCCATCAAGCCCAGCATCCTGTTTCCAACAGAGGCCAAACCAGGCCACAAGAACCTGCAAGTACCCAAACACCAAGAAGATCCCATGCTACTGATGCAATCAATAGCAGTGGCTATTCCCTAAGTAAACTTGATTAATAACAGTTAATGGACTTCTCCTCCAAGAACTTATCCGAACCTTTTTTGAACCTAGCTACACTAACTGCACTAACCACATCCTCTGGCAACAAATTCCAGAGCTTAATTGTGCGTTGAGTGAAAAAGTGATATGGTTTGTAGGAAATTGTGAAACCCGGGCAGAGGTGAGAGATGTCTCCGCCCACAGGGAGGAGCCCCTTGAGCCTCACCATCAGTGGGCGTGGTCTCAGCGAGGTAGGACACAGCTGTGAGAGAGACTTTATTAGAGAGAAAAGATAAGACATAACCCGAGGAGAGGGAAATGCAATAAACACAGTTCTTGAGCAATAAGATAGACCCAGGGTGGTACTGTAGATGAGAAGGTCCGGTAGTAGCCCGCAGCACGGGGTACACCAGGAGGTTCCTGCAGGCTGGTGGAGATACCTCAGAATGCAGATCCGGTAGTGGCCCGCAGCGTGGGGTATGCTGAGGATAACACTACTGTAGGTAACGAGGTAGATGAGGTCTTGAGATACAGGAACCAAGCAGAGGATCTTGAATAGCTGCAGCAATACCCTGTAGCTCAAGATATGTAGAAGCGATAATGCTGAAGAACGGTAGTGGCCCGAGGCACGGGGTACATCATGGAGACTTCTCACACAAGGAAGATCCAGGAGAGAGACCCGATGTTATGGTTAATGGTGTTTGGGTGGATCCTTGGACACTGTGGCAGCTGACCACGCCCACGGGGGGAAGTCCCGTGAAGGACCACAGTGTCAGGCTAAACTCCGGACAGACAAACACAGATTTGAATCTTTTATTAAACAGTTTATGGAACCATCAGAGGTGGCAGTAGTGAGTAGGGGTTGTAGAGCTTGGCTGGGCGCGTCTCTCACAGAAAGCTGGAACAGCGGATCCTCTTTAGAGCAGTGCTGTAGTGGAAAGAGACTGAGAGTTATGAGCACACAATAAGATTAGCATTCAGAGTCCCAAACAGAATTTGGAGAGCTCTGAGACAGGGAGAGCAGGCCCTCGAGGAGCGAGTATCTGATCCCTTAGAGCAGAGAGACCCAGCGGTGTTGTACTCACTAGCACTAGAAGAGATTCCACTAGATGAGAGGTCTGGCACCGGAGCAGAGAGCAGGCCCTCAAGGAGCAAGTACATGATTCCAGTGAAGCAGGACTGTAGAGAGAGATGTTTTCTGTACTCACTGATGGTGACTGTAAGTTAGTTCTTCCAAGCAGAAGGGTAGAGGTTGCAGGCAGCGACACAGGGAACATGGGCCCTCGAGGAGCGAGTACTGGTTTCCTGATAGCACTTGAAAGAAGCAGAGAGGCCTCCGAGGAGTGGGTACCCCGTTAGCGACCCCGAAGGGAAGTAAGAGTTCCAGATAGAGCTGGAGTGGCAGAGTAGCTTAGGAACGGAGAGCGAATCCCATCCATACGAATCCTGATGCTAACTCAACGAGCTAGCAAATACTGTAGGCAGATATACCCTGGAGTCATGACGTCAGAACAGGGGGGTGCCCCTGAGGTTCGCGTCAACGTGAAGTTAAAGATGAGGACAGCATGCGCACGAGCACCCTAGAGGTACCTTGAAGGAGAATGGCGGGAGGCAGCACCAAAGCCGGTCCGGGGATGCCGGAGAGAACGGCAAGCAGATGCCGCCACGGCCATCAGTCCAAGGTGAGCGGGAGGAGCCGCAAGTAGAGTGAGGTAGGCAGGGCGAAGCCGTCAAAGACCGACGGATGCAACACCCGAGGAGCGGGTCAGGTGAAGTCCAAGGCAGGAAGGCCCTCAGAGGAGCAGATAGCCAAGACGTGGAAGGACCAGAATTGTACAAACATGTATTAAGGTGATAAAATCTTATCTGCAGTCAAACTGCCAAAAGTTGTTTTGCAGAAATGCAAAAAAATATCAACAATCATGTAGAGAATATGTTTATGGTCCAATCCATGCATTGGTTGGCCTCCTCTGTTCCAAAGAAAACATATTGTCATGGACTGGCAGGCTGGAGTCAGGGAGCACCCCCACAGAGGCAGTACAGGACTGCAGGGTAGGACTGGACATGGTCTTCTGCCTATCCAATCCCCTCCCCCGCAGGTTGAGCTTTTGGGTTCTGGGGCGAGTAGACTTGTCTTTTGTATAACATCACGGCATGGACTGGAAGTTGGGTACAGGCTGGGAGATGAGGTCAGACACAGGCTGGACGAGGCAGGACTGGTTGGACAAGTCAAGGCAGGCTGGATGAGGTAAAGTAGGATGGAAGCTGAGGGCAGGCACAGGCTGAGGGCTAGATCCAGAGCATAAGCTGGGGCTGGATCTAAGGCAAAGGATTGAACTGGACTGAGCTGGGCAAGGACCAGACAGGACAGAACTGGACTAGACAGGAAACAGGGGACGAAACTGGGCAAGGTAATCCTGGTATGCCCGGAGGAAAGATAGAAAAGCCCAAGACAGCATAGAGCAACGCAGGGAGGCCAAGAGAGGCCACAGAGCAAGGGGAGAGACCACAAAGTAAGCAGGAGGCCAAGATGGGCTGCAAGACAGAAGGCCTGGTTAGGCCACAAGGCAAGACAGGAGGCCCAGAGGCCACAAGGGTAGGCAAGGTAGAATAGCGAGGAAAGCGTGGCAAGATCAAAGAGCCAAGGTGATTCACTGAAAAGGCACTGAGACATTGAGCAGGCTGGGTTCAGTAGGGCTGAAGCTGAGGTATGATGTAACCAGTGTGGAGGTAACTGGCAGAACTAGGAGTGAAGCTCGTTGATACCTGGTGAAAGGAAGATTGCGCAGCAGGCAGAACCTTAGAACGAAAAGAAGGCATAGCACGTGAAACCATGACTCATGTAAATATAACAGTCCATAAATGACTGTGTACACACAAATGTCCACCAATACATTGGAGAAGTTTGTATCTATGGGTATCCTCTTCTCTGTATTGGAGAATTTAATTTAAAATCAGCTCTGTTAGCATCTTCTTAACTGTCAAAGTAAGCATCAGTTTTTGGATTTTTTACCATTTGTTCAGTGAAAACTTTGCTTGGATAGCAGTAAAAACAATACCATACGTACACTGTAGGTTTTTATATAGCGGCCCAGTATAGATATAGCACCTTGAAGTTACAGTTGGGGGGGGGGTTAAAGGGGAACTATGTTTATTGAGGACCACCAAGCAAACAGATGTTCACGATAACTAATGAATATGCACAAAATAGATTTGCATACAAGTGAGGCATAATGCATGCAAATCTTTCTCGTGCATATTCATGAGGAACATCCTGAAAATCTGACCGGGTAGCAGTCCCTGAAGGTCTGAGCTGTCCATAGCTGAATTACATGATCATTCACATTGCCTAGGCAATATTTTTTACTTAAAGTACAAGGGGACAGCTTGTCTAAATCTGAACCTTCCCGAAGTACAAGACAGGATATTCTCTCCAGAAGCTCTTCTGTCTGCATAAGAAGAATCTGTTATGAGATAAAGGAAGGAAATAAAGGATACATTTATATTGTATTTTATTTATATTTAATCAGTTTAATTAACTGCCTTTTCATAAAGCTCAAGGTGATGTACATGTAGACTTTTCTTGGATTCTTTGGAGTAGTAAGTGTTTCAAAGGAGGTTAGAGGAAAATTAAATTGTAGTAACCAATAATTTTGATATCTATTTTTTTCCAGTAATGGGCTTCTGGGCTTCCTTTAGTATGTAACTGAATTTGTTTTGATGAGCATCAAAAATAGTGATGGAGTGCCTCAGGGTATTGGGACCCGTACTTTTTGATATATTTATAAATGATCTGGAAAGAAATACGACAAGTGAGGTAATCAAATTTGCAGATGATACAAAATTGTTCAGAGTAGTTAAATCACAAGCAGATTGTGATAAATTGCAGGAAGACCTTCTGAGAATGGAAAATTGAGCATCCAAATGGCAGATGAAATTTAATGTGGATAAGTGCAAGGTGATGCATATAGGGAAAAATAACCCATGCTATAGTTACACAATGTTGGGTTCCCTATTAGGAGCTACCACACAAGAAAGAGATCTGGGCATCATAGTGGATAACACATTGAAATCATCGGTTCAGTGTGCTGCGGCAGTCAAAAAAGCAAACAGAATGTTGGGAATTATTAGAAAGGGAATGGTGAATAAAACGTAAAATGTCATAATCCCTCTGTATCGCTCCATGGTGAGACCACACCTTGAATACTGTGTACAATTCTGGTTGCCGCATCTCAAAAAAGATATAGTTGTGATGGAGAAGGTAACAGAGAAGGGCAACCAAAATGATAAAGGGAATGGAACAGCTCCCCTATGAGGAAAGACTAAAGAGGTTAGGACTTTTCAGCTTGGAGAAGAGACGGCTGAGGGGAGATATGATAGAGGTGTTTAAAATCATGAGAGGTCTAGAACGGGTTAATGTGAAACAGTTATTTACTCTTTCGGATAATAGAAAGACTAGGGGGCACTCCATGAAGTTAGCATGTGGCACATTTAAAATTAATTGGAGAAAGTTCTTTTTCACTCAACGTACAATTAAACTCTGGAATTTGTTGCCAGAGGATGTGGTTAGTGCAGCTGGTGTAGCTGTGTTTAAAAAAGGATTGGATAAGTTCTTGGAGGAAAAGTCCATTACCTGCTATTAATTAGAGATGAGCTTCGTTTTTTTCTACAGCTCGTTTTTTGAGTCGGATGCTTCGGGGTAAAGTTTGTTTTTCCTCGGTAAGTTTTTTGGAAAAACAAACAAAAACTAAAAGGGGAAAAACAAAACTGGCCCAAAAAACGACACGGGAAAACGAAGCTAAAAAAAACCCACCCAAGCATTAAAATTCACTTTAATACATTAAATACAACTCCCCCCCCCCACCATCCGATCCCTCCCCAAGACTTACTAACAACCCTGGTGGTCCAGCGGGGTCCCACGAGGGATTTCTCCCTCTGGGCTGTTGGGCTGACTGGCCTGCCTCGCATCAAAATGGCGCCGATAGCCTTTGACCTACTATGTCACAGGGGCTATCGGTGCCATTGGTCAGCCCCTGTCACATGGCCATTGGCGCCATCTTGTGCTCCTACCATGTGACAGGGGCTGACCAATGGCACCGGTAGCCCCTGTGACATAGTAAGGGCAAAGGCTATCGGCGCCATTTTGATTACTGGCAGCCGACGGTCCGAGTGCAGGAGGTAGCTCCCGGACCCCCGCTGGACCACCAGGGACTTTCGGCAAGTCTTGGAGGACCCTCCTGACCCCCATAAGACTTGCCAAAAGTCCAGCGGGGGTCCGGGAGGAACCTCCTGCACTCGGACCATCGGCTGCCAGTAATCAAAATGGCGCAGATAGCCTTTGCCCTTTCTGTGTCACAGGGGCTACCATTGCCATTGGTCAGCCCCTGTCACATGGTAGGAACACAAGATGGCGCCAATGGCCATGTGACAGGGGCTGACCAATGGCACCGATAGCCCCTGTGACACAGTAGGTCAAAGGCTATCGGCGCCATTTTGATGCGAGGCAGGCCCGAAAGTCAGACAGCACGGAGGGAGAAATCCCTCGCGGGACCCCGCTGGACCACCAGGGATGTTAGTAAGTCTTGGGGAGGGATTGGGATGGTGAGGGTGGGGTTGTTTTACAGTGAATTTTAATGCTTGGGGTGGTTTTTTATTTAAAAAAATAAAATGTGGCCCCCCCCCCGTACAAACCCGAAAAACTAATTTTTCTCATAGTTCGGGGAAAATCAGTTTCGGGGTTCGGGGCCCCCGACCCATGATGAATTAGGCAATTTCGCTGAAATTGCCTAATTCGTGATAAACGAACCACATCTCTACTATTAATTAAGTTGACTTAGAAAATAGCCACTGCTATTACTAGCAACAGTAACATGGGATAGACTTGGTGTTTGGGTACTTGCCAGGTTCTTATGGCCTGGATTGGCCACTGTTGGAAACAGGATGCTGGGCTTGATGGACCCTTGGTCTGATCCAGTATGGCATGTTCTTATGTTCTTTGCATGAGACATATATAGTGATGACATAGGCATATGTTGGCTGCTTAGTTTTGTGGGGAAGAGGCCGAGCGGGGGTGGGGGGGGGGAGTACACGGGGTAGGAAAGTGATATGACAAGGAAGGAAGGGAGCTAATTTAGCACCAGCACATGGAGCATTTGGGAAAGGTGGCATTCTCCTTCTCCGCACCAGCACCACCACGCTACCTGACCACTAAATCTGCAATGTATCTATGGATTTCATTGGTTGTAGCCAACTATAGAAATGATTGCTTGGGGTCCACCAGTGATACCTAAGGTGGGTCGGGCAGATCTGTGAGATTTTCATATTTTAATGATCACCACTGTAGTAAGCGCTTTGCAGACATATTGCTAAATTATTATTGTATATTTACTCTTGGGAATGTGCTTTGGATACAGCTGTATGACATGAAAGATGTACTGAAAACAGTGGCATTTCTCCCACTCTTTTTGAAATAGCACCCAGTAGGTGACTTGACCTGCCATGATGATTCATACAAGAGAAGCTCACAGCAGTTGGCGTTGATAGGGCCAGTCGGCAGGAATTCTCAGAGCCCAATTATTTCATTTCATTAAGCAGAACTCCCTTTTCAACTCCCCCGGTCTATTTTTAAAAAGAAAAACCAGGGGACATCTTTTTCATTTGTTGAGTTTTCCCTCCCTCCCCAGCTTCTTGTACCCTACAAATGTTTTGCAGCCAGTAGGAGGCATGTCTGCTTCAATAGGACCTAGCTTCACGGTATATACAGAGACAAACTGATTGATTTGCCAGCACATGTCTATTGGTGAAAAAAATCTGTAATAAAGCCATCTGCATGCAAAGGCCAGAGGTTTGTGACCGATTGCCGATTGGTAGTCTTAACTGAGAGAGTTGTTTGGATTTGAAAATAGGAGGATATGTTGCTGGCGATGGGTTTCCCTCGCTGACAGTTCCTATTTCCCACACAACCAGGAAGCTGGACCTCGTGTTGATGCAAAGCTTGTCAGGACGCCTAATTATTTTCTTTCAATGCCAGGCAAGCATTTGGCGTTTACAGAAAAATAAGACATAAGGACAATTGTTTGTTTTTGTTTCTGTAAGTATAAACAAGTATATTTTAGTTCAGAATAAACAATCTGTATAGACGAGCTTCCAGTTTATGCTTGCTTCGGAGAAAAGTAAAGCTACAGTTCTGCCTCCACTTTTATGACCATGCTAAAAAAAAAAAAAGAATCCTTTGCATATTGCAGTGTATCAAGCGGGCACATGAAGTGGCAACTATATCTATATTCTCTAGGGATGTGCTGTTTTAAAATAACTAAAGCTCTTTCAGTTCTTGGGGTTTACATCTGCCTCAAACCAATGAAATTTTACTTAGGTTACCCCATGTTCTCCTTCTCTCAGTACCTGCACTGGATGGGTGAGAATGAAGTCCCTCTGAGGACACCCATCCTCGCTGACTATTAAGCCCCCTCTCTTTCTCCCAAAGGATCATGTTCTGCAGCTGCCATGCTGCCCGGTATTTCCAGCCATCCAGTTCCTGGAAGGTCTTAACTCTCACCTCAAAGACGAATTAGCAGCACGTGAACTCCCTGATACTCTGGACTCTGTCATTGATCTAGCGGGACGAATTGATCTGTTATGAACGCTCCTGCCCACGGGTTCCCCCGCGAGCAGGCTCACTCACCCCATGCTGTTTCTTCACCGATGTGGCAGGACACCGCTGTTGGCCTTCCCACGCGGCTGGAGCCGCGCTCTGCTTCTCTCCTTTGCGGCCCAGAGGCCGCCCCAGATCTCCTGGTGCTCCGCGGTCGGAGCCGCGGCTTTGTTTCATCTTCTTCGCGGCCCGGGACCGCCCCCGTCGCTGACTGCATCTTCGCGGTGCTAAGGCTGCAGCCCCGGGCTGGAGTAGCGGCTGGAGTCACCCCCGGGGGCTCCTGCAGCGGCTGGAGCCGCTGCTGACGTTGGAGCCTGCGCCCAGGCTCAGTCCTGCTTCTTCTCATGCTGTACGTCGGTGCAGGCCGCTGTCCTGCACAGCTCCTGCTCTCTCCTTAGGCGCCGGCGCGCGCCTCTCTTCAGAATTTAAAGGGCCAGGCACAGGAAGTGTGCTGGCCCCACCTTCTATGGGACTTCCTGTATCAGCCCTATAAAGGGCTGCTCCGTCAGTCTGTTTGGGGCCTTGCATCGTGGTGACTTCTCTCTGGAGGCTCCTGCCTGCCAGAGTCTTTGTAAGGTCTTCTAGTCTTTGTGGCGCTCCTTGTCTCATCCGTTTGTATCATGTAAAGTCTTCGTGTCAAGGTCCGTCTACCCTCAACTTCAGGCCAGGCCTGCTGCTCCATGCTGCTCGCAGCAGGTCCGAAAGGGCTCGGAATGGTCAGAGGACCATTCAACTTCCAACATCCTTGGATGCTGGCCCTGGGAGCTTGCCGGCCTGGCAGAGGGTATGACCGTCAGCCATGCGGAGCCACCGTCAACCCTCGGCTCGGCCCTGAAGGTCTGGGTTGGGCTGAGGCCTATGGGCACACTAAACACCCCTACGTAACATGATCGTCGTCTGCGTGAATGATCACAAGAGGTAAAGGGTTCTAAAAAGATGCCACCAGCAGTTCCATGCTTGGGCGCAGCCGATAAACAAAACCGTGTCGGGCCCGATGAAAAAAACCCCACATGTGAATCGGAACCGGAATCCGAACCGATTCCGGTTCCGATTCACATCTCTACTTAATAGCCTTTACAAAAGGGAAATGTTTAAGAGGTCTAGTGATCAGGTCATATTTATCTTCTGAGTCTGACCAACAAAGTACCCATTTGATGGGCCATAAACCTTGCAACCATTATTCAATGGTTTAATGCTTTATTAAGTTTTATATACCGATACATCGGACAAGCCTTCACATCGGTTTACACAAGATAAAACAGGGTCAGAAATACAATATTCATAAAATAGTAACAGCTAAAAACTACATAAAGTAAAGGAATAAATTAGCTGTTAAGAAAAGATAAAAACTCATAAAGCATAAATCAAATAAATAAGATAAACATAGTCATAAAACACTAAAGTTAAAACATCTATTAAACTAAATGACATACTGATAAAATAAAATAAAATAAAAAGGTAGCTCATCAAGATGGTTTAAAACAAAAGTGTGCTTATGCTGTACTGCTTATTTCTAGCATTGCTGATTAATCGTTTCGTGCTCTGCAAAGGCGCATTTAAACAGCCAGGTCTTCAGTTCAGCTTTAAATTGCTTTTTTTCAGTGGTGAGTCTCAATGAGGTAGGTAGAGAGTTCCAAATTTTTGTTCCTGCGATGGATATAACATGCTCCCTTACGTGGGATAATCTAGCTGATTTGATGGTGGGGATTGAGAGAAGGCCCTTGTCAGCTGATCGCAAGTCTCTCTGTGGTACGTGAAGACGTATCGATGTAAGACTACATTGAACATTACAACGTAGCAGGATTTGAACTCAGAAAGTGTTTATAAACTATGAACACATATGGATTGTACTTCAAAAAACATGGTTTACACTATACAGTGCCCATGTGGGTTACATATATTGGAAGGACAAAAAAGATGATAAAAACTCAGCTCATTGAACATAAGAGTTGCATTCAAAATAAAAGAATGTCATCTCCAATGGTGACACACTGTGTGGAGTTCTCTCACATTTTTGAAGATCTACAATGGTGGATTATTGACCAGATTTTGCCTTCAAGAAGTGGAGGCATTTTGGAGACTGTATTGAATTATAGAAAACAGTTATGGATATATACTTTGAACTCTGTAATTCAGGGCTTCCCAAACTTGTTCTGGGGACTCCACAGCCAGTCGGGTTTTCAGGATATCCACAATGAATATGCATGAGATAAATTTGTATATACTGAGTCTCCATGGTATGCAAATATATCTCTTGCATATTCATTGTGGATATCCTGAAAACCCGACTGGCTGTGGGGTCCCCAGGACAGGTTTGGGAAGCCCTGCTGTAATTTCTTCTGGTCTAAATGCTGAAATAGAATGATATTCATTAATTTAAAAGTGATGGATATAGATGATGTCAGAATACATTCTGATTTGCTTTAATTTGATTGGTTGTGCCAAGAAAAATGAGAATAACTGGTTACTGATGATGTCATTGAGGTCTGACATTTTCATTGGTGGCTTCCTAAAAAAATTTAAGTTAAAAAGCAAGCTGTGCACTTCCTAGAGCGTGGGATAAACACTGTGTATCCATCAACTCTAGAGGGAGTGAATAAAGAGGAGGCAGCAAAACACTGCACGGAGCGGCAGTAGCCACAAAGGCATTCACGGAGCGGGATGCCAGTGGTTGGCGTTCCACCTTCACGGAGCGGAAGGATAGAGGGCTGCCATCTCCAAAAAAACAAACAAACAAAAACAAACAAACAAACAAAAAAAAAAAACAGGGATGGATAAGAGTATGGGGCAGGGGTGTGGCCTGCTTGTTACAGCGGTTGCTACCCCTAATTGAGCTGGATGTTCACGGATGCAGATACGGCGCTGCTCTCTACATTGGTGGTGGGGTGGAGGGGAATTAGGGCTGGAAGGTACTGGAAGCCAATAGTAACAGGTGGGAGAGAGAAAAAGGGGAAAAAAATGGATAAAGTGCGTAGCTTGCTGGGCAGACTGGATGGGCCGTTTGGTCTTCTTCTGCCGTCATTTCTATGTTTCTATGTTTCTAGAGTTGAAATCAAATCTGAAGAAGATGGTCTTAAAATGGACAGTAAGATTGCTGTTTTGCTCCCTGTGCTGCAAGCTAAATTTTATATTAACTTTCTTTATTCTGTTCCTTTATAGATTAAATGCTGCTTAAAAAAATGAATATCCCTGATACAGAAATAAATACTCAAAACACGGCGTGTGTCAAGGGAGAATCGAGAGTGTTAATAGGAGCATATAAGATAAGTGTGTGTATATATATATTTGAAAAGGTTTTAAATGCAGCAAAAGAAGATAAGAAAAAGTGAACATTGTAAGGACCAATGATTATGTATAAAGTAAAGACAGTCTGTTGACCAATAGTGCTTATTAAGATGGACCAACCACTTTTGGTGTATTATAAGTGGGAACAACTGTTTATATTGGAGATATATAAAATATTTCTCAAACAGCAATAAAATATTTCAAAACAGCAGACACATCAAATAACTAATTAAATAAATTCACCACTCTCCATTCTTGAGAATTTATTCTAGTCTACAAAAACATATAAATGTGCAGAGAAAAACTGAGCTAGAAACCATAACAAGCCAGACATTGTATATGAAAAACAAAAACATTACCATTCCTCATAAAACTTCAAACAATAAAACTAAGAAATATAAAATATAATAGTAAAATCATAACAAAAATAAATATTTCAAAACGGCTGACAAATAGAAGATCCAATAATTATTATTTTTTTAATTAACTGTTTTTTATTATGTTTTTGTTACCTGGAAATGTTCGATTTCTAGTCATCCAAAGATTTTCTGATGGTGGACAGGCCTCATCGGCGGTAGCAGCCAATCACAGGGATAGCTGGGCTCAAGTCCCACCCAAAAAAACACGATTGACAGAAAATAACACCCAATAAGCAGCAACCTGCAAATTGAAAAAAAAAAAAAAAAGCGAATCGCTAGAAAAAATAAGCCCAAACTCACAGGAAATAAGCGAGGTTGGTAACACTGGTGTAGCCTGAGGCAGGGCTAAAAAGGCAGAGATCTGCTGAGTCATGAAGTCACCAAGTCTAGCGCTGGAAAGAGGGTAGGCGCAGCTCCCAGGGGACCTCTGATGGTTGGGAGGCTGCATGACAAGCAGAATCACAATAGATACCTCTCACACTTCCAGAATTCTTTAGCTTTTCACACTTTTTCTAACAAATGCCCAGAAAACTCCATGACCTTGGCTAAAATTAATGTTTATCTGATCCTGTCCTGTCTCTTACCTGGACAGATTTCTTCAAATTTGCATTTAACTACTGTAAGTTTCACACACACACACACATCCTATTCAATCTTAAATGTGCTTATACCTTCCCTAAGTATCCTTTTTCCAGTAAAAATGGCATTAAATAGACTTTGTGAAAGTGTAGATGCTCTGAGCTCCTGGGTCCAATGTAATAAGACCCATGGCAAACAGGCGCTAGTTATGACCGTGGGTTTTTATCACTGCTCATGGCTAAAATTGGCGCTTTTGCGGGATGTAAAAAAGAATTATGCAAATAATTTGCGCACAGAAATCCACACACTCATGAATAAATGCGTGTACATAACCATGGTAAGGCCCTATGTAATAAGTGGCTGCATCCACGCCAAAACCCATGTCGATAATCCGCGCATAAAAGCAAGAAAGCGAATGGGTCTCCCTATTCAGTGAAAGTATGACCCTGGAATGTATTTTTAATATTTTGAATAACTGTGCAGCAGAAAAAATGGCAAATATTTTCATGGGTTATAATTCATACTGCATGGCAGAGAGATAGGTGTTCAGCTGTGCACAAATATGGCTACTCAGGCGCCGAGACAGGCGCCTAGCTAAGCAGGAATCTGGCCGCTCAGGCACCAAAATAGGTGCTCAGATAGGTGCGAATCAGGACCCTCGGGCACCCAGAAAGGCACCTAGCTAAGCTGGCTGCTCGAGTACTGAGATAGGCACTCAGCTGGGAGTGAATCAGGGTGTCAGGTGTCCAGAAAGGCACCTAGCTAAGCAGGTTGATACTAGCACCTTATCCTCCCCCTCCCCCACTACTAACCCCCTTCCAAGTGTTGTCCACCCACCCCTCTGCCACCACCCTTTCCCATTCTCCCTCTCCCTCCCAAAAGTCCATCAACTCCACTTTTCTCTCTCCTCCCCTTCTCCTCAAGCATGGATTTCTCCTAACACCATATCTTTCCCTCCCCCACTACTAACCGCCTTCCAAGTGTTACATCCACCCACCCCTCTCCCATCACCCTTTCCCATCCTCCTTCTCCCCTCCCAAAAGTCCATCAAGCCCACTCTCGCCTCACCCTCCCCTCACAAACATGGGTTTCTCTTAACACTGTATCCTCCCCTCCCCCACTACTAACCCCCTTCCAAGTGTTACATCCACCCACCCCTCTCCCACCATCCTTTCCCATCCTCCTACTCTCCCTTCTCAAAAGACCATCAACCCCATTACTCTCTCACCTCCCCCTCCCTTCCCCTCACAAACATGGGTTTCTCTTAACACTGTATCCTCCCCTCCCCCACTACTAACTCCCTTCCAACTGTTACCTCCACCCACCATGTTCCCTGAAATTAGCATACCCAATGAGGTGAGAAATAAAAAGCAACATGGCTGCTGAGCTTGGCAGTGATATGCTTTGTATGCTGCCTAGTGGACACTGGACACTAGGCTGTCAACCCCCAAGGACCATACATACCAAGGACAGCATCTAACAGAGATAGAGAACATTTAAAAACAAGCATTTTGTGAAGAAATAAACATTTATTAATAATAGTAACAAGTATGTACAAGGTCAAATAACCGGCTGAAGAAGCGGTACCCATTAAGGCACAGCCCATATTGTCAGTCTCCAAAAAAGTCTTGTATGACATGCCTTCTGACTTCATGTCCCCTGGCTGTGTTGTCTCTAGGATCTGCACAGCTCACATCCAGTTCTCCCTCCAGGTTAGGATTAATGCCCTGTGGAAGACCATGCTGCAGAGCGAGGTTGTGAAGCATGCAGCAGGCCACCACAATGTACAATACCTTCCCAGGAGTGTACTGTAGGGCCCCTCCTGAGTGATGCAGGCAGCAGAAACGACTCTTGAGGAGACCAGTTGTTCTCTCTATGACACTCCATGTCCTCACACATGTCCCTTGGTACTTCAATTCAGCAGCCATCCTGGGAACCGCAAGTGGTATAGCAGCCATGATTCGCACGCATAGCCAGCATCACCTGTAGAAAAAAAATTATTTTGCATAAAATTAACTAGATTCCTTTAAGCTGACATCTGTAACATTTTTAAAATTACAAATGAGACTCCTATGTACAATAAAAAGAAATTACTATTCTGCCTTTGAGACTCAGCCCTGTTTACTAACATGCGCTACATATTAATAAACGTAGTGACAGCCATGCACAACATAGCATGTACAATGCTACCGTTATTTATCTGATTCATATGTGCCAGAAAAATGTGGCCCATTCTTTACTGTTTGTTCTCTAACTCATGAACCTCCATATCCTGTAAGGACCATACTATCCAATAAAAAAATCAGTAACATGAATTATGAGACAAATTTCCTGGCTGTCTACCTTATCCCCCCTCAAAAACATCATGGTACCAATGAGGGCAACCCCTTCATGTCCAATTTGAAAATAAAAAAGGTCAAAACTATTATCCTCTACCCTCCACTAACTGTGAACTGCTGAGTAATCCCCTACTTTCCAAAACACAGCTAACAAAAAAAGTTGAATGTTATATTCCCTTTTTTTACCCCAAACCACAATTTTTTTAACAAAGGTATTACTAATTTATAAAAAATGTGTGATCACAGATAAATAAGCACTTTGGCACCAATGTACAAGAAAGCACTTACTAATATGCCTTAGATTCCCACCCCATCACACTTAATTTTAAATTATGTTTGTGCACATGTACCCCACAGAGCTGTTTGAAACTTATTCTAAGTACTTGTACCTGCTCTTTTTTCACACTTATCCAGCAGCCAGCCTTCACCATATTTCCCTTCAGTGAATTGCTGTGCCAGTGCTGACTGTGCCAGGATGAAAGAATCATGGCTGCTGCCAGGGAATTTTGCCACCACACTGAGAATCCTCTGCTCAGCGTTACACACCACTTGCACATTGAGGGAGTGGTAATGCTTTCGATTCCAGTATGCCATCTCTCTTCCATGAGGAGGGGTGAGAGCCACATGGGTACAGTCGATAGCTCCCATCACATTTGGCATACCGGCTATGTCGAAAAATGCTCTCTTCATTTGCTGCTACTTCTGAAGCTGCTGTGGGTTTTTGATGTACTGCTTGACCCACTTCAGCATGGCCCTCAGTACCTGAGAGAAGTGACGGGAGAATGTGAATTGCTCCATGCCAGCCACCACAGCTCCCAGGCCTGGGAAGGCATGTTCACGATCTGTCAGGGGATCAATGTCCTCTCTGAGCTCTTCATACATGCCCGTAATAACTCTGGAGCTCAGTCTGTAGTTCCTCACCACATCCAACTCTGGCATCCCCAGCAGCGTTGTCCTGAGGTGAAATATCCGCTCCCTCCGTACCCTTCTGTGGCCTGTTCCAGCCGGAACAACCTGCTTCTCATGATCCTTCCTCTCTGCCTGTTCCCTCTGGATTCTCTCTCTCCTGCCACAACCTCTGTCACTTGCCAAACCTTCTGCTGCTGTCACCCTGTGGCGAACCCGCAGGATATACCACAATATCAGGAACAGCTGGACACAATCAGAAATTTCCATCATAAATCACACCAGAACTGTACGGACACACAACCATAATCACACCAATGCAAGCAATGGAATAAAACGGCCCCCGAGTTGGTGCTGTCACTTAACTTGTGTCCTTACCATGGCGGTAAAAAATCCGCATTAAAAGACCCACACTAGGATTTGCGCGGCTCCCTTCATTGCCCATGATTAGGTAATCGCTCCCTTTGCATGCCATTAGCATGCATTCACGCAGAAAGAACTGTCTGTCAGTAAGCGTGTTTGCACGTGTTTTTTTTTCCCCACACACAAAACCCTTATTACAACCCCGTATAGGGCTTTGCCTGGGAAAACGTGCGTAGAAACACGTGTATATGCGCGCACAAACCCGTGGCAGCTTCCGCGCACCTTAATACATCAGCCCCTCTGAGAGGTCTACCTCACCTCTCTCTGTGCACCTGCTTCTCCTCTCTCCAAATGGTGGGGGCTGCTTTTGCAAAAATGAAAGTAAAATTTCAGCAGCTCTGCTCCTCCCTTTTAGCTGCAGGGAGAGGGGAAAGAGCTCTCAAAGCTGCCTGTACATCAGTGTTGCCAATCTCACATATTTCCCGCGAGTTTCGGCTTGTTTTTCTAGCGATTCGCTTTATTTTTTTTTCAATTCGCAGGTTGCTTATTATTGGGCATTTTTTTCAGTCAATCGTGGTTTGTGGGCTTGGTGGGTGGAGCTTGAGCCCAGCTGTCCCTGTGATTGGCTGCTGCTGCCGATGAGGCCTGTCCACCGTCAGAGGAGCACGTGGACAGGCAGGCACTGACAGCAAGCAACAGCATCTGGTGACCAGGAATAATTTATGCAGCACAGCAGGCTTGAATGCTGAAGGGAATGAAGCACTTAACTGACAACAATCAAGAAGAAGGGGTACCTGGAGGAGGAGGAATGAGTGTGAGGGGGAATGAGTTTGAGGAGGCTAGAGATGTGCTTGGATGGGGTGGGGAGGGGGAATGAGTTTGAGGGAGCAGACGTGCTGGGGAGGGGGGGAATGAGTGTGTGGGGACCAGATGTGCTTGGTGGGGAGGATGAGTAGGAGGGGCCATTGTTTTTTGGGTTTTTTTCCACTTTGAAGGAGCTACAGAGTTCAGTGGCTGAGACTGGAGTACACCAGTCAACCATACATCTGGCCTGCATGGGAGGGTGGCTAGATAGAAGCCATTACTAAATAATGACTTGTGAGTTTAAAAATTAACTTTTAGTGCATACTGTCTGTAACAATCTGTTAATGTAATGTAATCCACAAAAATCTGATGGACATTTTAGGGCGTTAAATTGTGCTGGCTCAATAAGAAATATATGAATTTCCCTCCTCCAGACAGCTAACGTCTCTTCTTAATCAATCCTCAGGACAAAGATCTTATAAGTTTGAAATTATTTATTGTACAGATAATTTTCCATTACTTGCAATTATTCGCATTCCAAACGCATATGCCTCTAGCAGAGATCTTTGTAGCTGGAGATAGGCTGGAGAGGGGAGATGGAGTTTCTTGGGATTCAGGGTGAGAAGGCAAGGGGTTCTGAAGCTGATTAGTCTTTAGAATTAAAGTGGTAAGAAGAAATGTAAAAAAGCTAATTGTATTACAGAGGTCACAGGCACTTCTGGCCTTTAAAGCCGCCTGACTTAGACTGACTAACAGTTTTGGAGAGTGCTTACAGGAAACGTCCCCACAAGCTGGGGCTAGAGGGTGAGAGCCAATGGTAGCAAGCCTAGGATCCATGTGACACAGGGGGGGAACATGAAGGGCAGTCCCTTGAGCCAATAAGGCACTTAAGAAGGCTCAAGTTAGATTGAGAGAGTATGCAGACCCTTCCCAATGAGAGAAGCAAGGGGGAGGGAGTTTCTTTTAAAGGCAAAGCTCCCCTTAAAGGCAGGGCTCACAGGCTTTTATCATGGGTTACAAATAAGGGCTGCACTAGACATAGTTAAACTGCAATGTATGAACAGATAACAAAATGTACCCACTGCTGGGGAGAGAACACTCCCCGTCTAGTATCGCAAGATACCACTATATCCGATCTTATATCATTATGCAACAGTGCAAAGTCTATTGTAACTGGATCTTTCGACATTCAAGGGAGTTCCCGATCATCTCGGTCATCCAGTCGTCCAGGCGATAGGCGGTGCCTTCTTCATAGGGTTTCACCAAGCTGAAACAAAAGACAGACAACACAAAGAGAGAAAGAGTCTTTGGTGTGGACAACAGACCACGAAGTTCAAGTTTCTTCATGCAGTATGAGGAGTACCACCCCATTGATAGGCCTGTAGTAGATCTTGGATCGCCACTTGCTTCGATGCTGGAGAGTCGGCAAGTACTCTTTCTTCTGACGGATCCAAAGGGAGTTGGCAAGCTGTTGGACTTGTTTCCTTCACCGCCTGTAAAGCTCCCCGCTGTCAAGTTTCCGCATGGCGCAGGAATGTTCATAGTTTTTTTGCATTGAAGGCATGACAGATGCAGTGTTCAACTCTTTACGGGTTCCTACAAAGTCGGTTCCACAGTCAGAGCAGGTCTGGGTGGCTGAACCCCAGAGTTGAGCGAATACATGGAACCTTCTTGTCTGCTACTTTGCTGTCCATGTGAAGATGGACGGCATAAATTTGAATGTCTGTTTTGGCTGTTGTTAACTCCACTGTTTCCACTGCTAGCGCAGCTCCACACAATTCTAGACGTGGTATGGTGTGGTTAGGCTGTGGTGCTAGCTTGGCTTTGCCGAAGATGAAGTCTCCACGCACTGTTCCTTCTGCATCTGTTGATCTCAAAAAGCCTACCGCAGCTACGGCCTTCACCGATGTGTCCGAGAAGATGCAGATCTCTTTGGGGTTGGCTGTATTGAGTGGTGTTAGAACGTGGGTGCGTGGTATGTGGAACTGTTCAAGTGCTTTTAGGGGGCTCTTCCACTTTTCCAATTCTGGCTTCCTTGCTTGAGGTAGTGGGGTGTCCCACTCGGTAGCACTTGATGAAAGCTCTCTTAACAAGGCTCTTCCTTGTATCGTGGCTGGAGTCACAAACCCAGGTGTATCGTGCAGGCTGTTGATTGTGGACGGGACACCTCGGTGAGTGTACGGTTCACCTTGGGTCGAGACTTGGGCTGATTAAGAAGAGAAGTCAGCTGTCTGCTACCAGTCAGCTACCGGTCTTCGTTACTTCAGGACTGTCAGAGGCTATTTCGTGGAGCCTTAGACTGGCGCTTGCCAGTATTGCTTCCTCTGCAGTGGGTAAGGACCTTAGCTCGTCATCTATGTAGAAGTCCTTTTCCATGAGGCGTCTGGCATCTGCGTCATACTCTTTATCTCCTATTTGGACTGTCCTTCTGAGCCTGGGCGTGGCCACTATAGGTGATGGACTATTATTCTCTACTGAATGGGTAAGTTTGTCGTCATCCTTGGTGACTTGAAGCACTGGGTCCCCTAGATGTTCCTCTGCATCTAATGGGGGGCAATCTGACTGGTAGCTGAATTGAGATTCGGTTCTTCACAGCTTAGGATCTCTTTGGTGCTTAGGTGATTAGGACATGGTTCAAATAGGGTAGGATTTCCATCCTCTGAGACATTCGTGGCGTATGCCTGAACGCTTGGTCCCCTTGTTCGCTTCAAGCCGACCTCGCTGACAATCACCCATCCCAAGGCGAGTCGGTAAGCGTAGGGACCAGCTGTTGGGCCATCACGCATCTCCAAGACCTTGGTCAGTGCTGGTGCGTCTCTGCCCAATAGCAGCAGGATTTCTGCTTCTGGATCCAGTGGTGGAACCTGGTGCATTATGAACTTTAGATGAGAATGGTACCGAGTGGCTTCTGGTGTGGGAATCTCATCTCTGTTTTCAGGCATCTGGTTGCACTCGATGAGTGTGGGCAAGTTTGACTTATTGCTGCCATCCATCGCTTCTATTACATATCCGCCTGCTCTTCTCCCTGTCACACGGGTGACCCCTGAGCAGTTTTGGAGGTTGTGCGGAGAGTAGTGGTGACGGATACCAAACAAGTCGAAGAATTCTGGCTTTGCCAGAGATCTGTTGCTCTGCTCATCTATGATGACATACGTTTTGACTGCCTTCTCAGGTGACTCTTCGGGATACACTCTGGCCAAGCATATTTTTGTGCAGGATTTCCCGTCGCTGTTTCTCCCATACACTTGTATGTATTTGGGGATCACTTCAGGTTCTGGCGTTAGCTCGTCTTTCTCCTCCCCGCCATGGTTTGGACTGGGGTGTGAGGTTCCCGAAGGGTGAAATCTTGCTTCGTCAGGGTGCAGGGCGCTATCGTGTTGGTCACTCCCACACTCTGAACACTTAATGGCTATTTCACAGTCTTTAGCCATATGGTTGGATGAAGAACAGCACTGGAAGCAACTTCTGTACTTTTTCAACAGTTCTTTGCGCTCCTTCAAAGGTTTCCCTTTGAATCCTCAACACTTTTTGAGTGGGTGAGGTTTTTTGTATATTGGGCACTGCCGGTCTGGATCTTCTGCCCTATCCTTATTGGGAAGTTGATCTGGTGTAGATGCTGCAGGCGACACTTCCATTTTGTGTACGGAAATGGGTTTCCTGCTGCCGCCATGCTCCTTGGTTGGCCTTTCGCTCACTCGGTGGCTGGTTCTGTGTATCTCATGTGTACTGTATGAGAAGCTAGGGTCGTTCCTGCGCCTTGCTAAGTCTCGTATGAACTTTGCGAAGACATGGAAGGGTGAGTACTCTTTGTTGTCTTCGTTGCACTGTGCACCAGGAGATGCCCATTTATCTTGTACATCACTTGGCAATTTATTTATGATGCCGTTTGTGCCTTGTGATGTGTCCAAAAGGTTGAGACCTGGATAAATTAGTTTAGCCTTCACTATCTCCACCTCTTGGAGGAGATCTCCCAATTCTTGTAACTTTCGGTTATCCTTTCTAGATATTTCTGGAAAGTTTTCCATTTCCTCGAACCACGCATTCTCTATGCCGACTGGGTCCCCATAGTATCACTGAAGTCTCTCCCTCACCTCTAGGTGGACGTCTTTTAATCTTGTCACGAATTTCCCTCCTCCAGACAGCTAACTTCTCTTCTTAATCAGTCCTCAGGACAAAGATCTTTTAAGTTTGAAATTATTTATTGTACAGATAATTTTCCATTACTTACAATTATTCGCATTCCAAATGCATATGCCTCTAGCAGAGATCTTTGTAGCTGGAGATAGGCAGGAGAGGGGAGATGGAGTTTCTTGGGATTCAGGGTGAGAAGGTAAGGGGTTCTGAAGCTGATTAGTCTTTAGAATTAAAGTGGTAAGAAGAAATGTAAAAAAGCTAATTGTATTACAGAGGTCGCAGGCACTTCTGGCCTTTGAAGCCGCCTGACTTTGACTAACAGTCTTGGAGAGTGATTACAGGAAATGTCCCCACAAGCTGGGGCTAGAGGGCGAGATCCAATGGTAGCGAGCCTAGGATCCATGTGACACAGGGGGGGAACATGAAGGGCAGTCCCTTGAGCCAATAAGGCACTTAAGAAGGCTCAAGTTAGATTGAGAGAGTATGCAGACCCTTCCCAATGAGAGAAGCAGGGGGGAGGGAGTTTCTCTTAAAGGCAAAGCTCCCCTTAAAGGCAGGGCTCATAGGCTTTTATCATGGGTTACAAATAAGGGCTGTACTAGACATAGTTAAACTACAATGTATTAACAGATGCCAAAATGTACCTACTGCTGGGGACAGAACATAAATGCTATTACAAGCCACTGTGTTTCCTCCATTACACTCACAAAAGTATTTTTAAGAGTTTTCTGTGTATAAATACATTCTAATAAAAGTAATTTTAATCTCATGTGTTTTGGGCTTTTTGGGGCTTTTTTTTTTTGGAAAATAGTGCTTGTTCTTTCATGAAAACCTGGCAACCCTGTTGTACATCTCCCCTGTGCAGTAACATATTCAATGAGAGAAATGAAAAAACATGCCACATCCCAGCAATGCTTTTTTACAGCCCCAGGACTCAGGTCTGTAAAAAAAAATATTCTTTACCCCCTTATTTTCATATTTTAACCGCTGGTTACATGATTATCTCTTATCTTTAGCTGTGGAGGCCAGCAGCTCCTTCCTTTGGCCCCGCTGGCACGGAAGACTAAGGATGCGAAAGAAGTGGCCATTGTTTGCTGCCACCGCAGTGGTGGATTGGGGAGGGGCACTTGAGGCGCACAGGGAGGTCCCAGTTCTATGCTGCTGCTGTGTTGGTCAAGGAGAAAAGGAATGTTGGCCCCATGCAGCCGCTACACCAAAAACTAAAAAGCAAGCTTGAGCGAGAGATGAGCTGATTCTGGACACAATGGCTTCACAGGCATGAGGCCGCTGCGACCAACACCAACCATGTGATTGGGCCTACTGGTCCACTGGAGCAAGCCTGAAGCCACGATAGGCAAATCTGCCCCTGACTGTTTCTGAAACAGACAGTGTTAAGTTCTGTGGCAGAAGCCAGAGATTGTGTCTGAGACAGACGGGGTTAAGCCCTGTGACAGAAGCATGAGACTCTACTGGTGCTGGACAGGTGGAAGCTATACTACAAAAGGCCACAAAAAGGGTGCAACCAAAAGGCAGACCCCACTGGGGAGACTGACAAATATGCAGTTAAGAACATAAGAACATGCCATACTGGGTCAGACCAAGGGTCCATCCACCCCAGCATCCTGTTTCCAACAGTGGTCAATCCAGGCCATTAGAACCTGGCAAGTACCCAAAAACTAAGCCTCATGCTATTGATGTTCTCTCAGGGAATTGCGAATTGATCTGAGCAGAGAAGTCCAGACCTACTTTTATAAGTTCTGCCAGAAACTGAAATATTAAAGTAGATGGAAGTGCTTTATTCCCGGGCTTTTATGTATCCTGCAAGGATAAACCATTTGCTAAAGCATGGGCTCTGTTTTTGAGTTTACCTCCCTTCATTGAAGTATTCTGTATAGGAAAAATGTTTACTAAAGCATTGGCTGTGTTAGGGAATATTACAATTCCATTTCAACCCGTAGAAAGGTTGGAATCAGCACAAAATATACACCCTGGAGGAAAGGCGAGATAGGAGAGATATGATAGAGACATTCAAATATCTCACAGGATTCTGTGCACTGGAGGTGAGCCTCTTTCAACACAAAGGAGGCTCTAGAACGAAGGGTCATGCAATGAGGTTGAAAGGGGATAGAATCAAGAGTAATCTTAAGTAATATTTCTTAACAGGAAGGGTGTTGAATGCATAGAACAGGCTCCCAGTAGAAGTGGTAGAGACAGAAACAGTTTCTGAATTCAAGCATGGGATAATTACAGGAGATTTCTAAGGAAGTGATGGGAATTATAATGCTAAATTAATTGGATGGATGGGGGTACTAGATGGGCCATACGGTCTTTTTCTGTTGTCATGTCTCTGTTTCTCTAAATATTAAAACAAAATGCTAATTAATTACTCTTAATAAGGAAAATCCAATAAAACATGCCAAAAACGAAAATAATTATCTATATAGCACTATATACCAAGTAACAGGAGGATCAATCCAGTATTTAAACTAAGAAAACTTTAAGGGAAAAAAAGAGGATAAATGAGATAATCATCTTCTGGGAATACAAATAAGTGATCTCAAACCCCAGCCCCTATAAGAGAAGACTTGGCTTGAGGCAATCTCAATTCCCTCTTAGTGTTCAGAAAAGCTGTAAGCTGTGGTAATTCACAGAAAACATATCTAACAGAATGATATTTAATTATACATTTACAGGGATACTTAATAATAAAAAAGCCGCTATGTGGAGCACAGTTGGATGCAAAATTAAAAACGGACTTCTCCTTTTCTGTGTATTCTCAGCAACATCAGGAAAAATACTCACATTGCAGTTTGAAAAGGAAACATTTCTACAGCTGAAAAAAGTCTCTGAATCCAAATCCAAACATAATTAACATAGAGGGAATAACTTGCTCTGAATCAGACTGCTCCAAGAACCCAGTCACATCCAAGGTATCTATTTCCTGAGGTAAATCTACTTCTTCCTCAGCTTCCTTCTTTTAAAATTGAGGAATATAATAGGCCCAAGAAACAGGCGGCATTCTCTCCTCAGGGACAGACGGGGCTTCTAAATGGCAGATGCAATTTAATGTGGACATGTGCAAAATAATGCACATAGGGAAAAATAATCTCGAATACAGATACACGATGCTGGGTTCTGGGACAGGAATCGCCACACAGGAAAAGTATTTCAGAGTCCTTATGGATAATAACTTGAAGTCTTCAGCTCAGTGTGTGGTGGCAGTCAGAAAAGGCAAATAGAATGTTAAGGAATTATTTGCAAAGGAATAGAGAACACAACTGTATACATCCATGGTGTGACTGCAGTTGTGGTCAGCCCATAAAAAAAAAAAAGAGAAGGGTGACAAAAATGGTAAAGGGGATGGAAAAGCTCCATTATGGAGAAAGGCTAAACAGCTTAGAAAAGAGAAGACAGAGCAAATATAATTGAAATTTATAAAATCATAAGTGGGGTGAAATAGGTAAATAAGTAATGGTAATTTACTCTTTCAGATAACACTAGGACTAGGGGAAATTCCATGAAACTAAGAACTGGCAGATTTAAAACAAATCATAGGAAATATTTTTTCACTCAGCACACCATCAAGCTATGGAATCTGTTGCTGGAAGAAGTGATCAAGGCAATGAACATAGTGGGGCTCAAAAGAGGATCGGACAAGTTCCTGAAGGAAAAGTCCATAAATAGTTATTAGCAAGTGTGGACAGGTTGAAAAATATTAAAAATTTTACCTGCATGTGGGAGCACCCATGTCCTTGAAAGAGCTCCCTGACCAGGATGAAGAAGCAGGTAGGCAAACTAAATAAATGAAAGGAATAAAAGAAAAGCAAAAAAAAAGAAAAGAAGCAAAATAAATTAAAATAAAAGGAAGAGGGGTGCAGGAAGCTGCAGTGGGCATGCAGCAAGCTCCACTATATGGAACAGGACCCTTAGCCCATCGGAAGTTCCAGTAATGCAATGGAGCACAAAAGAGAGAAGGGATAGCAGCAAGGGATATGGGATAGCCTCTGCTGTTGTCGCTATATGAGAGATTGTGCTTGAGCCAAAGATAAAGCCAGGGAAGTAAGCCCATGCAGCCCCTGGGAAAAAAACATTTACATGTAATTGTCGGGACCATTATGAGTGTTGGAGTGCACTGTAGTAGCCCCTATCACTTGTGCCAAGGCAATTAGAAACTTTAATATGGCCAGGAACAGCCCCTGTGCCAGGACCTCAGTCTGGGCAGGAATCCATGCTGGGTTTTTCCTGCAGCACTTTATACCTCTTGTAACAAGACGCTTGTGGCTTTTAGAGATGAGTTGCCCAATATAGGGACACTAAAGCTGAAGTGACCAGTCCTTGGAGCCTTATCTGGGGACAGCCTAGCTACTGTAAAAGATTATGAAATAAAATAAAAGCAGCTGACACCTCTGCCCTGTCACCAGAACAGTTGAGAGTAGCAGTGCCAGGAAAGCTAAGAAGGTTTTGAAAGCGGCACTACTTGGGTGACATCACCAGAGCAGGGATCTTCTCCCTGAAGAAAATGGGTTTGCATGTGGGGAATTTAGGAGAGATCAGGAAAGTTTTAGAGAAGACAGAAGTGCTGATAACCAGCTCTGTCTTACTCTAGATGAATTGTGCTGGAGCCAGCCTGCACCAGAGGGGAATAGCTACAAGAACCAATAACACTGCTGTTACTGTGAGGTCCATATTTAAAAGCCATTTAGATGGATAACATAACAGTTATCCATCTAAATTACTTTCCCAGCTATATTTAAGCCCTTATCCGACTAAATTCTTGCTGGGTAAAAAAGGGGTGTTTCATGGGCATTGTGGGGAGGGGTTGAGTTATCCGGCTAACTTAGCTGACTATTGGGTATATCTTTCTAGGTTAGCCGGATATCTTTAGACCTGCTTGTGTGGCCAGATAACATGCTACTTAATGGATGTCAAAAATTGAAACTATTAAATAAAGATAGCGGGCCATCTGCTCCCTCACCCCCACCCCCACAAAATATATTTAAAGGCCCTGTTGGGCTGTGCCCTCTTCACCCCTCATTCCTAAAAATATTAAAAAGACCCTTCCCCATCCAGGTGTATCATCAATGTTCAAATCTGGTGGCCCCCTCCCACGCAAGGGTATACTATTTTGTGATGCCCTCACCCCCTTCCCCAACACTCATGCTCCTCTCAATACCTTAAATTAGATTGCCTGGAGCAGGAGACCCTTCACTCTGCTCCGGGTGCCTCAGCGCTGCTCTAAAACAGACATCACTGGAAGCGTAAACTTATGTTGAGTTCCCCAGCTAGAGGTAGCGCTAGAAGCATACGCTTGATTAGGAAGGAGGTGGGAGATAGGTCTGGGACTGTAGGCCCATGATGTGATCCGGGAAACTATAGATCGGTGAGTCTGACTTCAGTGACAGCAAAAATGATGGAAACTGTTATAAAGAATAAAATCACAAAACATTTAAATAGACATGGTTTAATGGACACAGCCAGCATGGATTTACCCAAGGGAAGTCTTGCCTCAAAAATCTCCTACATTCTTTTGAAGGCGTTTGACAAAGTCCCACATGAAAGGCTTCTAAGAAAACTAAAAAGTAATGGTATAGGAGGTGCTGTCCTTTTGTGGATTGCAAGTTTGTTAAAAGACAGAAAACAGAGACTAGGATTAAATGGTCAGTTTTCACAGTAGAAAAGGTAAACAGTGGAGTGCCTCAGGAATCTGTACTTGGACGGGTGCTTTTTAATATATTTATAAATGATCTGGAAAGAACAACGAGTGAGATGATCAAATTTGCGGATGACACAAAATTATGCAGAGTAGTTAAATCTCAAGCAGATTGTGATGAATTACTGGAAGATCTTGCAAGAATGGAAGATTGTACTTGCAAATGGCAGACGAAATTCAGTGTGGACAAGTGCAAAGTGATGCATATAGGGAAAAATAACCCTTGCTGTAGTTACACAGTGTTAGGTTCTATTTTAGGAGTTACCACTCAGGAAAGAGTTCTAGGCATCATAGTGAATAATACATTGAAATCGTCGGCCCAGTGTGCTGTTATAATGGTAAATTGGCTAACTTAGCCAGATAACTTTGTGACGCCCAGGAACACCCCCAGAACTCCCCTTTTTTTATCCGGCTATTTTATAGCTGGATAATAACTTACTGTGTACATTCATGTATAAGTGGATCTCATGTATAAGTCGATAGGCGATTTTGAGACCAAAATACATTGAAATGCATTGAACCATGTATAAGTCAAGGTTTTAAATGAGCAATTGCTATGATAGTGGACCCTTGAGCTGGCTAGGAGATGGAGAGAGACCGCTGAAGGATGGCCCGCATCAGGATCTGTAGCAGGGAGGCGGATCAAAGCCAGGAGATCAGCAGGAGAAGAAGTGTCCAAAGAAAGTCCAGAGTTCATTGCAGACAGCAGCAAAGCACAACGGGGAAGCAGACCAGTCAGTAGTCAGGGCAGGCAGCAGATCAGCGAGGACTGAAGACAAACCAAGGATCAGGACGGGCAGCAGACACGGAATACCAGGAGCCAAGCCGAAGTCAGGAACCAAGAAGACAAGCTGAGAAGGAAGCAGGAACTGGATCAGGAACACGGAGGCAGGGGCGAGCAGGAACTGGAGCAGGATCACGAAGGCAGCAACAAGCAGGAACTGGAGCAGGATGACGAAGGCAGGAACAACAACTAGTAGCTCCGAAGAGTGAACCCTGTTGCAAGGCAAAGAAGTGAGGGCAAATGCTGGGTTTAAATATCTGTCGGCATCTGATGTCATCCAAGCGGCCGGGCCGAGGTTTCCCACCGCTGCCCCTTTAAATCTCAGCTCCTTGCGCACGCGCGCGCCTAAGGGCGGAGTCTGCTGGAGGAGCTCGGTGGCGTCTCACTCGTGGAGACACCGCCGCGGAGAGGCCCAGCCACGGCCCAGCGAGGAGCGAGGAATGCCGTGGTCAGCCTGGAGCTGGCAGAGGAGGTGAGAGCCCGACCATGAATTCCCGCGGCGGGTATTCATAACAGCAATCTATCAGCAAGATAAGAATTCAAGAAAAGCTATGTCTGTATTTAAAAATGTCATATGGTGCGATAATTTTAATGCAGGTCTGTGGCACAACCAGAGTTAGCCACATACCGTACGTTAAGCAGCTAACTGCTAATATCGGAGTTAGCCACTTAACTTATGCGGCTAACTCCACTCTGTTTTCGGTAGTTGGCGCATATGTATGCGCATACCTTGGGAACGTTTTAGTATGCACGGAAAGTATATGCGGAAAGTATACATGGATATTATGCGTGTATAAGTCGACCTGCCTTTTTTGAGCCTATTTTCCAGCATAAATTTCTCAACTTATACATGAGTATATATGGTACATATGAAACCCTATACTGACATGGGTACTTGATTCAGAGGCATGAGAAGGGAAACAGGCAAGGAATGAATTGGGCTGGGCAAGGTTGGTGTCATAGAGCACCCCCGCAAGAGTGGCACAGGGCAGCAGGGCAGAGCTGGAAAGTCTTCTGCCTAACCAGCCCCTTTCCCTGCAGGTTGAGCCCTTGGGTTCTGGGGGCTGGTAGGACTTGTCTCCTTGAGAACATCATGACTGGTAGAAGCTGGAGTCTGGGCTGGTGCTGAGGGCTGGGCAAGAGCTGGATTCAGACAAGGCTGGAGACTGAGATTGTGCTGAGGGCTTGGAAGTAGTTGGGCACAGAGAAGGCTGGAAGCTGAGATGGTACTGAAAGCTTGGCAGGAGCTGGATACAAACAAGGTTGGAGACAGAGCCGGTACTGAGTATTGGGCAGGATTTGGTTACAGGGATAGACCGGGGCTAGATACTGGCACAGACAGGACTGGATATAGGGTCAGAGTGGGGACTTGATACACAGACATGAGTAGGGAAACAGGCAAGGAATGATTTGGGCTGGGCAAGGACTTGACAGGGGCAGGGCAGGTCAAGGGCTGGACCATACAAAGATAGGACAAGGATGAGACAGGACAAGGAACACAGAAGGCACAAAGGCTACAAAGCAGGGATCCAGAAGCTGCAAGGTAGAAGACCCAGAGGCCACAAGGCAAGGTAAGGCAGAAGGTCTGGAGGCCACAAAGCAAGGCAAGGCAGGAGGCCTGGAAGCCACAAGGCTAGGTAAGGCCTGGGTAGATGGCAAGGCAAGACAAGAGGAATGGGTAGGACACAAGACTAGACAGGAAACCAAAGTAAGACAGGCCAGGTCAGAGAGCCGAGGTGACTCGAAGCACTGAAGCAGGGAACAGGCTGGGTTAAATAGGGTTGGGGCTAAGGCTTCAGGTGAACAGAGAGAAGGTAACAGGCAAGGCAGTGAGCTGGGCCCACTGAGGACCCCTGGTGGAGGGAAAACTATGCAGCAGGTTGAACCTTGGCATGGAGAGAATGAACAGCAGGCAAAACCATGACACATACTGCCTTATTCTAATAGCCATCTTAGCCACAGTAGTGGGAGAGTCACAGCCCAGAAGTAGTGGGGTACACATTTACATTCTAAATAGTTGTTTATTTGTTGATTACTGTTAAAGAAGAAAAGGAGGAATTTTCCTTGAAATATTGTTTTATGGATATTTATTGAAAGAGCTTGAATATTTGCTATTGTTCATTGCAATTCCTAATTCTTTTGTTTCTAGAAAAATAAAATTTGTTAAACAATTCCTGAGATAAAAGATTTATTACTGAGGTCTTCCAGATAATATCCTCTTTCAGGACAGTTATCCCTGCTTCCTCTCCCCCTACCCCCGGGAAAAATTGCTGGGTGGGATTGGGAGGCCATTTCTTGTCAGGAGACCCAGTAGGGAAGAGAGCATCAAGCAGTACAACCTGTGAGGCTCCCCAGGTTTGCCCAAACTGAACTTAACTATGGAGGAGAGGGAGTACTGCAAAGGCATGCTGAGATCACTCTGGGAGCTGCGACCCGCCTGGAAACCTGAGCCCATAACTACACAGGTATTTACAGATGGAATCACAAATAAACTCATTGGTTGTTATGTGGGAGACACCTTGTCCAGGATTTATGGGAATAAGACTGAATTGCTAGTGGATCGTGAGGAGTTAAAATCTTTCGGTTGTTGCAGGCTTATGGCTGTGCTGTGCACCACAACTTTACTATACTTTGAAGAATAGACTTTGTTATGAGTTCAAGCAAGGAGCAGCTCTGGATCCAAAATATGTCTGCAACCCAGCCATTTTCAAGCTTATTGCAAGACAGCTTGCCAAAATTCATGCAATTCATGGTCACAATGGCTGAATCCCAAAATCTAATTTGTGTTTCACAATGGGGAAGCATTTCTCTTGTTCCTACAGAGTTTGAGGATTAGAAAATGAATACCAGGTTCTTATGTGATGTTCCAAGTTTTCATGTGCTTCAGGAGGAGATGGTCTGGATGAAGGAGACATTTTCAAATCTTGGTTCTCCGGTACTACTTTGCCATAATGACCTTTTATATAAGAATGTTATCTACAATGAAAAATAAGTGCTTGATGCAAGCCACGAGAACATTTTCCTGCATGGCATCCATCCAAGTCTTCACCGAGCATATCTGGAATCTTAGTGCACTCACAGAAGCTCCCTGATAGATTCTGTAGAAGGCGACATACAGTTTATTGATTTTGAATATTCAGGCTACAACTACCAGGCATATGACACTGAGAACCATTTCAATGAGTTTGCAGGATCTATCATCATTACCATGGATGAACTCCAAGCTGCAGATTTATAACCCAACCTGCACATTGAGATCCTCTCAAAGAGGTCTTTAAGAGGTTCCATTTGTCTGGTTTGCTTGCCTGTCTGAAACCTGAGAGAGAGCTTTATTCTGTAGCGGGACCTACAATTTGGAACTCATTACCAGAAGTAATCCGGTTAACGATTTTTACCAAATATTAAAAAAAAAAAAAAAATTACTTAAAACACATTTGTTTCAGTTGGCTCTTGCAGATTCTAACTGACTTCTTGGCATGCTTATTGAATTTTCAGGTCCTGATGCTATAATCGAATACCTGCATGCTGTTTTCTGTTCTCTGAGTACATGATGAGGTAGTTTTTCTTTGTTTGTAAAATAATTTTAATTTGTGTTAAATTTTATACATTATTTCTGGTTGTAAACCGACTAGAACTGTGCTATAGGCAGCATATAAATATTTTAAATAAATAAATCAATCTAGAGACCTTGCAGCACAGAACCATTTAACACCCAGTATCCCACCAACCACAGCCATGACGGTGGGGGAAGTTCTCTGCCACAGGGAAGCATTGTTTAGATCAGGTTGATTTGGGAAAGTCAGTGCTTACCCCTGGGAGTGAGATACAAGAAATAGATCTACTGGAGATCTGCTGTGTGCTTGTGACTTGCACTGGACACTGTCGGAGACAGAATCTTGGGTTCGATGGACCTTGGTCTGATCCAGCATGGCACTTTTTATGTTCTTAAGAGGTATGACTAATCTATCAGCACAGCCTACCTGAACCCTGATGGTGCACTCTCAATAGAGATGCTCCTTGTGCCAGCTTCATCTAGCTGCCACTAGTGTGCCATACAGGACAGGTAAGCATGTGTTACATTTTGACTGGTCCAGAGGTTGCTGGTGAAATGGATGCTATGCCAAACTGCCATGGGCAGCTGTGCCTACATGCAGGCATGGCACTGAGTGTACATGGACGGTATTACGTGACAAATGTTCTCCTGCTGGGTATTTTGTAGCTTAAGGCTAAAAGATTGAACAGCCTCGTGAACCCAACATTATCTACCATCTGTAAGGGCTGATCATCCATACTATCTTTTCTTCAACATAGCATGTGACCAGTCTGGAAGCTACTTGCTTCTTGGCAGAATAGGCTGCCAGGTGCAGCATGGGAAAGCTAGTTGCAGAGAGGTACATGACCCACCTGTCCCCAATCCATCTGTGGTGGCAGGTGGAAGGAGGAAAATTTCCCCTTCTTAACATTTCACAGATGTTGGGACAGAAGCCGGATCGGACTGCATCCTGTTGTCTCTGTACTGTTGCAGGGGCTTTGCCCATAGGGAACAGGTGCCCCCTTTCCTTTCCTGGGAGCCAGGAGCTGAGGGAACATTGGCTTCTCAAAAAAGAAGGGGGGAAATTATCACACCAATGGTGGTGGATGCCCAGCGTACCAAATAGATCGATGTCCCAGGGCAGGATAAATGGCAAACAAATGCTGTGTTCTTCCCCATCCCATAATATGGGACATGAAGCTGTCTGGCTGAGCGTTGTTTCCTTTCCGAGTTACAGGTGCCTAGAACTGTCCCTCGCACCTCCAAGCTGATGAGAGGGAAGGGGGATGGCAGAGGTTTGAAGATTTGAGTGGTTCAATGTGGCTGGGGTGAGGAGTGCCAAGTGCTCCAGTGTCATACACACAAGTGGCTAGGTCTGCAGCACAGAAGCCTACCTCTCTTGCCTCAGTGAGCCTCTCTCAGCAGCAAAGGGAGATGGGGCGTGGGCTTTTGAACTGAACATCTAAACTTCTGTGGCTTGGTTTTTATTTTCTGATTTCCATCTTTTTTTGATCATGACATGGGCTGAGCATCCCATGGTTTCCTGTCTGTGATGGAAGCTAGGACCCTAGAGCTCCTCAGGACTCTCTCCACAGGGTATATATACCTGAGATATCGCTCGCCTGTGACTTTTAGCGGTGGATCACTCATTTCATGCATCAATGAAGGACACACAACCGGCTGCGAGAATTAGTGTGACTGGCAGGACGTATTTATCATCAATGCTTTGAATGCACTTTGTGTACCTGGGTTCTTCCTGGGGTTACATCTATCCATGCTTTTTCCGTAGCTGGTCCGACATTATGGAACTCTCTTCCAGACCATATCCGATTAACAGCAAACCGCAGAGACTTCAAAAAACTACTAAAGACCCATTTTTTTACACGTGCATATAACTTACACTAAGATCTTTACACAACACATCATATTTCTGTCAGCACAAACTATTATATATACTTGGACCGGTGCTTTTCAATATATATATAAATGATCTGGAAAGGAATACGACGAGTGAGGTTATCAAATTTGCAGATGATACAAAATTATTTAGAGTAGTTAAATCACAAGCAGACTGTGATACATTGCAGGAGGACCTTGCAAGACTTGAAGATTGGGCATCCAAATGGCAGATGAAATTTAATGTGGACAAGTGCAAGGTATTGCATATAGGGAAAAATAACCGTTGCTGTAGTTACACAATGTTAGGTTCCATATTAGGAGCTACCACCCAGGAAAAAGATCTAGGCATCATAGTGGATAATACTTTAAAATCGTCAGCTCAGTGTGCTGCAGCAGTCAAAAAAGCAAATAGAATGTTAGGAATTATTAGGAAGGGAATGGTTAATAGAACGGAAAATGTCATAATGCCTCTATATTGCTCCATGGTGAGACCACACCTTGAATACTGTGTACAATTCTGGTCGCCGCATCTCAAAAAAGATATAGTTGCGATGGAGAAGGTACAGAGAAGGGCAACCAAAATGATAAAGGGGATGGAACAGCTTCCCTATGAGGAAAGGCTGAAGAGATTA
Source organism: Rhinatrema bivittatum (assembly GCF_901001135.1). NCBI lineage: Eukaryota > Metazoa > Chordata > Amphibia > Gymnophiona > Rhinatrematidae > Rhinatrema > Rhinatrema bivittatum. The sequence continues at coordinate 112,810,916 of NC_042620.1, forward strand.
GGGCTGTTCAGCTTGGAGAAGAGACGGCTGAGGGGGAATATGATAGAGGTCTTTAAGATCATGAGAGGTCTTGAACGAGTAGATGTGACTCGGTTATTTTCACTTTCGAATAATAGAAGGACTAGGGGGCATTCCATGAAGTTAGCAAGTAGCACATTTAAGACTAATCGGAGAAAATTCTTTTTCACTCAACGCACAATAAAGCTCTGGAATTTGTTGCCAGAGGATGTGGTTAGTGCAGTTAGTGTAGCTTTGTTCAAAAAAGGTTTGGATAAGTTCTTGGAGGAGAAGTCCATTAATGGCTATTAATCAATTTTACTTAGGGAATAGGCACTGCTATTAATTGCATCAGTAGCATGGGATCTTCTTAGTGTTTGGGTAATTTCCAGGTTCTTGTGGCCTGGTTTTGGCCTCTGTTGGAAACAGGATGCTGGGCTTGATGGACCCTTGGTCTGACCCAGCATGGCAATTTCTTATGTTCTTAATGAATTTTAATTGCTGTATATAACATTTTTGTGTGTGTTTTAATTTGAAAACCGCCTAGACGGATACACCCCTACCCCATTGTGCGGTATATAAAAAACTTTTAAATAAACAAATAAAATAAATAAATAAATAAATAAATCTGACGATCGCTTGTTCATCAACCGTCTTGGTGTTTTCGAAGCACATGGCAGGGGCTGCTCACAGGGTCCTCCCCCACCCCCGGCCCTTTGTCCCCTCAAGTGTAGACCCAGGGTGCCTGCCTCAGGGAGTTTGATCTGGGCAGAGGATCAATGTAGCTTTTTTTTTCTGCATGCACTTTTGTTCCTTGTTTTCTTTTGGGTTCTAGTAAGGATTCCACAACTGGTGTGAAAGAAAGGCCTTAGATCCTTTATCCTGTTCCAAACAAAAGGTGCTTGAAAGCGTTCTAAATCTTTCAGGATCTGATCTGAAAACTAACTCCATTAGGGTTTATCTCAATTCATTTGGTGCTTATGCAGGGCTTGCTTCAGTTGAAGCCTCCAATCAAGTCTTCTACTTGACTTGGGATCTTAGTGTGGTATGTATTTATTTATTTATTTATTTATTTATTTATTTATTTATTTATTTGGAGCTTTTATATACCGAAGTTCGTTTGTACATCACATTGGTTTACAATTAACAGAAAGCAAGGATGAGGTGGAAAAAGATGAGAAAAACATTTACATCAAACAATATAATCAGGTAGCATCAATTAAAATAAAGAGAAGAGTTAAAGTCCTAGAGTCTTAGATAGAGGAGAGTTAGAGGGGAGAAACAAAGAGAGGGCAAGGAAAGTAATACAATATAACAGTAGCTGGTAAAATTAAAATTAACAAGTAAGAAAGAAAAAAAAAAAGAAAATATGTACAGGATATGTACTATGTACTTAGTTGATAAAAGTTACCTTCAAGCCATTAGACTCCTGTGAGCTGAAGTGCAACACTTAGTCAGTGAGCTCCAGGCCCTAGAGACTTACCTTCCTTATATTAATTTTTTTCATAATAGGGTGATTCTAAACACACACCCTAAATTCCTGCCTAAGGTAGTATCAGTATTGTCCTTCTGACATTTTTTTCCATAGACCACATGTCCACAAAGATGAACATGCCTTTAACATAGTTTGGATTGCCTTAGATGTTGGTGTCAGTTTGAGTCAGACCCAGTGCTGAACAAATTGGGCTGCTGCAGAGGCATGTCTAGCGCTCCTCCATAACATAAATGGTAAAAATGCTAGGAAGGATTTCCTGGAGACCCAGCAGCCTCTAGTTCAGGTTCACAGCCTGAAAATTCCCCAGTCATGAGCTTCAATCTCAACAACATTCACATTTCATAGATAAAAATTCCCAGTGTGAGAGTAGGTTTGTTTAGTCTGTCCTGTGAGGTCTATTCGATATTTAGAACCCAACTCCATCCCCCCACCAGAGCCCATTAATGTTTCCAGCAGGTATCATCTTAAAAAAAAAAAAGACCAAAAATGGTTTGCTGTCATAAAAAATAGTTCTGCTGGTTGTCACTATTTTATGATTGTATTTTTCATTAGGGGCAGCCTGAAGATAGGGATTGCCGACCTGTGAGGACTTCACATCATTCTTGCTCTCCAAGAAAGCAAACGTTGCATATCTGTAACAAGTGTTTTCTGAGGACAGCGGAGTGTAAGTCCTCACAGAACCCACCAGCCTCTCCTTGGAATTGGTTCCTATATGTTGCAAATGAGGCCCCACGGAGGTTCTGTGACATGGGACAGCAAACACATACTCAGTGGTCCAAGCCAAAACTTTCTAAAAGCTATGAAGTAAATTTCACCAGCCGGGCTCTGTTGGATGATATCACCCAGTTGTGAGGACCTACATTCTGCTGTGCTCAGAGAACATCGGATATAGGTAAGCAACTTTCACTTATTGTATTGGCTAATAGCCAGAACTGAGCACAATTTCTTCAAACCCGTGTCATTTGTCATTCTGCCCTACCACATAAAGCAAACTAACCCCTAGATTCATCCAAATGCTCTAATATCGCAGGCCTAATGCCCACAATAAGGAAAAGGGGTGTATACTTGTGAGAGAGAGAGTCAGTCTATAAGGCTTTCATGGTAGTCAAGTATTTATATCTCTATAGGAGGGCCAGCTAATAGATCGAAGTGAGGTGTTGGTGGTGGTTTAGGGTTTAGGGGTCAGTTTTTCTTGCATAGTGAGACGCAGAAACAGCACAGAACACCTCAGTGAAGATTTGATGTCATTTGGAGTGAGGAAAGTCTCACAAATATGACATTTCTACTATTTTCTCTTGCCCTAGTTTGTTGGACTCTGTAACAGGGTACCATCAAGTTAGGGCACGATAACATATTACAAAATTTCATCTTTGTGAGACTTTCCTCACTCCAAATGATGTCAAATCTTCACTGAGGTGTACAGTGCTGTTCGTACATCTCATAGTCCTGAGGGAATTCTGCACTACTGTGGAATGCAGAATTTGCGCAGAATTCCCCCCCCCCCCCGCGCAGACTTGCCAAAGGAGACCCCCCTGCACAGAATTGCCAAATTTTGCGCAGAAAATGGCAGAGGAGACCCCTGCATGCCGCAAACGGAGTGCGTGAAGATGTAGCCCCCGGCGCACCATTCGCAGCGAAGATGAAGGCCCTCGTGTACTGTGAATGGAGTGTGCGCCATTTACAGCGAAGATGAAGGCATCCTTGTGCCACGGGATGCGTTCCATTCACTGCAAAGATGAAGGCCCCGGTGAGAGTGAATGTGTGTGTGCGAGGAGAGGGAGAGGGGTGTGAGAAAGGGGAGGGGGTGTGAGAGAGGGGGTGTGAGAGAGGGGAGGGGAAGGTGAGAGCAGGGGAAGGGGTGTAAGGGGAGGGGAGGGTGAGAGGGTGGGGTGAGAGAGAGCAGGGGGGTGAGCAGGAGGGTGTGAGAGAGAGAATGGGAGGTGAGAGAGTTGGGGGGGAGGGGAATGCTTGAGTATAGGTGCCAGAGAGACGGAGCTTATATGAGGAGATTGTGAAAGAGTGTGTATGTGTGAGAGACTGGAAGCTCATGTGTATGAAAAAGGGATCGTGTGTATGTGCAGTTGCTAGCCTGTGTGAATGGATTGTGTATGTGTGTGAGAGAACCTGTGTGAAAGGATGCATGAGAGAGAGATATAGGTAGCCTGTGTGAGGATGTTATCTTGAGAGAGAAAGGGAGCATATGTGGGTGTGTATGCAAGAGAGAGGGACCCTGTATGGGGGATGTGTGTGTGCGCGATAGAGTGAGAGTATGTGGGTGTGGGTATGTATATATGAGAATATGTGGGTGGGTGTATATGTGAGTGTGTGTATATGTACTAAAGAGAGGGAGCATGTGTGTGAGAGAGGGAGGGACAGAGGGGAGCCTGTGTGAGGGGCAGTACTGAGAACGGGGTCAAACTCTGGGACTGGCGATAGAGTGGAAGGGGTTGAGCCTAGAGGTGGAGGGGAGAGATACCGGCAGGTGGAGGAGTTGGGGCTTGAGAGGGCAAAATGGCCATGGGAGTAGGAAGGGACACTCTTATAGTGAATTTCTAGGGAAATTCTGCTCAAAATATTTAAAATTCTGCATCTCTAAGTAATAACTTTTTTCTGTATTAATTTAAAATGTAATTACTTAAAGACTGTCATGTAAATTGTGTTATTTTGACCAATACAAAGTTTGCAGAATTTTAAGTTTTTGTGCGCAGAGTTTTACATTTTTTGTGCAGAATTCCCCCAGAAGTAAGATCTCACTATGCAGGAAAAACTGGCCCCTAAACCCTCACCAACACCTCACCTCCAGCTATTGGTTGCCCCTCCTATAGGCATATAAATAGTTGCATACTGAGGCTCTCTCTCTTTCTTTCTCTCTCTCTCTCTCTCTCTCCTCCTCCTCCTCTCCTCTCCACTCCTCTCCCAAGCCCAGAAATGGCCAAAATGCAATTCGAAAAATGTATCGCAAATTGTGTTATGGCCGTTTTGGTCATATCGTACAGCTTAACGCCAGGAAAAAAGGTGTAGTTATTTCCGGCATTAAAACTATGAGATATTGCCCCTCATTTTCATAAATCCCGTCCAAACTCCTCCCTAATCCCACCAGTTACCAAAATTTGCCTTCATGCTGTGCAATAGTGCTATTACCGCATGCGTTATGGCATTAACGGATGTGTTAACGTGTTCTCTTGTGCGTTAACGCCATAACGCATTTTGATGAATGACCCCGTAAAACTGAAAATTTGCTGGAGCAAAATTTTAAGCAGTTGAAGAAAAATTAAGCCTTGTTTAAAGCAAACCTGTAGTTGTTGCGGCTAGACTGCTGTGAGGGTAGATGGTGGACCCTTGGGCCGGCCTACTGGAGAAGATAGGGCAGGCCGGGAGGCGGAGACACAATCTGGCAAGGTTTCACCCGGAGTCTGGGACCCCCCCAGGAGGAGCCCGTAGGGGCCCGGGCCCTTGGGACTTAGGTGCTGCTGTGAATGTCCAGAAAGGCTGATGCGTAGGGAAGGCAGGAGGCCTACTAGCAGCGAGGGCGGCTGGAGGATTGCCAGAGAGTCACAATGAAAGGCCGGGTCAGGAAGCTGGCCCAGAAGGGACACTGGGACCAGCGCAGGCAGGCAGAGGTAAGAGTTCGTGGTAACCCGGGTAGGGTTGACGGCAGGCTGTGGCGAGGTCGAAGGTAGACCGGAGACACGGCAGGCCGCAGACTGCGGCGAAGTCAGAAGCAAAACCGGAGACAAGCAGACTGCGGGCTGAAGCGGAGTCAGAAGCAAACCGGAGTCAAGGCAGGCAGCGGGCTGTAGCGGAGTCAGAAGCAAACCGGAGTCAAGGCAGGCAGAGGGCTGTAGCGGAGTCAGAAGCAAACCGGAGTCAAGCCTGGAACCAGGAAAACAAAAGGAAACGCAACTGGAAGCAACTAGTCAGCTGGGAACCTCGTTGCAAGGCATTTAGGGAATGACTGAACGCCAGTTATATCGGGAGCAGAGCGTGACGTCAGCCGAGAGGGCGGAGCTAGGCGCACAAGAAGAGCGTCCTCGCTCGCGCGCGAGGCCGGCGAGGAACAGGCCTGCAATGGCGTCTGCCACGTGGGAAGTGCGCGAACAGAGGACCCCCCCGGGGGCCTGGATCAGGCGGAATCCTGCGGCTGCCGGAGAGGAGGTAGGCGGGCCTGAGCCCGATCAGGAGAGGGGCGGTCGGGACCGCAACAGTAGTTGCACACAAATAGTTTGTAACATTTTTATTAAAATAACCTGAGTAACCTCTGAGTAGATGATTCCTCTCCCTATGCTTGAGTGCATAGGAAGAGGAATGTTCAATAGAAAAAAAAGAGGTGATGTTGCTCTTGTATAAATCCTTGGTGAGACCTTATTTGGAACTGTGTTAGGATTTCGCCTGCTTTGCAGCCTTATCCTACCTTCATGATGCCTCTCTACCAGCAGAGGCCCTCAGTATGCCTCATCACTAGTCTTGTCAAGATACTCCTCATTGCCCTTTTCATGTCCAAGATCCAGCCCTAGGTAACCCTGCCTTGCCAGAAGCTCCTTGTCTTCTCATGGTGTCACTTCTGGCTCTGTGACCTGCCCCTTATTCTTGCCTTGCTTTGTGGCCTACAGAACTTCTGCCTTGCCTTGCTTTGTCTTGTGGCCTATGGGCCTTCTGCCTTTCCTTGAAGCCCTCAGGACTACTGTGCCTTGTTTCCTTTCTTGAGACCATTTGACCTATTCTCCCTTGTATCCTGCCTTGAGGCCTTCGGGCCTATTCTGTCTGTTCCTAGCCTTGCTGCCTTCTCTGGTCAGTATGTCCCTTATCTGCTTTGTCTAAGTTCTGCTCTAGTCTGCCTTGTTGATCTTGTTCTATCTGTTCCAATATCCAGTCCTTCCTGTACAGAGTCCAGTCCTTGCCTTGTCTCACCTTTATCTTGTCTAGTTCCAGGTCCTGCCTTGCTTGCCAACCCCTGCCTGCCTTGTTCTGCTTGCTTTTGTCTAAGCCTGCCTTCTTCCAAGCTTTCTCTGCCTTCGTCCAAGCTTTGTCTCCAGCCTGCCTTGTCCAAGCCTTGTCTCTAGCCTTTCTTCTCCAAGCTTTGCCTGTGTGAACTCACCATTAGGGGTGTGCATTCGTTTGCAATGTATTGGCAATCTGCAACGTATATGCCATATTTGTTGTATACGTGGGAGTCACGAAATGTATGGCAAACCCCCACAAATACAACGTATCACTAATGAATAAACCCCCACCCTCCTGACCTAGCCAAGACTTGCCAAAAGTCCCTGGTGGTCCAGCGGGGGTCCTGGAGCGATCTCCTACACTCGGGCTGTTGGCTGCCGGTATTCAAAATGGCACCAATAGCCTTTGCCCTTACTATGTCACAGGGGCCACCGGTGCCATTGGTCGGCCCCTGTCACATGGTAGGAGCAATGGACAGCCGGCGCCATCTTGTGAACTTCATTGCAAAATATATGGGAACAGACTTAAAGATCTAAACATATAGGGGATAATACTTTAAAATCGTCAGCTCAGTGTGCTGCAGCAGTCAAAAAAGCAAACAATGTTAGGAATTATTAGGAAGGGAATGGTTAATAAAACGGAAAAAGTCATAATGCCTCTATATCACTCCATATTGAGACCGCACCTTAATACTGTGTACAATTCTGGTCGCCACATTTCAAAAAAGATATAGTTGTGATGGAGAAGGTACAGAGAAGGAAGGGGATGGAACAGCTCCCCTATGAGGAAAGGCTGAAGAGGTTAGGGCTGTTCAGCTTGGAGAAGAGACAGCTGAGGGGGGATATGATAGAGGTCTTTAAGATCATGAGAGGTCTTGAATGAGTAGATGTGAATCGGTTATTTACACTTTCGAATAATAGAAGGACTAGGGGGCATTCCATGAGGTTAGCAAGTAACACATTTAAGACTAATTGGAGAAAATTCTTTTTCACACAACGCATAATAAAACTCTGGAATTTGTTGCCAGAGGATGTGGTTAGTTAGTGTAGCTGGGTTCAAAAAAGGTTTGGATAAGTTCTTGGAGGAGAAGTCTATTAACGACTATTAATCAAGTTTACTTAGGGAATAGCCACTGCTATTAATTGCATCAGTAGCATGGGATCTTGGTAATTGCCAGGTTCTTGTGGCCTGGTTTGGCCTCTGTAGAAAACAGGATGCTGGGCTTGATGGACCCTTGGTCTGACCCAGCATGGCAATTTCTTATGTTCTTATGTAATATTGAAACGCTGCTTAGCTGGATAAGTAGGACTTATCCAGATAAGCAGCAACTGCTGAATATACGGGTATGTTTAGTGGCTGCCACTTATCCAGATAAATATTTATCTGGCTAAGTAGATAGACACTAAGGGGCGGATTTTAAAAGGGTTACACGCGTATATTACGCGCGTAACCCCACAAACCCACTCCTGTGTGCACTGAGCCTATTTTGCATAGGCCCGGTGAAGGGTGCAAGCCCCAGGATGTGCGTATGTCCCGGGGCTTGAAAAAAGGGGCGGGGAGTGGGCAGGGCGGAGCGGGACCGAGGCCTCTGGTGCAGTGGCTGTGTTGGGGGATCGTGCACCGGCACTTGGCCGGTGTGCGCAACCTACGTCGGCCCGAGGCAGGCGCAACTTATTCAACAAATGTCGGGGGGGGGGGGTTTATATAGAGCTGGGGGACGGGTTAGGTAGGGGAAGAGAGGGGAAGGTGGGGGGGGGGGGCGGAAGGAAAGTTCCCTCCGAGACCGCTCCGATTTCAGAGCGGCCTCGGAGGGAACGGGGAAAGCCATCGGGGCCCCCCTAAGGCTCGGTGCGCGCAAGGTGCACAAGTGTGAACCCCCTTGCGCGCACCGACCCCGGATTTTATAACATGCGCACACATGTTATAAAATCGGGCGTAGATTTCTGCGCGCCATGTTGCACGCACAAATCTATGCCTAAAATCTGGCCTTAAGGTAATATACATCAAGAAGGTATTCTATTTTTCTCTCATCTTAATATCACTATACACTTCAAAGAGAAAATACTAATTTTAAATAGATCAATATTATTTATTGCATCATACAAAATTTCCATCTATACATATAAACACTATCTAACGCATTCATCTACCATTCACATACATTAAAACTATAAACAAATCAGCGTTCTATGCATATTTTTTCAAATGATTATACGTTGTTTTTTATATCATCCAATATCATACGTGTGTCTAGTATTAGATATCCAAGTATAACAACAACTATCAATATTTTCCAATATAACTTTTTTTCTAAGTTTTCTTTTAACTTCCCTTGTCAACCATGATATTTTCAACATCTACCATTCCCAACTGCCTCCCAATTTCTCCCAATTTCTTCCTTCTGACAAAGAATTCTCTGTTTCGCCATCTCCTTTCAGGTCTTCTTCAGGGAAATATATCATGTATCTAGGTTAGGTATCCATCTTCACTAATTGATGTATCTCTTCAAACTCATATCAAACCTCAACCTACAACAATTAAACACAAACATTTAATAACTAACCAACTCTCTTCACTATCTAATATATTACCTCTACAAACCTCCAAACTCACCATTCAAATTACACATTTAGTACTTTTCCATCTATATAATCATCTCTGTTGTCAGCATTGAATATCCGTTTTGACATGCTGACTGGCTTCCCTTTTCTTTAATGCCATCTGGCACTCATAGCATTGAAACATCTACAAAAATACATAAAAATGCGAATATAAATAGAACTAAAGCACAAAGACTCACGATTAACCGGATCCAAACTAAAAAGCTGCTCTCACTCACCGTGTGCCCGGAAGTGACGTCATCTCGACAGCATTGCATCTCTAACCTTAAGTATTGCGTACCTACCAGGACCTTTATTTATATTGCCCTATATATTACTTGATATGGTAATCACAAAGTAAGAGAGTACAAGCTCCCTACTCATCACATCACAACATACATAGGGAACCCTATGAGTTCATTTTTATAGCATTAACATTCACAATTTACTATAATCTCATAACAATTTTGTTATCAATATTACCATTTATCAGCAGTACTTAACATAATACATACACATCAATTTTTTATCATTTTATTAATTACATCCACTGATGTTTACAATAATTCAAAAACATGTGCAACCCAATATACATGAATATACACACTTATTTAGCAGCAGTATATTAACATCTAAAACACATATACCCACTCATTCACTCATCCACATACACTCCCCACCCATTAAAACTCCATCTATTCCCTTTTAATAGATGCACCATACATATTTCACTTAAAGTGCTTAACACAAATTCTTAAATCCTAAATGTATTCTTTCCACATCCGTGGAAAGAATACATTTAGGATTATAGTAAATTGTGAATGTTAATGCTATAAAAATGAACTCATAGGGTTCCCTATGTATGTTGTGACCTATATATTACTTGCCATAGAGGCAAAAACTCATAATAAAAACTTTAAAAAATATATCCAAAGCAAGAAACCTGTGAGGGAGTCGATTGGACTATTAGATGACCGAGGGGGTAAAGGGGCTCTTAGGAAAGATAAGGCCATTGTAGAAAGACTAAATGAATTATTTGCTTCCGTGTTTATAATGAGGATGTTGGGGAGATACCAGCTCCGGAGATGGTTTTCAGGGGTGAGGAGTCAGATGAACTGAACCAAATCACTGTGAACCTGGAAGATGTAGTAGGCCAGATTGACAAACTAAAGAGTAGCAAATCACCTGGACTGGATGCTATGCATCCTAAGGTACTGAAGGAACTAAAAAAATGAAATTTCTGATCTATTAGTTAAAATTTGCAACCTATCATTAAAATCATCCATTGTACCTGAAGACTGGAGGGTGGCCAATGTAACTCCAATATTTAAAAAAGGCTCCAGGGGTGATCCGGGTAATTATAGACTATTAAGCCTGACTTCTGTGCCGGGAAAAATAGTGGAAACTATTCTCAAGATCAAAATCATAGAGCATATAGAAAGACATGGTTTAATGGAACACATTCAACATGGATTTACCCAAGGGAAGTCTTGCCTAACAAATCTGCTTCATTTTTTTGAAAGGATTAATAAACATGTGGATGTAGTGTATTTGGATTTTCAGAAGACGTTTGACAAAGTCCCTCATGAGAGGCTTCTAAGAAAACTAAAAAGTCATGGGATAGGAGGCGATGTCCTTTCATGGATTACAAACTGTTTAAAAGACAGGAAACAGAGAGTAGGATTAAATGGTCAATTTTCTCAGTGGAAAAGGGTAAACAGTGGAGTGCCTCAGGGATCTGTACTTGGACTTGTGCTTTTCCATATATATATAAATGATCTGGAAAGGAATACGACGAGTGAGGTTATCAAATTTGGGGATGATACAAAATTATTCAGAGTAGTTAAATCACAAGCGGATTGTGATACATTATAGGAGCACCTTGCAAGACTGGAAGATTGGGCATCCAAATGGCAGATGAAATTTAATGTGGACAAGTGCAAGGTGTTGCATATAGGGAAAAATAACCCTTGCTGTAGTTGCACGATGTTAGGTTCCATATTAGGAGCTACCACCCAGGAAAAAGATCTAGGCATCATAGTGGATAATACTTTAAAATCGTCGGCTCAGTGTGCTGCAGCAGTCAAAAAAGCAAACAGAATGTTAGGAATCATTAGGAAGGGAATGGTTAATAAAACTGAAAATGTCATAATGCCTCTATATTGCTTCATGGTGAAACCGCACCTTGAATTCTGTGTACAATTCTGGTTGCCGCATCTCAAAAAAGATATAGTTGCGATGGAGAAGGTACAGAGAAGGGCAAGCAAAATGATAAAGGGGATGGAAAAGCTCCCCTAAGATGAAAGGCTGAAGACGTTAGGGCTGTTCAGCTTGGAGAAGAGATGGCTGAGGGGGGATATAATAGAGGTCTTTAAGATCATGAGAGATCTTGAATGAGTAGATGTGAATTGGTTATTTACACTTTCGAATATTAGAAGGACTAGGGGGCATTCCATGAACTTAGCAAGTAGCACATTTAAGACTAATCAGAGAAAATTATTTTTCACTCAATGCACAATAAAGCTCTGGAATTTGTTGCCAGAGGATGTGGTTAGTGCAGTTAGTGTAGCTGGGTTCAAAAAAGGTTTGGATAAGTTCTTGGAGGAGAAATCAATTAACTGCTATTAATCAAGTTTACTTAGGGAATAGCCACTGCTATTAATTGCATCAGTTCACCAACTTAAACGTGCAAGGGAATCCTTGTGTGGTGATAATCTTGTCCGGAGGTAATTGATAAGGATAACCGATTTTGCAGTTATCCTGTCTTTTGCCTCCGTCTATTATTCTTTTATTAAGGTCACAAAATGTTTTTTTGTTTTGTTTAATTTTTCTTAAAATCCCTTCTCCCCTGCTGCTTTTCCGACCCAGTGCTAGTCTTACGTCATACTTATCAAGGTCGTCGCCTTTATTGATGTCTCATGGGTACGGAGCTGCTCGTCCGACACGGGCCATGTTTCGGCACAATGTGCCTGCTTCAGGGACTATGGGAGAATGAGCTGTGTCCTAAACAGGGTTCACAGCATGCTAAGGTCTTGTCAAAAGCTTCTGCTGTCTTCTCGTGCGACGCCTTCTGTGTCTGCCTTCTGTGTCGCACGAGAAGACAGCAGAAGCTTTTGACAAGACCTTAGCATGCTGTGAACCCTGTTTAGGACACAGCTCATTCTCCCATAGTCCCTGAAGCAGGCACATTGTGCCGAAACATGGCCCGTGTCGGACGAGCAGCTCCGTACCCATGAGACATCAATAAAGGCGACGACCTTGATAAGTATGACGTAAGACTAGCAGTGGGTCGGAAAAGCAGCAGGGGAGAAGGGATTTTAAGAAAAATTAAACAAAACAAAAAAACATTTTGTGACCTTAATAAAAGAATAATAGACGGAGGCAAAAGACAGGATAACTGCAAAATCGGTTATCCTTATCAATTACCTCCGGACAAGATTATCACCACACAAGGATTCCCTTGCACGTTTAAGTTGGTGAATTGTTGAAGAGGGAAAGAGGTTGGTTAGCGATTAATTGCATCAGTAGCATGGGATCTTCTTAGTGTTTGGGTAATTGCCATGTTCTTGTGGCCTGGTTTGGCCTCTGTTGGAAACAGGATGCTGGGCTTGATGGACCCTTGGTCTGACCCAGCATGGCAATTTCTTATGTTCTTATGTACTTAATAGAATAAGCTCCCCGTCTCTAAGTCACTTAACTTTAACATCAAGCAATTAATGCGCTAATCAAGAACATATTTCATATGCAAATCATTCAAGATTCCCACATATCCATATTAGTACGGGCATCTTCAAACATTTGCCCTGTTTAATAAAATAAAATGCCTTTTCACTTCTCTGCATATTAATTCCTATACTAACAAATCAAACCTATTACAAACGAGACAAAATATTTTATTTTATTTTACTCACAATCACTCATTGTTCTAAATAAGCCTGACTCGCACACTGATTGAACCCCACTATGCACTAACTGTGACCAAACATAGCATAAATACCAGATTGCCTCTACATATTGGGCCGGATTTTAAATGCCCTGCGCACGTAAATCCGGCCGGATTTACGCGAGCAGGGCCCTTGCGCGCCGGCGCGCCTTTTTTGTATAGGCCGCCAGCGCGCGTAGAGCCCCGGGACTCACGTAAGTCCTGGGGCTTCGTAAAAGGGGCATGTCAGGGGGTGTCGGGGGCATTCCGAAAATGACGCAGCGTTTCGGGGGCATGACGCGGCGTTTCGGGGGCATGACGCGGCGTTTCGGGGGCGGGCCTGGGGGCGTGGCGCCGGCCCGGGGGTGTGGTCAAGGCCTCCGGACCAGCCCCTGGGTTGGGTGATGGCGCGCCAGCAGCCCGCTGGCGCGCGCAGATTTACATCTGCTTTGAGCAGGCGTAAATTTGCCAACAAAGGTAAGGGGGGGGTTAGATAGGGCCGGGGGGGGGTGGGTTAGGTAGGTGAAGGGAGGGGAAGGTGGGGGGAGGGCAAAGGAAAGTTCCCTCCGAGGCCGCTCCGAATTCGGAGCGGCCTCGGAGGGAACAGGCAGTGCGCGCTGGGCTTGGCGCGCGCAGGTTGCACAAATGTGCACCCCCTTGCGCACGCCGAGCCCGGATTTTATAAGATACACGCGGCTATGCGCGTATCTTATAAAATCCAGCGTACTTTTGTTCGCGCCTGGTGCGCGAACAAAAGTACGCGCTTGCGCAAAATTATAAAATCTACCCCTCTGTGCATATCTTATAAAACTCTTCCTACTTCTTATGCACCAACCCCAGAAACCATGTTTATTATAATCTGTAAATGACCACACTGTTCACCAGCTAAGAATAATAATTACCCTTGCAAGCCGATTTATATTGGCCAAACTGTAAGAGCCATTAAGTTCAGAATCATTGAGCATAAAAGTTGTATTCGATCTTTAACAGAGAACGCACCTCTAGTGGAACATTGGATGAGGGAGAATCATTCATTAGATGATTTAAAATTCTTTGTGGTTCAAAGAATCCAGTTAAAAAATGGTGGTGACTTATCATCAGTATTGAGATGCACAGAACAGCGTTTCATTTACAAGTGGAGGACTACAATACCATCAGGACTTAACGGCCCTATTGAATGGTCTGCTTTCTTATAAGCAGAATGGGGTAAGCTGGAGGTTATGAGATAATTATTATTCATAGCTGGTGAACAGTGTGGTCATTTACAGAGTATAATAAACCATGTTTATATTTACTCATGTCACCAAAAGGCTTGCCTTTAGACATCCTGTTGTATGTAAACCGGTGTGATATTTTGAATCGAATATCAGTAGAGAAAACTAAATAAATAAATGTTGTCTGGGGTTGGTGCATAAGAAGTAGGAAGATTTTTACAAGATATGTACAATATGTAGAGGTGTGGTGAAAGGTGAAAGACGGAGGAATTGTTTATGGAAGTATTTCTTTACAGAAATGGTGATGGATACATGGAAAGCCTGCCAGTGGAAGTGATGGAGACTCAGAAAGAACCTGAATTCAGGAAAGCATAGAACAAGCACAGAGGATCTCCGAAGGAATGGTAGGGACTGTAGAGTTGAGCAGTTGTGTGGATAGACAAACTAGATAGGCCGTATGGTCTTTTTCTGTCAACATATTTTTATGTAATAATCCAGGTACATAACCCCAAAAGAACTGAGAGAGTTAAGTAAATTATAATGAAAAGTAACAAAAAGCAGAGATGGAACTAGTTAGAGCAAAATGCTGGAGGGCCAAAAACTTCAATTAGTATACATCATTTGTTTTGCTCCCAAATTTTTTTTTGTTATGATGAAATTAATACGTTAGAAAAGTAAGTGCGCATATATCAGACACATAGTAACAGACTCCAAAAGGGGTTGAATTAGCACAAGGTTGCAACTCTAAAGGAGTTGCCTTGGGAAATATCTTAAGTCTCAGAGAACATTCTAAGCTTTAGATTGTAGTTCTGGTACTGTTCTAATAACATGGTTGCATAGCTACTAATTTACATAGTCATCCTAGGAAAAATGGTATAAAAGAAGTTCAGTGAGAGAAAAGAAGGCTGCTATTGTGGTTTTTGGAAAGCTTGGCTAATGGCCAGGGGAACTAAAAAGATATTTAAGATGCGTAGTAGCCAATATAGGAAACCAAGCAAGATCATCACCATTTATTTATTTCATGCATTCCCATCTAGAGAGTTCCAAGTGTGTTATAGTAGCTAGTGTTTAAATCCACAGCCTTACAAAATGATAAGATGGAGATACCGTGCAGGATGGGGACAAGGGAGCAAAGAAAGAAAACGAATCTAGCATCAGCAAAGAAAATTACAGTTCTAAGCAGAGTGAGAACTTATCAGCAGAAAAGACATGCACTAAGCCTGAATATACAACACAAAACTAAACATTTAGGAAAACAATGGTATCTGTATCTTATATTATGTATATCACAGAAGGCTGACTTATGGCCAGCCAGTATACTGAAATTAAATTGATATAGTCTTAAAAAAGAAAGGAATCTAAGAGTCTTTATTCATCCTTACTGAGAAAAGTTCATATGTTTTCTAGTCATAGGGAAATGAGAAATTACCTTTACATTATGCACAACACAGTTGCTGGGTTGCTATGTTCCTCCAAGTCTTTGCATCAGGACCCTGTCTCCTTGCAAAGCAGATAATGGTCTGGAATTGCTGATAAAGTATTTTGATTGCCTCTGCTGTTTATCTATTAATTTCTTTTGAACTTGAGATGAGCTGATGACTCTAGGTTGCAGCTGGCTATTTGTTGTGAGTAAATTAGACTGCATTTAGCAGCTCATTAGTAATTGTGATAGTGAGCCTGTGCCATCAATAGGGGTATTCCTGTGTTCAAGCATGATAAGATATGGATCCCTTCCATCTTGTTTTGTCTTCATCAGCAAACTTCTTTTTAAAACAGAAATGAGAGAGAACCATAATTTCCACAGCAAAATTTCAAATTTCACAAGAACTGAACCTTTAAAATACAAACAAACCCAGACCAAATAGAAAATAGAAATGTCCCACCAAAAACTGTACCGGAAACCAGAAGCCCGACTATATTATTATTCCATGCAAACACCAAGGGATAAAATCAAGAGATATAAAACATCATTCATAATATTAAAACCATGATAATAAAAAGAATAAATGTCAACACAGCCGATGAACATCCAATAATTTTAAATAACTTGCATACATTTGTTCTAATATTTCTGAAATATCAATAAAATATTTCAAAACATCTGATGAATAAAACATTCAATAATTAAAAAATATTTTAATATTTCCCCCCCAAAACAATAAAATGTGTTATGCTCAGGCTTGTGAACCCTTGGGCCGACGGGAGGATGGAATACCTTGGGATGATGATCCGTAGGTTCTCCCGTCGGGTGGCGAGGCAGGAACAGAAGATGTGACCAGCTGACCCTCGGCACAGGAGACAGAGATGACTGTGAAGGCAGATGAAGAGTCGTGAGGTGAAGAAAGGAAGTGTGTCTTCGCCACTGGAAGTCCGCGGTCCCCCCAGGAGGAGCCCGTAGGGACCCGGACCGCTGGGACTTAGGCGGGCCCTTGGAGATGATGGTCAAGAAGGAGTCCGAGGTCAAGTGCCAGAGGGTCGTCGCTTACCAGTCCGAGGTCACACACCGAGGGATCACCACTTGCCAGTCCGAAGTCACACACCAGAGAATCACCGCTTGCCAATCCGAAGTCAATACCAGGAATCACCACTAGCCGATCCGAAGCCAGGAACCAGGAACTCCAAGACAAGACAGGAACGAGGATCCAAAGCACAGGAAGACTCACCGAAGCAAGCAGACCTGACGAACGAAGGATGTTGCCAAGTTGAGGAATGAGCAGAGGAAGTCTCCTTTTATACTTCCTCTGCTCTGGCTCATAGGGAACAGCTGAACCTGGTTAAAGGGATCATGTCCCTTTAAAGCTAATGAGGAGGCGCGGCATCACACCTAAAAATGGCGGTGGCCATCTTGGATTTCCTTCGCGGAGGAAATGCACCCGGACGCCGCGAGGGAGGAGCAGGGACTGCTCCCCACCCGGCGGCCAGGGCGGGAGCCTGCGCCAAAGCGGCAGGCATCGGGTCAGGGGTTTCTCCTGGAGTTCCCGTGGCGGGTCGCTGTTGTGGGTGAGGTAGGGGGCTGCGCTCGTGGAAGGCCACGAGCGCGGAACACAACAATACCCCCCTCTTTAGGGTGCCTTCCCGGAGGCCTAGGCTTAGACAGGTGGTCTCTGTGGAATTGCTCAAGCAAGCCTCGGTCTAAGATGTTGGCCAACGACTCCCAGGTGTTTTCTTCAGGGCCGAACCCCTCCCATGCTAGCAGGTACTCCCATTTCTTCCTATGCTTTCTTACGTCCAAGACCTCCCGGACTTGATAGGTGAGGTCGTCTTCGGACGAAACAGATTGGGGAGTCGGAGGCGTACTGGAAGGCCACGATAACACCAGAGGCTTCAAGAGGGAAACATGGAACGTGTTGTGTATCTTGAGGGAAGGCGGCAGACGAAGCTGATAAGAAACGGCACCGACCTGTCGGATGATGGGGATTGGCCCAATAAATCGCGGGGCCAGTCACGCCGATGGCAGCTTCAGGCGGATGAACTGCGTGCTTAGCCATACCTTTTGGCCTGGTCTGAGCGGCGGGTATGGTCTTCACTGATCGGCATACCACTTTGCCACCTGACTGGCTTTGATCAGCGCGCGCCGTGTGGAGATCCACAAGCGGTGCAATTCGTCCGCAGAGAGCTGGTCTACCGGGGACGTAACAGGAATGGGAACAGGCAGCGGCGGACGTGGCTGCTTCCCATACACTATCTATCCACAAACCCTTGCTCGAATCCCTCGAACTCACATCCTCCCTTGAAATCGAATCCATTCTCAAGAATATGAAGCCTTTGTCCCATCCATCCGACCAACTACCTACTAAACTCTTACTTTCCATCCCAAACACCATAGCCAAGCATCTGGCTGAAATTATAAATTGCTCCCTCTCCCAAGGATCTGTTCCCGACGCCTTGAAACTTGCTTCACTAAAACCTCTTCTAAAAGAAATCCAACCTGGATCCAGCTAGCCCCGCAAACTTTCGTCCTATAGCCAACTTACCATTTATCGCCAAACTAATGGAAAAAGTAGTCAACAACCAACTCTCCGATTACCTAGACTCACACAACATTCTCTACCCTTCCCAGTTTGGATTCCGGAAACACCTAAACACGGAATCTCTCCTAATTTCTCTAACAGACATCTTAATGGGCATAGACAAAGGCCAATCCTTTCTACTGGCTCTACTTGACATATCAGCAGCGTTTGACACAGTGAACTATTCAATCCTCATCAACCGACTTTCGGAAATCGGCATCTCTGGCACTGCCCTCAACTGGTTTAAATCCTTCCTCAAAAATAGGATCTACAAGGTCAGAATAAATAACAAAGAATCCCACCCTGTATCCTCTAATCACGGAGTTCCTCAGGGATCGTCCCTCTCTCCAACACTGTTTAATATTTATCTGCTACCTCTCTGCCAGCTTCTAGAAAGTCTTAACCTGACACACTTCATTTACGCCGATGACGTGCAGATCTTGATCCCCATCACAGATCCTATATCCAACACCCTAAATTTCTGGAACAGCTGCCTTTGCTCCATAAATCTCCTCCTCTCGAGCCTCAACCTTGTCCTTAACACTTCCAAAACAGAACTCATCGTCATCCCTCCCAATGACTGCAACCCTCTCGTCAGCAACTCCAACATATCGTCAGTGAACCAGGTGAGAGACCTCGGAGCTATTCTAGACTCCAGAATGAACTTCAAAAAGTTCATAAATTACACCACAAAAGAATGCTTCTATAAGCTACACGTCCTAAAACAGCTCAGACCCCTCCTACACCATCACTATTACCGCTCAGTCCTGCAGGCCATACTGTTTTCAAAAATTGATTACTGTAACGCATTACTCCTTGGCCTTCCTGCCTCCGCCACAAAACCACTACAGATGCTCCAAAATGCCGCAGCTAGGATCCTAACCAACTCAAGGCATAGAGACCATATCACACCTATTCTCAGAAATCTTCACTGGCTCCCCATCAACTTTAGAATCCTGTTTAAGACCTTGACCACTATCCACAAAACCATCTACCATCAATCCACACTCCAACTCAACATCCCACTCAACCTATCAGAACGGCATATAAAGGATCTCTCCAGGTCCCACCCACTAAATCCACAGTTTACCCCTCCATTCGGAAACATGCTCTATCCACCGCAGGACCCTCTCAATGGAACTCTTTACCACCAGAGCTCTGCCAGGAACAATGCCCATTCATCTTCAGAAAAAAACTGAAAACCTGGCTTTTCATACAAGCCTTCCCTTGATTGGTCACTTCACAGTAATGGACTGGACATAATTTTCCTCTCTTACTCTGCGGTCTTTCTCCTCCCCTCCTTCCTGACCCCCCCCCCCCCCCACCCAATCCGACTCCTTTCTCCTTTATTTTGCCGCCCTGAACTATTGCCACCTAACCTGAAAAACTGTCTACAGATGCCACCTAACCTGAAAAACTGTTTTGCCTAAGAACTACTCTGACTGAGTACCTACTAGGTCTTTCGCATAGTTACTAGTATACATTGTTTGTAACCTAATCTACTTTACTTTACAGTAGCGTTATGTTAAGGTAACTCTTTCTCTCTCTTAGTTGTCCCGAATGCATCACCTTGTTTTTTGTAACTTTCTTCTTTATACTATATAACTGGTTACCCCTGTTTTGCTGTAAACCGGTAAGATAAGATATTTATCTTGAGTATCGGTATATTAAAAGATTTTAAATAAATAAATAAATAAATGGCGAGGATCTGGAAGCCGTAGAGATGTGAGAAGTAAGTGCAAATTCTGCCCAGGGTAGCAGACTTGCCCAGTCATCCTATTTCTCATTGACATAAATTCGGAGGAACTGCTTTAATGTCTGGTTCGTTCTCTCCGCAAGACCATTGGCCTGTGGATGGTATGCCGACGTGTAGTCCAATGTAACGTTGAACTTCTGACAGAGGGCCCTCCAAAACCTAGCTGTGAATTGAGGGCCGCGGTCCGAGAGAATACTCCTTGGTAGGCCTTGCATTCTGTTACGACAGGGGGTGTTTAGTGTGCTCTTGGGCCTCAGCCCGACCCGGGTGTTATGCCCTTTGGTCGCAGATGCTGCGACCTCTGTTGCTCACCTCCATTTTTGCAGCTTTAACTCCATGGGGAAGACTTGCAGCATCTGCCAGCTATCACCGGCCTGCTCACCGTTACGAGCCTCCCTGGACGTCGACCGCCATCTTGCTCTTGGAATCTCCTAGGCACGCGCGCACAGGCCAGTATTAAGCACATCATGGCAGGAACCTTGGGGACGTCCCCTCTGGATGTCGTCAGTCTTCCAGGATATTTAAACTGGCTGGCCCTGCCTACCGACGACTTGGCAATGAGTTCCCTCATTGCTGAATCCGCTTCGCTGTTACGGACCTCCCGTTCCAGTTGCTGCTCCTTTGGCTCCTCGAAAGGCCTATTGTTTTGGACTATCTTTTACTTGTTTCCCGGGACTAACCTGGAACCTCTACTATTGTGAGTACCTCTGCTGTACCATCCTTGTGTGGGACCCTCATTGGTGTACCCTGCACTGCGGACCACTACTGTGACATCTCTACAGAGGAGCCTCATAGGTGTACCCCGTGCTGCGGACCACTACCGTGACATCTCTTGTGAGGAACCCTCACTGGTGTACCCCGTGCTGCGGATCACTATCGTGACACCTCTACAGAGGAGCCTCATAGGTATACCGGTGCTGCCGACCACTACCGTGACATCTCTTGTGAGGAACCCTCATCGGTGTACCCTGCTCTGCGGACCATTGCCATATCTTCTACAGAGGTATACCCCTTGGGTATTCCCAACTGCACGGACTCTGTGACTTTCTCCTACACTCCCCGCTTCATGGGCAGTGCCTCTCTATTCTCTAATACTCTATTCCACAGCTGTGTCTGACATCTGCTGAGACCTCGCCTCCCGACGGTGAGGCGGTACCATCTCTCACCTCGGCCCAGGGCCCACATACCTACTAATCCTAACAGTGAGATGGGGTCCTCCGGAAGCCTCCCAGGCCTCTTCCTCTTCTTGGTTCCCCGCAAGATGGAGTTTGCCGGTGGCTTCTAGGGCCTCTTCCTCTTCGTGGCCATTGCTCTTCTGGATGTGCACGCAGTTGGTGGTGCACGGCATACCCCATTTCAAAGTTGGTGGTGCTTGTGCAGCACTGGCACTGTGGATGCTATGCCCATGACTACAACTTAGTGTCCATGGTCAAGCACAAAAAGATCTGATGCTACCTTTTGCCATGGCAGTGATGGTAATGCATGTGGAATCACTTGAGGTTTGAAGCACAATACTATAAACAGATTGAACACTTGAGAACCATCTCTTCAGTAGGGATGTACATTTATTTAAAATAAAACTGCAAAATGCGATAAATAAGGCTAATTCATTTCATTCGGGGGGCCAAAGCAGGAACCACAGCCTAGGCCCGACCACAACGCTGGGGTCTCAGCAGAGGCCCCCGAAAATTAAAAAAAAACCAAACAAGAACTTACCTGATCGGTCAGGTTGCGTCAAAGGCCGGGTTCCGAGGCCCAGGACCTACTCGCGATCCGACCCAGAAGACATGTCCCAGCACTGGGACCTCAGCCTGGACCCAGGCCCAATGCTGCAACCCGACCCGGAGGCTGGTCCCGATGCCGTGGCCTCGGCCTAGGCTGGGGCCTGGACCCAGACCTGACGCTGTGACCCCACCCTGAAGCCAGGTCCCGAAGCTGGGGCCTCTGCCCCGACCAAGGCCCGATGCTGCGACCCAACCCAGAGACTGGTCCCGATGCTGTGGCCTCGGCCTAGGCTGGGGCCTGGACCCAGACCTGATGCTGCAACCCAGCCAGGACCCAGGCCTGACTCCACGACCCAGCCCAGAGGCCAGGGTCCCAATGCTGGGGCCTAGGTTCGGACCCAAGCCCAATGCCAGGGCCACGGCCAGGAGGCCAGATCCCAATACCTGGGCCTCGGCCCAGGGTCAGGCCCAGGCCTCAGTGTCCACGTCTGGGAAGTCCCACATCCGACATCTTCTTTCTTCGGCTCTTCACTAGCAAATGATTGCATCCACTGGTATTGTGCTGGAGTGAATTAGCTCCATACATCAAAATGGCGCTGCCCACTAGAGTGAATACGCTGGAGTTAATTCACTCCGACGCGACCCCTTTGGACGCTGTCATTTGGCAGTGAAGAGCCAAAGAAAGAAGACATTAAATGGGGGAGCTCCCATGTCTGGACACTGAGGCCTGGGCCTGACCCTGGGCCAAGGCTCAGGCATTGGGACCTGGGCTTCAGATCAGGTTGCGGAATCGGGCCTGGATCTGGGCCGAGGCCCCAGCATTGGGACTCGGTCTCTGGGTTCGGTTGCAGCATTGGGCCTGGGTCCAGGCTGATGCCCCAGCGTGGGACCTGGGTCCAGGCACCGGTCTAAGCCGAGGCTCCGGCATCGGGACCCAGCCTCCAGGCCAGGTCACGGTGTCAGGCCTGGGTCCTGGCCAAGACCCCGCACCGGGACTCTGCCTCCAGGTTGAGTCATGGCATCGGGGCTGGGTCTGAGCCCTGGTCTAGGCTGAGGCCCAGTCATCGGGACCCGGCCTTCATGTCAGACCCAAGCCTCAGGCTTCAGTAGTCCAAAGTAGCAGTGAGCTATTGTGCCCTTGGCCTACGCAATTCTGAGGCTTCGGCCTGGGCCTAGGCTGAATCTGGCGAATCCTCACCAGACTGGCTAAGTAGGATCTGGGGGGGATCCTGGCCCCAGCAGTTTTGAGGGCAAGAGGCCTCGGGAGGCCTCATTTTTTATTTTTGGCTATTTTAGGTTTTTTTAAATTGTTTGATTTGTTTTTTTCTCACGAATGAAAATAAATCAAACAATCCACAAAACGAAATTCATGGAAAAATACCTCCTGAAAACGAACCGAATAACAAAAATTAAAAATTTTTCATAATGGCTAATTCCTCAAGAAAAAGTTTTTTCATAATGGCTAATTCCTCAAGAAAATCTCAAAATTCTGCCACATGTAGTGAACATGAGTGTCGTAACTTCAGCTAACCACTGAGTATGGTTTTTCGTAATGCTGACAGCTAACGGCCCATTTATGTTGAATATTTTAGTTGTCTCATTGTCTGAAATAATTAAATGCACGTCTGCTTCAAATGCCTCTTCAGTGTTGCCCTCATCCTCCAGAGTAATTTGATGATGGCATTAGCAACTGGAATAGTGCTACCTGGCTTGTATTTTACAATAATGTCATATTTCTTTGCAGCCCAGCTGGTGCTGCTGCCAGACTCTTCTTGATGATTGATAACAATGGCTTGTGATTTGATGCCACAAACACTTGTCATCCAAATATATATATATATATATATATATTGATGGAAACGTTCACAGACAAAAACAATGGTATACATTTCTTTTTCAATTTGAGCATAGTTGATTTCAGTGTCTGGCAGTGTCTTGGATGCATAAATGATTAGCTTCACTTGTCATAATACTGCTCCATGTTCTTGTTTGGAAGCATCAACCTGAACAGTCACTTGTTTTCTTTTGTCATAATATGTGAGAGTGTCAGCATTTGAAATTAGCTTTTTCACCTTGTCAAATGTTTTATTTTGCTGTCTATCCCATTGAAAATCTGATTGTTTCTTTAAAACGGCTCTCAGGGGTGTGGAATGCTAGGTAATTTGCCATCTGTAAAATTGTTTCCAATTCTCTGGTGGTTTCATGTTAGAAATTGCTGCAATTTTGGGGTCTGGCCTGAGGCCTTTTGCTGACTGTACATGTCCAAAGTACTTTAGTTCAGTAGCTCTTAAGGTACATTTCTCTAAGTTTTATTTGACATCCTTTTCTCTGGCTCTTCAACGCATGGTTTTAAGGTGACATCATGTTTCTCTACACTTGTGCCATATTGTAACTTACATCCAATGGTGACTTCTGGCACCTGTGAGAGTTCTGTCACAGTCTCTGGCATTGGCTCCTTGTCCTCTTCCTGCACGACTTAGCCTCTCTTCACTTCCTGGTTTTATAGGCCCAGCACCCTGGGTTTCTGTGGCTCATGCTGATGATGTCATCATTCTTCCCACATATAAGCTTGCTCATTCCGTTGGGTGATGCCTGAGCAACAGATCCTATGCCTGCATCTTTGAGCCTTAGATTCTCGCCTTGTTTGCCAACTGTCTTAATCTTTGCCTGTTCACCAGATCTCACCTGCCTGGCACTGCCTCAACCTCAGCCTGCTACTGAACCTTGTCTTGCCTGCCGCTTGCCTCAACCTCAGCTGTTACCAGACCTCGCTTTGCCTGCTGCCTGTCTCAACCCTTGTCTGTATTTTGGAGTTTGTCCCCGCTGGCCTGGTTGAGGCCTGTCAGTGTTCTGACACTGGTCTGTTCACATTCTGGACCTTCTCCTTTCAGCACCAGCGTCAAGGGGTCATATGTCATAAGAACATAGAATAGATAAGAATTGCATACTGGGTCAGACTAAAGGTCCATCAAGCCCAGTATCCTGTTTCCAACATTGGCCAATCTAGGTCACAAGTGCCTGGCAGGATCCCAAAAAGTCGATATATTCCGTGCTGCTTACCCCAGAGATAAGTAATAGACTTCCCCAAGGTCACCTTTTCTTCAAGGAATGTGTCTAAACCTTTTTTAAACCCAGCTACACTAACAGCTTTCACCACATCCTCTGGCAATGAATGCCAGAGTTTAATTATGTATTGAGTAAAATAATATTTTTTCCTATTTGTCGTAAATGTATCACCTAGTCATTTAATTGAATGTCCCCTAGTCTTTGTACTTTTTGAAAAAGTAAACAACCAATTTTTGTTTACCTGTTCCACTCTACTCATTATTTTATAGACCTCTATCTTATCTCCCTTCAGCTGTCTCTTCTCCAAACTGAAGAGCCCTAAACTCTTTAGCCTTTCCTCATAGGGGAATCATTCCATCCGCTTTATCATATTGGTTGCTCCTCTTTGTACCTTTTCTAATACTGCTATATCTTTTTTGAGATGTAGTGGACAACTACACAAGGTGTGGTCACACCATGGAGCAATACAAAGGCATTATGATATTCTCTGTTTTATTCTCCATTCCTTTCCTAATAATTCCTAGCATTCTATTTGCTTTCTTAGCTGCCACTGCACATTGAGCAGAGGATATCCATGATGATGCCTAGATCCTTTTCCTGGGTGGTGACTCCCAAAATGGAACTTTGCATTGTGAGTTATAATTTGGGTTGCTCGTCCCTATTTGCATCACTTTGCACTTGTCCACATTAAATGTCATCTGCCATTTGGATGCTCAGTCTCCCAATTTTGCAAGGTCTTCTTGCAATTTCTCACAATGCTTTTGTGATTTAACAACTTTGAATAATTTTGTATCATCAGTACATTTGATTACATCACTCATCATTCCCATATCCAGGTCATTTATGAATATGTTAAAAAGCAGCAGTCCTAGTACAGATCCCTGGGGCATACCATTATTTACCTTTCTCCATTGAGAAAATTGACCATTTACCCCTACTTTCTGTTTTCTTTTAACCAGCTCTCAATCCACAACAGAACATTTCCTCCTATCCCATGACTTTTAATTTCCTCAAGAGTATCTCATGAGTACTTTGTCAAATGCTTTCTGAAGATCCAGATATACTATATTAACTGGTTCAGCTTTATCCACCTGTTTGTTTGTTTACATCTTCAAAAAATGGTATGGCAAGACTTCCCTTGACTAAATCCATTTATTTATTTTTAAATTGTATAAACTGCAAATTACAAATCTTTGGTAATTTGACTTTGTCCCATTAAACTATGTTTATCTATATGTTCAGTAATTTTGTTCTTTAGAATACTTTTCTCTGTAAAGCTTCCTGAGCAGAGTGAATGCCAAATGGTAGGTGAATAAAATGGGGTCTTCCTTCTGGCGTATTAAAGGTTGTGAGTGTTGCGCGTCCCGGCCGCGTTGGCACCGCGGTCGGGCCTGCTCACCTCGCGCTTCCTTCGACCAGCATCGGGCACCCCTCCCTTGCGGCCGCAGCCAGTTCATGGCATCCTCGGGCTCTCCATTCACCATCATCCTCGCAGGCCTCATGGTGGAGCTCCCGTTGGGGCTCCGCGTCGTCGGCGCCCTTGGCCATGCCCCTAGGTGTGCTCACGGCCGACGTGTAGCCCTTTAAAGGGCCCAAGGTGGGAAAACCCACGGGGGCACCTCCAGATGACGTCACTTAGTTTCACTATATAAGGTGAGGCCCTGTCCCCAGGACCTCGCCTTGGCAATCGGGTCGACACCGTTGGTGTGCTAGTTTGTCTTCGTGTTCCAGTGTGCTCCTGTTCCACTGTCTCCTGTTCCAGCATCTCCTGTTCCAGCGTCTCTATGTTCCTGTATCCTCCGCAGGTAGTACCTTTCCGGACTGACCCTTGGTACTGACCTCTGCCTGTCTGACCATTCTCTTGCCTGCTGCCTGGAAATGACCACTGCCTGCCAGACCATTCTCTTGCCTGCCACCTGGAACTGACCACTGCCTGCCTGACCATTCTCTTGACTGCCGCCTGGTACCGACCCTCGCTTGTCTTGACAATGCCCGGACTGATCCTGGTATTGACCCCTGCTTTGACTGACCTCTCCTGGACTGATACCCTGGCTCTGACCCTTGTGCTTCACTCGGATACTCTCTTCTGGCCTACAGTGACCATTGGGCCAACCTGCTTGGAAACCAACCGTGGCTTCCACTTGGCTAGATCCACAGGCGCTGCCTACCTCGCCTGGAGAACCTTCCTGAACTGTTGCCTCCCTGAGGTCTCCGGAGCTTCTACTTCAGGTCTAGCCCATCCACTCTGCATCAGCCACACACCCTTGCTCATGGTGGGCACACCCCTCCGCTACCTCTCCGGGAGACCACCAGAGGCCCACCTAAGTCCAGGTACATATAAAGTCATCATTTGTTATTTCAGTTTATTATATTTTACATGATATACTCGGTCCTTCTTTGGAAAGGCAATTAAATGTAAGTAATACATGTGGTGTATTTACAACAATTTTACATTCGAAGTATCAAATCCAGGTTGAATTTAATAAATCATTATTTTTAGAATAAAGCATGTGGACGGTCTTTGATTCTAGATTCTAAACAAAGGTTAAAACTAATAAGATGACTGCAGCACAGAGATGGGATTTCATTTGTGCGCATTTTCTCTTCTTCGCTTGTAAAAGCCTGTTACCTAGTTACAAGCTGGACCTTTCTAGCAGGTGTTTGTTTTTCAGAGAGAGAGGACGAACCATATGGCTTATGAAATGTAAATACTCAAAGCAGTGTAACTGTATGGTACATGTTATACCTACTTTTCAGAAAATATCTCAGCTAATGTAGGTACTGTGCATGCAGAGAGTTCATCAGCATGTGTTTTACAAGCTGATCCAGAATTGTGACCTGCAGATTGTGGTCCAGTAGCCACCTGGCTAGTGGTCTGCAATTGGCTTCAACTTCTATGATCACCTCCCTAGATATGCAGATTCTGATTTGTGATGTTATGGTACATGACTTGTTGACCGTGATTCCTGTTTCTTAATCAATTTTACTTGTAGGCTACCAGGACTAATTTAAAGTAAATATACAGAGAAGAAAAGGCAGGGGAATTAGAAGACCAATTATTCTGGCTTTTCATTCACCCAAAGGCATGACATAGAAAGATTTCTGTCCAAATGCAGATGCTAAGGAAGTATTCAGCCAGCTGACCAAAATTAATTACCAAAAGACAGACAAAAAATGGAAATCAATTATAAGAAGTACAATTTTTCATTTTAATGTCACTCTGGATATAGCAGAACTGGAAAAGATATAAAGAAAGGTAAGTAAAACGATAAAGGGAATGGAACGGCTCCTCTATGAGGAAAGGCTAAAGAGGTTAGGGCTCTTCAGCTTGGAGAAAAGATGGCTGATAGAGGTCTATAAAATCATTTAGAGGGAGATATGATAGAGGTCCATAAAATGAGTAGAGTAGAATGGGTAAATGCGAATTAGTTATTTACTCTTTCAAAAAATAAAAAGACTAAGGGACATTCCATGAATTAGTAAGTAGAACATTTAAAACAAATCTGAGAAAATATTTTTCACTCAGTATATAATCAAGCTCTGGAATTAATTGAAATAGGATGTGATGTGGTTAAGCCAGTTAGCATATTTGGGTTTTACAAAATGTTTCCTGGAGGAAAAGTCCATAAACTATTATTAACCAGGTAGACTTGAGGTAAACCCTGCTTACTGCTGAGCATGGGAGATATCTACTGTTTGGATTCCTGCCAAGTATTTGTGACCTGGATTAGCTACTATTGGAAACAGGTTACTGGGCTTGATGGACCCTTTGTCTGATTGTTAATTTTTATATAAAATATAAAAATGCAATATAAAATATACCAACTTAAATCAATAACAGTAATAGAAGCATAGATGACCACCTAACCACAGTCTTTAACTGCATCCTATTCCATATATTTATATCATGATGATATCACTTCATCCCTTATCGCCATTAAATCACATAACATCTCACAGAATAATCCATTGAAAAGTAAGTGCAAAACCCAAAAATGTCTAAATGTCTCTCTTCAGAAGATAAGTCACTAGGCAGCTTAGGATCATAGAGTCATCCAATAACTTTAAACTATGGATCATTTATCAGAGCAAATAAAGCAAAACATTCTATTTGATGTTTCAGAAGTATTTTGTCTGGGCTATTTTAAAGTAGGCCCACCATATATCCCAGTCTATCTAAAAGGTTCCATTTGAAGCTATGGAATGGGTTTATAGACAGAACTGCAACATCACTGGTACATATTTCATATTTCATTGGTACATGGTACATGATTCTACTTACAGAAACTGATTGTTGCAGGAACAGACTTGTCCTCCTCTGACAATTCCCCTCTGCAGTAGATTACACAGAATGTCATGGGCACTATGGTTCACTGAAGACTGTATTAGTTCTAGTCTCCACCTTCCTCTTTCTCACTTTATTCTGGAGTCCGTTGCTGCTCCAGTCCTATAACTTCTCCAAGGCAAAAGAGACACTCAACTCAAAGGATTCCATGGAACCCTTGAACAGCAAACACAGTCTTTTGAGCTTCAAAGACTTGCCAGCTGCTTCTTTGAGTATTTGACTCAAAGGAAAAAATTCCCCATTTTAATCAGCATTTAAACAATCCTTTGGGCTTCTGAGCCACACCTGCTGCTCCAGTGACTTCAATCTGTCTCCATCTCCATGTCCTTGGCCTCATCTGTCCCTTTCACTTCCGTTCCTTCCTCTTTTACTACCTCACCAGCATTCTCCAAGACGGGTTCTCCCTTTTCCTCCATAGGAAAATCCACCCCCCCCCCCCATCCATTTATCTACCTCTTTCTAAGTCACTTATGCTTCCAATGAGATCTGTGTGCCCATCCTCCCAACACTCTGAGACCCATTGGTCAATAGCCACCCATGACTTTCTGGGCAATGTATTTTCCCTTAGAACTCCTTTACACTCTTGGATTTTTTTTCTTGTAACTTAGATTTACGCTAGCCACCTGGACTATACAGTCCTCTTCCTGGGAGCCTCTTCCAGACTGGGGTGAGGGGGGCCATCTTACCACAGGACCACTCATTCTAAACAACGGTGATAATGGCTAGAGTTAAGTCAAAAAGCTGATGTTGCCCTTCTAGATGTCAGCATTAAATTGCTCCATACAGTCAGTCACAAGCCATCCCAATTTTAAATTCTGATTATATGATCACCCTATTCAAAGCTCTTGGTCCGTCACTCGGCTAACAGTGTATCAGTTTTCTTTGAATATCCACTGCCATTAAAGGGGATATTCATATGCTATTTGGTGTGTTTTCAAACCTTCAAAAAGATATTTGGAAAGGCCCCAAAAAGATGTTTGTAGCATGCAGGAAATGGAGTCCGCCTACATTCTCCATTATTGGGTTCTGCTATGCCTCCCCTTCTGCCTACAGATTTATGTCTGTTTAGATCCCGAGAAAGTCCAAGCAAACTCCCTTTTTGTCTGCTAGAGGAAAAAAATATTTTTTATTTTCTTTTCCTTCCACAGAAAATCATGGGGGCCAATTTTTATCATACTGTTTCCTTTATCTCTATCCAACTTTATTGGGATGGAATCAGAAACAAGTCTCAAGAATAGATTGCAAAAAGGTACCATTTGGAGCCATTTCTCATTGTTTTTAAAGGCACAGTACTGCGATGTCTGCAGCATATTGTGGCAGTTGAAAAGCAGTGTTGACAATCTCTACCCTCTGCATGTCCACATATGTCCTCCTGCTCCTCTCTTGTATCTCCCCATTTAAAGCTCTTTCTCACAAGCATACACTATTATTAACATCTACTCTGTACGCATGCACTCATGTTTATGAACTCAGTCCCATCATTCAGTTACACACACCATTAAGCCTAGGAAAAATCACAAATGACACCAAATATCAAACAAAAAAGACGATTTAAAACTTATTCTTGAGAAATGGGCAGGAATGAGAGTGGCAAACTTCCAGAACCTTGGGGTAAGGTGATGATCTACCCTCCACCCAGGGCCGGCGGAAGCACTAGGCGAACTAGGCGATCGCCTAGGGCGCTGAGCATTAGGGGGCGCCGAGCCGCTGATGGCCAATGGCCGCCGGTGGATGTCATCCCAATGGCGGCTGAGCGGTGAACTACTGCTATGCTGTGTGCCGGATACACACAGCAAGAAGATCGGCAGGACCGTGGTACAGTCGCGTCTAAACATGCTGGTGCTCCTCCTCCTTCCTGCCCGCGCGGCTCCGGCAACATTTTTCTTCCGGGGCCGCGCGGGCAGGAAGGAGGAGGAGCATCAGCCAATGCAGGAACTTCTCCTCCTTCCTGCCCGCGCGGCCCCGGAAGAAAAATGTTGCCGGAGCCGCGCGGGCAGGAAGGGGAGGAGCATCAGCCAATGCAGGAACTTCTCCTCCTTCCTGCCCGCGCGGCCCCGGAAGAAAAATGTTGCCGGAGCCGCGCGGGCAGGAAGGAGGAGGAGCATCAGCCAATGCAGGAACTTCTCCTCCTTCCTGCCCGCGCGGCCCCGAAAGAAAAATGTTGCCGGAGCCGCGCGGGCAGGAAGGAGGAGGAGCATCAGCCAATGCAAGAACTTCTCCTCCTTCCTGCCCACGCGGCCCCGGAAGAAAAATGTTGCCGGAGCCGCGCGGGCAGGAAGGAGGAGGAGCATCAGCCACGTGTCGGAAGGAGGAGGAGCATCAGCCACGTGCAGAAGAGGATCAGCGCGGCTCGAGAAGACCGGGGCCGCTGCAGAGCCCATCCTGCAGTGGCCCGTGAAGAGGAGGCCCAGAGGTGAGAGAGAGACTGAGGGTTTGTACAGTGTGCATGTGTGCGTGTATGAGATCAGTTGAGAGACTGTGTGTGTGTGTGGGAGTGAAGACCTGAATGTTTGCAGAGACAGCATGGGAGAGCCTCTGTGTGTGTGAGAGACAGCATGTGATAGTGAGAGCCTGTGCTTGAGCAAGACAGCATGTAGGAGTGAGAGAGAGCCTGTGTGTGTGTGTGTGTGTGAGTCAGCATGTGACAGTGAGAGCCTGTGTGTAGGAATGATTGTATGAGAGAGAGCATGTGACAGTGAGAGCCTGTGCTTGAGCAGGACAGCATGTGGGAGTGAGAGAGAGCCTGTGTGTGTGAGTCAGCATGTGACAGTGAGAGCCTGTGTGTAGGAATGATTGTATGAGAGAGAGCATGTGACAGTGAGAACCTGTGCTTGAGCAAGACAGCATGTGGGAGTGAGAGTTAGACAGCATGTGCAAGAGAGAGACTGTGTATAAATGATTGTATGAGGGACAGCATGTGAGAATGAGTGCCTGTGTATGTGAGAGAGAGAAAGCATGTGAGATTGAGAACCTGACTGTGTGTTTGAGGGAAGCAGACAGATGGAGAGAAAAGAAATATGTTATAAAAGGAATTGGCAAAAAAATAAGAAAGGGAAGGTGGAAAAAAAAAAGCCTGTGACCAACCGATTAGAAAACTAAGATCAGACAGCAAATGTAAAAAGAAATAAATTACTTTTTACTGATTGGCACATGTAATCTTTGGGAATGTGCAAGAGTAGCACTTTCTCTATGCGGATCTCACAATGTACGAGATCAGCATAGAGGAACTGGAAGCTCATGGGGCCTGCACAGAGGAGGCAGCAGAATGTGCTTCAGTGCCAATAGCAGCAATCAGCACCTCCGCAATAGCCATACAGCAGCAGTGACAGTGGCAGCAGAAGAATGAGAGAGGCTCTGAGGTTGCTGGCAAAAGAAAGAGAGGGGGTCTCTGCCTTTAGTGTGTGCATGTGTATGAATGGGAGTCTGCCTGGCGGTGTATGTGTGTGAATGCATGGGTGCCTGCCTGAGGGTGTGTCTGTGAATGAGAATGTATGGGTGTCTTCCTGGGGTTTGTATGTGTGAGAATAGGTGCCTGCCTGTTTGTGGTGTATGTGTGTGTGTGAGAATAAATTGGTGCCTGCCTGGGGGTCTGTGTGTGTGAGAATGAATGTGTGCATGCCTGGGGGATGGGGAGGGAGTGGTGTGAAAATGAATGGGAGCCTGCCTGGGGTTCAATGTGAGAATGACTAGGAGCTTGCCTGTGTGTGTGTGTGTGTGTGTGTGTGTGTCTGTGTGAGAACGAGTGGGAGCTTGCCTGGCAGTGTGTGTTTGTGTGCATGTGAGGGAGCCAGTGAGAGTGAGAGCATGAGTGTGTATGAGAAAATCCAGGGGAGTAAGAGTTTGTGTGGGGATGTGTGTGGAGGGGCAGAGAGTGCCTTAGAGCCTGAGTGTGTCAGTGTCTGTGAGAGCGAGAGGTTATGGTTGGGTATAAGAGCATGAATGTGTATGTATGTGACAGTGTATGTGTGAGAGAGAATGGACATGTGAGTATGTGTGAGAGAGAGAGGATAACCTCCTAATCCTCGACAATATCAGGGTGACTGGAAATCAAGAGCTCCCATGTATGGACAGCAGGGGCTTTTTAAAATCCTTATTAGTTTTAATTATTGTGTGTTATTTGATATATGTTCTGTTTTGAAATATTTTATTGGTGTTTGGGAAATTGTAAAAAATGTATATGATTTTAATTAATAGAAATTCTATTTATCAGTAGTTTTAAAATATTTTATTAGTATGGTTTTACTATTATAACTGATGCTTTGTTTCTTGATTTTATTTGTTTTATGAGGAATGGTTGTTCTGTTTTTCCATTGCTAATACACAGAGTCTGGCTTCTTGGGGTTTCCATTTCAGTTTTTTCTAATTTGTGCTCCTTTATTTTGTATTCTGTATTTGGTGAGGGTCTGTCTCTGCTCTGTGTGTGTGACCATGATGAGAGATTCTGCTATCATATAGTGTCTGTATAGAGATCTATAGCAATTGGGTTTGTTTTGTTTCCTCAGTAGGTGGTGTATTGGTATTCTAGGACCCAGTGTAATATTTACCCTTGCTTATTCACAGGTAGGGTTATTGTTGTTTGAGTCCTTGGTGTTATTACTGTTATGTTATGATGGGATTGCAGTATAGATTTTGGGTGTCTTTTTTGCGGTGCTTTGTGTTAGTTAACAATGTGTCTGGCAGTGGAAGGTGTTTGTGCTGCTGTTGCTGTGAGGTGACACCAGAATTTGAAAATATCTTTTAGTATGATGAGCTGTAAGGGAAACATCCAAGCTCCATTGTTTGGGGGAATTTCAGTGGATGCACAGAGATACAGAACTGGAGGTGCAGGATTTGTATTGACATTCTGTCCCTTCCTATATATTCCAGACTTCACTCTCATAGCCATATAGAATTAGTTGAATGAGGCTATCAAATAATTTTATAGTGTGAAACTGGCCAGCTTTTTAAAATAATGCAGAGGACCCTTTGGACTTTTTTTAACAACACTTTTTTTTATAACCAATTGTAAAGCAGGATCCATGCTATAGAGGTGGGCGTGATGAAGAAATGTCATTTTGGCTCCCCCCCCCACCCAAAACAAATTCTTCTGTCTAGAGATGCCACTGATTTTCTGTGGCACACAAATGCATTGGCCCCTGGGCGCCGGAGACCCTTGGTACGCCACTGGGTGCGAGCCATATGGGGCCGCAAGTGGTGGCAAAGAGGAGTGGAGATTTGGCGGGCCGCAAGCAGTGCCCAATCTGCTCGCGACCCAGAAAACCCCAGTCAGCGGGCGTGATTGAGAATGAGGTAGGAGTCGGGGCCGAGACCGGGGGGGGGGGGGGGGGGCGCAAGGAAGAAGGCTCGCCTAGGGTGCCAAATCCCCTTGCACCGGCCCTGCCTCCACCTCTGGTGGGGGGGGGGGGGGGGGCCTTCTCCTCTTCCTTCTCCTGCTTCTGTGTTGAGATTCTATTCACAGGAGGGCCTCACGAGCGGCCTGACTCATCCGAAGCCACCTCTGCTTCCTTGCAGCCTTGAAACGCTGCCGACTCCTGACACCGCCTGTGTTGTGCTGCTGCTTCCTGGGGCGGGAGAGTTGCCGCAGGTCCTCTGTGCAGGTGGGCGCTGCCATCCTGTTGATGCTGCTGCTTCCCACTTTGGCGTGGTCTGCAGCGAGCCTTGGGATTGTGTAGGATGTGCAGTGGCGCCGGACTCTCTCAGAGCCTTCGTCATGTTCCAAGTCCCGAGTCTTCATCTTGTTCCAAGTCTTCAGTGTCTTGTCCACATCTCCAGAGTCATCTTCTGAGTCCTCAGCCTTCATCTGTCCTCAAGCATAAACCACTTCACAGTGGCAGTCTGAAAGGACTTTCGAGTGGCCGGAGGGCTACCCCAGAGACCAGCATTGTATTGCTGGGTCTCAGTTCCTGATGCTTGTTGGATGTCCGAGTGTTCCTATGCCATGCCAAGCATGTTCCTGTTTCCAAGCCAAGAGTATTCCTGTTTCATCCAGCCCATACTCGGATGCATTCGCCTGCCAGCGGAGTGGACCATGGCCAGCCCCGGGGTTGTGTCGGTCATGTCGTGGCACAGGGGCTCACGCTCTCAAGCGTC
The DNA here is from genome assembly GCF_901001135.1 of Rhinatrema bivittatum. Classification (NCBI taxonomy): domain Eukaryota; kingdom Metazoa; phylum Chordata; class Amphibia; order Gymnophiona; family Rhinatrematidae; genus Rhinatrema; species Rhinatrema bivittatum. Next base: position 112,846,076 of record NC_042620.1, read on the forward strand.
CGTCCACGCTCTCAACATTCTGGAGGTGGAGCGTGACAGGGAAAAGCTGAAAGAAAGAAAGTAGGACAGTCATCATATAATTTTTTATTGTATTTATGATATGGTTATACACTGCTGTGGACAGTCTTGAGTAAAGGCTGGAAAAGCATTCTATAAAAACTTTTAAATAAATATCAGAAAGCAAGAAAGAAAGCAACTACAACTCCACCTCCAATAGGGGACATCTCTTCATCTCCAAAGCAAACCTCAGGGAATGCATATATACAGCTTTTTGGAGAGGCTGCTATATGCTCAGAATAGTCAGGAGAAAGGAGAATCTCAAAAAAACTCAGATACAAATGGATTACAGTCACATTAAGAAACATGAACAAAGAATGGAAAGGTAAAATGCACAGAAGAATTAAAACATACAAAATAAACAAAACAAGTCAATGACAAACAACATGGCAGATTCTACTCAGCAAACACCAAAATAGCACCTGCCTTCCTGTTGCATGCAATGGAGGATCGTGCCTAAAGCACAAAAAAGAAACAATGCCAACCACACATACACAGGCACAGCAAAAAGGGAAAAATGGAGGGAGCCATACTATGTTAAAATTTAATCCAATGATATATACAAATAAGACAGAAGAACATGGCAGGTGCCACACTAACATGCCAGATGAATAGACACTTGCAGTTTGCAGACCCGCATATCAAAGCCCATAATGGATAACAGCATAGTTGAGTTGAAAAAAAGTTTGGACAAGTTTCTGGAGGACAGGTCCAATAATAATTATTAGCCAGATAGGATAGGGGTAACAATATGGAACTGATCTCCCCATTTTGGATCTACTGAGTTCACGGAAGACCATATTAATTTTTTTCTCCATTTCTCACTTTCTCTCTTCACTCTGGGGTTCGTTGCTGCTCCAGTCCTATCACTTCTCCAAGAGAACCAAATTGGTCACTGTCTGGAATGAGTTCCCAGCTTCAGTTTATAGAATAAATAATTAGGATTGCAAGAAAGTTGCCAGCATTCTCTTATAAGAAGTGTGGCCCTCGTGGTCAATTATTATATATAATCTGAATTCTTCCTCTAATTCAGAGAAGGTATCTTCCAGTTGCATACACCTCTGTGATTTGTGCACTGATTGGAATAGGTCTGACAGTTTATGAGTGCCACAGGAGGGAAGGAAGGAGTTCCAGGAGGAAGAGAGAAAGAGGTTCCTCCCACGGGATGATGGGTTTGATTTTTAGCTGTAGTGAAGTGCTTACTCAGCTTGCTGAATCAAGAAAGGTGGAAGATCCAGTGGTGGTATATGACTGGACACACAGTCTTGAGGCAGAAGTGCTGCGTAGATGGCCAGGTAATCTGTCAGAAATGTTGGAAGGAGAGCAGTATTAGCATATAAGATAGTTGCTGATTTTGTATTCAGTATAAAATATGGACGAGTTTACATAAAACTGCATTTACTGCAAAATGATTGTCCTCAAGTTAATTATAGAGTAAAGAAGATCTTGGGACCATATTACTTGGTGTCTTAATTTGTATGTAGAACAGTAAGATTTAAATGTGCCCACCTGCAGGGCTTGGAAGCTATGGCTTTCCCCACATAGAATGAAGTTTGAGACTTTTGAGAGCATTGGGAGAACAGAAGATATAGTTCTGTATTCTGATTTTAAAAATTGCCTGTTCTTTTGCATTCAATATGAATGCAAAGCTCTAAGGAAGAAGATTTGATAAGACAAAGACAAACAGGAGGTGTCTTAATCTGTCATGGAGGTACATTGAAATATAAGACAGTATTGGAAAAGGGAGAATGAGAATGGTAAGACCTACCGCTAATAAAAAGGAGTGACTGTCTCCCAAAGAAGGGTAGCTGCCAAGTGTGCATTAGACATTTATGAAAGAAACCTGGACTGGACCACCCTTCTTCTTTCTCCAGAGCTAGGAGTTTCCCTAGAGCCCTTCATAATTTCCCTCCCTATTCATAACACAATTTAGTATATATATGGAGTTTCTTTAATGTTTCTAGCCAAAGAAACACAGTGGGAAGGATAAATTAGTTTAGTAGGTGTGCAGGTAATCCAATCAAGCATAGTGATTTTGAGAATTATAGTGATAAAGAATGTACCTTCTGAGCTACTGTAGCAGACTCCCAGCACCTCAGCCCATCCCCCCTCCTCCTCCCCCTCTTCAGGAGAGGGTCTGCAGTGCTGTCGGCTGTTTGCATGGATTTTCTGTTTACTATTCCGTTTCTAGGACTGACACGCAAATGTTAATTGTAATGTGGCTTATCATAAAACTGAATTTGCAGTGCATTTTGGGCTGTGAAGAAATTTCTGAGTAAATAATTTATTTTATTTTTTTTTGTAGGGCTGGAACTGGTGATAGTTTTTTTGAAGCTGTATAGGTAGATTTTTGTAAGATTGAAGTGGCAATACTTAGTCATCGCTCCAAACATGGTTGCTGCTCACACTTCCCATTCTTCCTCATCTGCTGAATGGATTGCCTGCTTAGATAAAAGGTACCAGTCTTCTAATGTAACTGACTCAACGGTTTATGTGGGAATTGTGTTGCTAGCGGTTTTTAAAAAGTGTATGTTCATAAGGCAGCATGCTGAGAGGGAAAACATGGGGATGCAGGGAAGCAGATGAGAGTGGGTCGTTTCTGCAGGCATGGGGATATATTGAAGTTGTAGTTTATTGTGAGTAATCTTGATTCAGTTACGATGTGTGGTATATTCGTTGCAAAGTCGACTGAAATGCACCCTTGGACGTTGTCTTTTTGCGTGTGCCGGCGTGCAAGTCAGAAAAATCGGCAAATGTGTTCAAGCTGAATATAAGGCTATTTTTTCTCTGACATCAACCAAGATATCTCATTAGCATTTTCAGAATGCTTAGATTCAAAGTAGAGCACTGTAAAGAGGGGGCAATGTCCACACTGTTAAACGTGCAGCTAGCTATTTGGAGCACTTGCAGTTCTAGCAACGAATCCTATAATGTCTATGATGGTTTATTAATTATGGTTTCATTTGCATTAATAAGATGATACTACTGAGGGTTTTTTGTTTTTTTTTTGCATGAAGCAAAGTAAAGAGGTATCTTGCTGACAAGAAATGTCAGACTAAGAAACAGGCTGGTAAAATGGTGTTAGTATGTTTTATTTCTTTCATTGCTTCAGTTCTCTAGCTGCAGCCTTATAAAGTGTTTCTCTTTTCATATAAGATGATTTTACTTCCAAAATAATTACGTATTCTTAATGGAGATCCAATAGAATTTTAAACTTATCTAGTTTAATTCGGGTTTACGAGTAAACAGAATAATTTGACAATATATATATCTATATATGTCATGACTTCAAAAGTGTTTTGTGTCCACAAATACAGGGTACATAAAAGATACAGCTGTTTTGTGCATCACATTAATGTCCATGTGGTCTTAAAGTACCAGGATGAATATTCTAAATATATTGAAAAACACAGATGACATGCAGTTGTAAACTAATTTAATTATGTCTATTCCCAAACATAAGGTTTCCTTTAAAAAAAAAAAAAAAAAAAAGGTGTGAGTATGAACTAGTAAACATGTCATCACTATGAAACATAAACAGTATTTCACAGAAAGCAGGTTTTAGTTTTAGTGCACTGCATGCCAAATGAAAACTAAATACTGCTATTAGAAAATGTAGGTATGATGTTTGAGATTTATTTGAGTGATACTAGTATCATTGTTTAGTGAAATAGCACTTCTGTTGCCCTAAAAGTGATTATAATTTAAATTACATTCTTGTCAGTTGTGAATTCAAGCTACTGCACTCAGTAGTGGAGTAATTACAAATGTGCACTTATTATTCAAATGCTTGCTTTGATGCCAGCCATTCATAGACAGAGGATTTTTTTTTGTAATATATTCTTTAATAGCTCAGTCAGATTGTTTTAGTTGGAGGGGGGAGTTATTTTTTGCTTCTAAATTTTATGCTTCTGAGAAAAAAGATCCAAAGTAAATGTAAAACCCTGGAATTAATTCAGTCATTTAAATGAATTATTTTGGATTAATTCACAGATCGACATGTCCAAATCCATTTGATGACTGGATAAATATGCAGGCCCTACCTTTGAATGGACTGATTTAAATCTTTTCCTGTCTGCTTAGTTGCAGGCCGATTCAGTAAAGTCCGCGGGAGAGCAGACGAACGCCCGCTCTCCCGGCGCGCGCACAGGCCACTTGCCTGTGCACGCGATTCTGTATTTAAATTAGGTGGTTCGGTAGAAACGGGCAAAAGGAGGCGCTAGGGACAGTAGCGCGTCCCTAGCGCCTCCTTTTGACCCGGAGCGGTGGCTGTCAGCGGGTTTGACAGCCGACGCTCAATTTTGCCGGTGTCGGTTCTCGAGCCTGCTGACAGCCACGGGCTCGGAAACCGGACGCCGGCAAAATTGAGCGTCCGGTTTTTGGCCCGACAGCCGCCGGCCCATTTAACATTTTTTTTTACTTTTTTTACCCTTTGGGACCTCCGACTTAATATCGCCATACCTACCTTTTGGGTAGGCGCTAATTTCTTAAAGTAAAATATGCGGCTTGGCTGCACATTTTACTTTCTGAATTGTGCGGCCATACCTAATAGGGCCATCAACATGCATTTGCATGTTGATGGCCCTATTAGGTGCCGCGGGTTGGACGTGCGTTTTCCGCCCCTTACTGAATAAGGGGTAAGGGAAAACATGCGTCCAAGGGCAGGTTAACAGTGTGCTCCGTTGGAGCGCACTGTACTGTATCGGCCTGCTAGTTTGGCCCATGCAAAAGTGTGTAAATTGCCTCTGCATGGAGACATGGGATACGCAGGGCTGGCTTTAGGGCAAATAATGCTCTGAGGGAAAATCATTGCTGTACCCTCTAGCCCCTTTTGTCTTTGGCATGGGTGGTGGGGGGAGGGGACAGTTGCACACAAGCTTTTTCTACCTTCAAATTGGCATAGGCTGGGTAGATTTTCTTTCCCAATACAATCCCCAACTCCCGCGCTTAACTATCTCCAACATGCCCTCCTCCCCTCGGTAATCACACATTACTCAGTCTGAGACTGACGCAGACTGCTGGTCCTGTGTTACCAGTAGTATCTCTAGACAGAAGATTGGGGGGGGGGGGGGGGGGGCAGTTAGTTATAGAAAGGGGGAAGCTGAAGTGGAATTTCTGCATGTCATGCACAGCCATCGCCTTTAAAATGTCTATAAAAGAAAACTACAAGAAAATTTCCCAAGGGTCTTCTATGCATAAAGAAACCCCCAACGAGTTTCAGCTATTAGGCAAAACTACCATTAAAATGATTTGGGAGCATTATTCAACCAATTCTTCTAAATGGGAGTGAAGTCTGGCATCTATACAGGATGGGACAGATTCTCAGTGTAAACCCTGTACCTACAGTTCTGTAACACATATTCCATATTCCTCAACAATAGAACTAAGAAGTTTTCTCTATCAACCTACCAGAAAAAACAAGTCTAGAATCACACGACAGCTTCAAAGAGCACATTTATTGACTCCATGACCTGAATATGTAGATCTTGCACTTGTTTGTGAGTCGGTGACTGGGTACGTGATGGGGTGGGGGAGAGCAAGAAGTTGAGTGTGTGTGGAGGGGTGCATTGGGGGGAGGGGGAGAAGTTTACAGGATATCCCACACTTTTTCTTGCACCCATCTTCATTCCACCTGAACCCACGATCTCTCCTCCCAACCCCACATGCTTTCCTTTCTTGCTACTCTCTCAAACGCCACCCCCACAGGCTCTTTCAGCCACTTCCCTTTCCCCTTCCCCCTCCCACACTCCCCTAGCCCCTACTTACCTGTCCCCTACCTGCTTGCTCTCCCTCCTACCGCTGCTGCTGACGGCATAGAAGACCATGCAGTCGGCAGCTGAAGAGAGGCTTTAGGGCAGACAGTGGCGGAAGCTGAAGGGCTACACAGCATGGAATGTATGGCTCCTCTGGGTCTTCACCAGCGGCGTTGGGGATTCCTGCCGGCACTTTCCTTTCCAGGGCTCCTCTTCTTCGACCAAGGAGGCCTGCAGTTCCTGCCAGGCTACCATTTCATTTCCTCTGGCACTGAGCTCCTCATTGGCATTGTGAGGCCTGCGTTCCCTGCTGGCTCTTCACTTTCTCCGGTGCCCCAGCCCAGCCTATTGGGCAGTGCCCAGGGTCTCCCATTGTCTCACAGCAACCAAGCAACCGCCCAGCTGAAAGATTGGCACTGAGGACATGTGCCAGGGCAAAAAAAGGCTCCTAAATCCTTCCTCCCATTATTTTGCCCATGTTAAAACCATGTATTTTTACAGCACATATCCCAATGCTGCTTGTCCTCTTTAACAAAATATTTCTAAGCTGGCCTTTGCATTTTGAAAGTACGAGCTTTATTTTATAAAATGTCATGTACAGCAGCAAGGTAAATATTCATACCACTAACAGACAATCTATGCATGGTGGCATGGTCCATGATTTATTTTATGTGTCTGCCTTTCCTATTCTAAGAGGTAGCCTGCAGGGCCTCGGTTGACTGCATGAACAGATCACAGAGTAAAACATGTTCCTATCTGTGTCCTGGTGTGGCAGAAATACTGTGATCTTAGTTAGGCCACTGATGGACTCTTTAAATATTCATCTTGTTTTGTTCCATTATACAGTTTACCATTTCACTTAGACTCTGTGGTTTTCCTTTGCCTTTCAAGTCATTGAACGATAATGAGACTGGTTTTTTTTTTCTTTTTTCCTGCTCATGGTCTTGCCAAGGAAAGTCCTATTTTTTTCCAAAATTTGTCAATCACAGCCATTGTCAATGTGCCAAATTGCAGAAAAATTATTGAATTTTGAGGTAAATGGGGTAAAAATAGTTAATAATTTAACCTGAACACATTTTAAGACTTTGCATTTGCTTTGCTGAAACACTGCACTCAAATTCCCCATGGTGTTCAAGGTTACACTAAGGTAGTGTTTTTGATATTTTTAAGTTTCTAATATTTGGAGTTTAAGAAACTTGGGTTTAAAAATGATTACCTGTGCTTCCATTTTAAAATAAAAAATCATGAAGGAAAAAGTGTTCTGCTAGGCATGTTTGGCACAGAATTGCCAGGAATGGTTTTGCATTGAAACACACTTTCACTGTGGTTTTCAATTTCTATTGCACCGCATTGCCATACAGATCAACATAGATGATATCCGCATCAGTGTGGATGTTGATTGCACTGTAATATTGCTATGGAAACAGGCAGTAATATTTATGACTGGGGAGGGTTTATAACAGTATAGTATTGTTATGAATATAGGTATCAACAAGAATACTGATGCATGAGGCAAGGAAGGCCAGGGCATTAGCTAGCCCATAATGCTTTGTCTGGAGCAGTGGAAGAGCTGAGAACCTCCTTCAACCAAGTGAACAAGGGCTGCATGATTGCTCTACCTTCCATGTTGAGGAGCATGGCTTCACTGATAGGAAAGTTCATAGCAATAAAGCGCCACTAGAAAGACATTAATTCTTAGTGTCAGAATTCATAACGGAACTGTATGATCATAAACATCAATACGGGCCATGTGAATGTTCCTCTCAATAGACTGTTATGGAGCAGATTCTTGTCCTTAGTATGCATATTCATATTGCTACATTATCAGTATGGAGACAAATATGGATATGGAAAAAAGTGTTAAAAGAACATTAACATTCAGTATTTTGAACGTCAGTGCACAAAAGTCAGGAAATTCTGTCAATAACCATAATTGAATGGTTATTGACTTCACTGTCAAATGGCATCAGATATGTTTTTCTGTGACACTCAACAATTTTGTTAAATAAAAGTACCAGCTTGGCAACTCTGCGACTTTTATGCTGAACTTCTAACTTCAATTTATCATGCAGGAATTGTCAGGGGTACACCCTGTAGCATGCGATGTTGTTACTCAATTTGCTTACCAGTCCTCAATCTTCTGATCATGCTGCTCAGATATTTACATAGTAACATACAGGCTGATACAGTAAAGTGTGGCCGCGGTTACCCTGCTTCTAACCCGCTTTCTACTCACAATTTGGCCGCGTTAGTCCAACCCGCGATTCACTATCCCTTTTAACCCATCCCTACTGCTTCTTTAAATCAACGGGAAACCCTTTCCGCCTGCGGCATGTATATGGTATGTAAACGATCAGATTAGCTATTCCCTCCCATACAGTAATGTGCGCCCCGATTATTGCCTTTTTAACCTGCAGTTTTGCCACGTGTTTAACCTGCTAATTTACCACCTACCCTTACCCCTGCGTTAGTGTGGAGCGTCAGGCAAGCCCCGGCAGAGAGAGACAGCAATAGGCAGGCTCCAGTCAAAATCGACTCGATATGTTATTAAAGCAAACGTGAATAAAGTGCAACAAAAGTAAACTTACTGCATGTGAATGACAAACAGTCCTCTCTCCCCTCCTCCCGAGGCGCGCACCACGGCTCCCCTGCCTCCCGGGGGCAGCCGGCGGCGAAAGCGGCTTCCAGCAGCCCCTGCCGGCGAAGGTGGATGAACGCACGCCTGTATGTGCAATTTGGGCGCTCAAGGCAGTGAAGGCGCATGAGTGCACGCTGTGTGTGACGTCACGGCGTTCGGTCATCCACTTTCGCAGCCTTGAGTGCCCAAATTGCACGTACAGGCGTGCGTTCATCCACCTTCGCCGGCGGAGGCTGCTGGAAGCCGCTTTCGCCGCCGGCTGCCCCCGGGAGGCAGGGGAGCCGTGGTGCGCGCCTCGGGAGGAGGGGAGAGAGGACTGTTTGTCATTCACGTGCAGTAAGTTTACTTTTGTTGCACTTTATTCACATTTGCTTTAATAACATGTCGAGTCAATTTTCGCCGTGCGCCTTGCTTCGGGAGGGGGGGAGAGAGGACTGTTTGTCATTCACATGCAGTAAGTTTACTTTTGTTGCACTTTATTCACATTTGCTTTAATAACATGTCGAGTCAATTTTCGCCGTGCGCCTTGCTTCGGGAGGGGGGGAGAGAGGACTGTTTGTCATTCACATGCAGTAAGTTTACTTTTGTTGCACTTTATTCACATTTGCTTTAATAACATGTCGAGTCGATTTTCGCCGTGCGCCTTGCTTCGGGAGGGGGGGAGAGAGGACTGGCAATCCCCGATGCCCGAGTGTAGGAGAACCATCCACTTCCTGGTACCTGTCATTTCAAATGACATTTGAAATGACAGGTACCAGCGCACCCAGGATACTGTATAGGCGCTGTATAGTGCTCTATACAGTAAAATGGATTGCTCAGGCCTACCGCTTCATGGACGCGCTTTGGACGCGGCTTGCATTTGCGTCTAATTTAAATACTGTATCGAGTGGATTGTGATCTGAACTGTGCGTGTGGCAAACGAGGGTGCGCCCGGCACTGCCGCACTCTTTCTAACGCATCCTTACTGTATCGGCCTGATAGTAAATAACAACAGAAAAAGACTCAAGTGGTCCATCTAGTCTGCCCAGCAAATTTCTTTTTTTAGGGTAGTAACTGCAGGTTACCCTTCTGTGCCTTTTGTTAAGAGTAGTAACTGCTGCTCCATGCAGGTTTCCAAATCTCTTACGCAGCCATTACACTTGGGTGACAATATCTGATGGAACCCGGCATGGAAAAATGATATCAAAGTTTCTAGAACTTTGACTGTGCTTCATTGGGGTAGCTTATGCATGCCATTATACAACGTGTTCACACAGAGACCCTTCAGTCTCTCTTTTTCTATGGAGCCAGTCAGTTGCAGTGTGTTGTCTCTTCTTCTGTTTCTGGGGTCTTTTTTTCAATTTTTCTATTCCCAGCCACAGGAACATCCATCGCAGGGTCTCACTGTCTTGTTCCTTTTGCAGTTTTCCCTAGGTATAGTTTTTCTAAGTTTCCGTTTACTGTTGTTCCCCTCCGCAGTGGAGGGGCCCTTTGGTGCCTGACAGCCATCGATTCACTACCGCTGTTGAGTTCAGTTATGTGTCTCTTTTATTTTGGTCCATATCTAGTGGGTTCCAGCAATGCCCCGATGTAAAAACACCAATGCTGTCATGGATCCCCATGATAGATGTGTCCTTTGCTTGGGGGCATTGCATGATGTCCATGGGTGCCATAAGTGTGCAGCCATGACCCAAAGAGATGACTGTCCCATTTGGAACTTATGGATAGACTCTTCAGGCACTGGAAGACCAATCCATTGATATTTGAGGCATTGACAGTCAAGGACCTTGGAGCTGTAATGGTGGAAGGAACATCATCAATAACAGGGGGACCATCAGTTCCCTTGATGCTGTCAGCTAATGGGGAACTTGGAGACAGGACATCATCTGACTCTTCTTGCTTGAAGAGGCATTGAGGGAAGCTGAAGAAGCATCAACATCGGTTTCCATCAATGTGTGATTCTGGGAATGGGAATGGTCTGACACATGCCAAGAACCCCATCTAAGCAGTCCCTTGGTGAGGAGAGCTCATCCTTTAAACATACCAGAGACTCACGACAATCTCCACTGGTCCTGGGGTCTGCCATAGATCCACCTCAGTTCCAAAGAGGATGTGTTCACTCCTCTTGCCGTCCAGTTTTGTTGGCATCGGTGATTTTTGAGGAGGAGTTGGATAAAAAGATCAGTAGGCCTTGGAGAAGGTGCTGCAGTGCTTTGATGTTGGAGTATCGGGGCACCGAGGCAGGCACCATCAATTCTCAAGTCACTCCTGCATTCCCTTCAGGTGCTTGCCATCAGTGCTTTGGCACCAGTGCCAGTTCTATCATCGATGCCTAGAGGAGTATCTGGATCAATTGCTGCCAGCCAGCTACTGATTTCCAGCTCTTAGGGGGAGAAGCTTCGCCGAGACATTGAGGTTCTTGTTATGCGTGCCGCCCGCAGCAGCCTCTCGGCGCGGCCCTTTCACTTTTTCAGATGGACTCCAACTCCTGGCTCCTCTTCACTGGCAGCGGTGGGCCGCCAGCTTCAACCTCGGGTTCCCTCCAGTCCTCTGGCTCTGCCACGCTACCCAGTGTTGCCAGCCAAGATGTCCCTGTTCGTCGGACCTCTCCGCGTGGCCCACGGAGAGACGCCGCCATCAGCGCCACGCATGCGTATCATTGATTCTTTTAAAGGGCCCGCAGTGGGAACCTGGCTGCAGATCCGGATGCTGACATCAGACTCTTCAGCGTATAAAAGCTCAGGCCTCGCTCCATAGTGTTGCCTTTGCAACAGGTCTCCTCATAATCCGAGTACTCGTTGCTGATCCTAGAATCGTCTCATCATTGTATTCCTGTTTTCCTGTGGTTACAGGTTCCTGTTCTCCTTGTTCTTGTTTCGTCTATGTGTTGGATTGACTCTCTGGATTTGACCTTCGCTGCGCCTGACTACTCTTCAGCTTCTCTCCAGCCCCGGACCTCCGCTTCGCTTGACTACCCTTCAGCTTCTCTCCAGCCCCGGACCTCCGCAACACCTGACCACGCCTGCCTTCTCCGCGCCCTGACCCTTGCTTTGAATTACTATGCTACAGACTTTCCTGTGTCCAGAGTTCCACATTGCTTGCCACAACTTTCACTCGTCGCCGGCTCTGATCCTAGCCTGTCAGTGACGCCTTCTCTCGCCTATCCTCTGGACGTGGACTTACAAGGCTTAGGCCTTTCTTTGCTTGAGTGCCTCCAGTTACCCATTGTTCCTTTGGCGCCTGAGTTCCGGTACCAAATCCAGTCCAGGATAGGACTACGCCATCTACCGGCTGCTGTCTCATGGCTGAACTGCTTTTCATCTCTAGTTAACCTTGAGGCTCACCTAAGTCCTGCCAGCCCCAGCACCCAAAGGCTCAACCCAAGGGGAACGAGGGCTGGTATAGGTGAAGCTCCAGCGGCCTCTAGCTTCAGCCCACTCCACCTGTTGATGGTGGGGTCCCGTAGGTCCTCGCCTATTGGTTACGTCAACCCCACCTCAGCCCAAGGGTCCACCTCCGACGCAACAGTTCTTCAGGGTTCAAGCCCAAACAGCCAGCTGCACCGGTCCAAGACCCGTTGGCTGAGGACAGAACAATAAGAGAACCCTCAAGGGCAGACCAGAGTGAGTAGGACTCTCAGTATTTGTGGGGGTATGGCTATGACTCTGCAGATGCCTCTGAAGAAGAGCTATCTACAGGTTTCCCCTCTGACCCCCCTCCACCAGAGAGAAGGAAATCCTGTCCTATTACTGATTGTGTAGTGTTTTAACGTCTTATGGTATTTTATATATTGTATTTTATACATTGCCTTTATGTTATATTGTGTTCATATTCTGTTTTATTTACCTTTTACATTGTGTATGTAATCATATGTACATCACTTAGAGCCTTTATGCATCAGTGATTAACAAATCTTTCATAAAGATAAAGATAAAGCTCTACTGGAGGACCTCTCTTTTGCAGGTTTTGTAAGAAAAATAGCAGAAGCCATTCCATTTACTTTACAGAAGGAGGAGAAGTCTAGAATTAAAATACTGGATGTTCTCCAGTTCATGGAACCCCCTAAGGAGAGCACGGCAGTCCCAGTCACAAGATCCTTCCGGTCAGTAGAAAGGCAGTTGCAGTGTATCTCATCTAGATGGCTCCTGGATTCAAAAGTGGCAGCTGCCACCACCACTCTATGGTAGTTAAATCTGCTCTCAAAAGGTCCAAGTACTCTAGGACCCATTCCTTGGTACACCTAGGAAGGATTTCTAAAGCTATAGATACTATTGGGAGAGAGGTTTTTCAAGGTTCTATGCCCATTTCCTGCATAGCATCCTGCCAGCTCTTTATGGGCTAGTACATGTGAGACATTCTGAAGCAGGTGCACAGAGTGGCCATATAGCTTTCTAAAAAGCAGCAAGATGCCATCCAGTCACTAATGGACAAAGGGTTGAAGTGTAGAAAACAGTGGTCCATTTGACTTTTGAAATGGCATAGAGAATCTCTGCTGTAAGTATAGGGTCACGAGGAATCACCTGGCTGCGAGCTCCAGATCTCCATTCAGAAGTACAGGTAAGACTCACTGACATGCCATGTACAGGAGAGAATTTCTTCAGAAATAGGTTCAAGAATGCAGTCACACTTATCAGGGACCACTGTTCCACGCTCCAGCAGCTCTCCATGGATAGCCTCCTGCTACAGTAGGTGTCCGAGGCCAGGATACCCTTCTTCCACTTGGTCTCATCCACAGCAGACCTCTCATGCCCATCCGAGGTAGTAGAGGGCACCTAACTCCGAGACAGCAACCCAGTCAACACCTGAGATGGGTTTTTGACTGGATTGCAGAGAACATAGCAAGAATCCCAGTCCCTGTCCCAGAGGACCTTCCAGATGGGGGGAAGGTTGTGGTTTTATGTAAACTGGTGGCCTGGTGTAATCTCGGATATGTGGTCCTCAGCATGATCAAGAGAGATTACCAAATGGCTTCTTCACCAAATCATCCCCCAAATCCCAGTTGGGATCAGTCACTGAATCAAGAACTGCTGTCGGAGCTCTCATCCTTCTTGAAGGTCAGAGCAGTCAAGCCTGTTCCACCAGGGCAAAGAGAGTGGGGATTCTACTTCAAATATTTCCTGTCCCAAAGAAAACAGGGGGACTCCATCCATCCTAGACCTGGGAGCCTTAAAGAAATTCATCAAAAAAGAAAAGTTCAAGATGGTTTCTCTGGGCCCTTAATCTTCTGTCTTCAAAGCGGGAACTGGCTATGCTCTTTCATTCTCAAGGATGATTATACTCACATAGAGATTTTCCCTGGCCACAGGAAATATCTTTGATTCATTGTTGGAGACCGTCACCTCCAATATTGCATTCTATCATTTGTGTTAGTGTTTGCCCCACGTGCCTTTACAAAATGTGTGGCCATGGTGACGGTACACTTACGCAAACTGGAGGTTCATGCCTATCCTTATTGGCCAGTTGGCTGGTCAAGACCCCATTTCAGACAGGAGCCAAGGAATCAATGCACATGTCCATCTGGGTATTGGATTTACTAGAGTTGTTGTTAACTGTCCTATGTCTCACCACAGCCTGACACCTCAATTGGATTTTATCAAAGTTCTGCTAGACATGACTCAGGCAAAAGCCTTCCTTCCACAACAGAGGGCCTCCGCTTTGATGACTGTGGTGGAGGAAATAAGATGCTGTTGTGCCTCATAGCATCAACAGTATATGTAACTCCCTTGGCACGTCTTTCCATGAAAAGAGCCCAACAGACCTTAAGGTCTCAATGGCTGCAGGCTACTTGGGATCTTTGGGGCAGCATCCAGATCATGCAACCGCTCAGGAATTCTCTGTCCTGCTGGCAGGACAATTCCAGAGGAATCCCCTTCCAAATTTCTCTGTTCTAAATTGACAGATGTATCCACTCTGGGTTTGGGAGGTCATGTTGATGGGCTCTGCACTCAGGGCTTGTGGACTGCCCAGGAAAAGTTAACATAAAATAAACTTCCTGGAGCTTTAAGTGATTCAGTATGCTCTAAAGCAGGGTTGTCCAATGTACAGCCCGCGGGCCAGAATGTGGCCTGCCAAGCCTTTCTATCAGGCCCGTGGATTGGGAGCGAGGGAGGGGTGCAGGGACTATTGGGGAGAGGATTGGGTGCAAGGGAAAAGTCACTTCCAAATCTATCAGCCATTAAAGCAGCAGTTTCCAAATGGTGGGTCGTGACCCCAAATGGGGTCGCAGAATTCTCATTTGGGGTTGCAGCTGCCTTCCGATGGGGAAACCCCTCCCCCCTCCGATTTGAAAAAAAACCCCACACTTCCGGGAAAACAAGCCCATGCATTCTGAGCCACGTGCTGCAACAGGGGCGGATGGACCACTCGGGCAACATCTCGTCCTCCTATGTCCCACACTACCTCCTCACCTCCCGCCCACCGGGTCCCAGGTCGAAGGCCGGCAAAGGTGATTAAAGGTTTCCTTTGCTTTCCTCTGCCGCACCCCTCCGATGCAACTTCCTGTTGTTGCATGGATAGGACGCTGTGTAGCAGAAAAGGTCCCGTCGCCCGGCAGAGGAAGGCAAAGAAAATCTTTTTTACCTTTGCCGCTGCTGCCGATCAACCCGGGACCTATCAGGCAGGAAGTGAGGAGTAAAATCAGGGATCTGAGGGTAGGGAATATGAGGGAAGAGGACAGTATGTTATTGAACGAGCTGTAGATGTGCTGGAACTGAAGGGGGGCGGGATGTGGGGGAGAGCTGGAGATGTGTTGGACCTGACGGGGTGTGTGTGTGTGAGAGAGAGAGCTGGAGATGTGCTGGACTTGAGGAGAAGAATACACACACCACACACAAGAAGCAGCAGCATAAGGTAGGGAACATAGAGAGAGAGAGAGAGAGAGCAGAAGCTGCTTAAGGAGGAAATCAAAAAGAAAAGATGGAGTATGATCAGGTGAACAGTGAAAGACAGAGAAAGCAACTGCTGCAAAAGGGAAAGAAAGAGAAGCTGGAGGAGGGGTAGAGAGAGAAGCTGCCTGAGGAGAGTGAGACACGCATGCAGCAGCTGCATAAGGAGGGGGACAGAGAGAGAGAAAGCAGAAACCGCTTGAGGAGGGAATCAGACGCTGCATGATCAGATGAACAGTGTGAGAGAGAGAGAAACTGCTGCAAAAGGGAGAGAAAGAAGCTGGAGGAGGAGGAGAGAGAGAAGAAGCTGCCTGAGGAGGGAGGGAGGGAGAGGCACACATACACATACAAGCTGCTGCATGGAGGAAGGAGGGAGAGAGAGAGAGAGAAGCTAGAGGAGGGGGGCAGTGAGAGAGAGAGAGAAGCTAGAGGAGCTGCATAAGGAGGGGACCCAGAGAAGTTGCCTGAGGAGGGGGGCAGAGGGAGAGAATTAAAGTCTGTTTTGGTCCATTCCAGCTTTTACAGACACCCGTTGTAAATATCGACAGCAAAATTGGCGGCATCTGCGAGTGGAAGTAGAATGAGTAAAAAACGTAAAGTTGATGTCGAAAACCGCGTGTTCAAAAGTTCGTGGACAGATGACTTTTTCATGGTGGAACATGTAGGTAAAGTTTTGTGCTTGATTTGCCAAAAAACAATTGCTGTTCAAAAGGAGTACAACATAAAGTGACATTACACTACACAGCATGCAAGTAAATTCAATAGCCTCGTTGGTCACCCATGAACTGATCACATCAACCTGTTGAAACAAAGCATCATCAGCTAACAGTCTTTGTTTAAAGTAGCCAATCAGAGTTCCAAAGCAGCAACAAAGGTCAGCTTTTTAATAGCAGAAACCATAGCCAAGAGAGGAAAACCATTTGCAGACAGGAATTTGGTTAAAGAATGCTTGGAACTGTTTATGGATGTGGTTTGCCTAGATAAGAAGTCTGTGGTGCAAAATGTCAGCCTTTCTCATCTGACTATTGCTAGAAGAGTTGATGACCTGGAAACAAACATCCAAGAAACTTTGATCAAGAGACTTGATGCTTGCGAGTTTTACATCTTAGTAGTTGATGAAAGCACAGACATAAGTGACACAACTCAATTGGCAATATTTGTAAGAGGAGTTACAGAAACATTTTCCATCATCGAGGAACTGCTTGATAATTTGTTCTATGAAAGGCATGACAACAGGAAAGGAGATCTTTGATAAAGTCAAGCAAGTAATGGAGAAGTTCAATCTGTGTGAGAACAAGCTGATTGGCATAACAACAGATGGAGCGCCAACCATGGCAGGGAAGCAGAACGGATTTGCGACCTTGTTGGAGAAATCAGTGCCATAGGAAGTCATCATACACCACTCCATCATTCACCAGGAAAACTTGTGTGCCAACAAACTGGAAATGAAGAATGTGATGGAAAAGGTTGTATCAAGTGTCAACTTCATATGATCCAGAGGTCTGACTCACAGGGAGTTTAACTCTTTTCTGAAGGAAGTGGGCTCAGATCATGATGATGTGATTTACTTCAGCCAAGTTCGATGGCTCCGCAGGTCAGGCACGCTATCCAGATTCTGGAGTTTACATGATGAAATAAAGGCATTCATGGCCAACAAAGGGAAGGATATAAGTTTCCTAGATGATAATTCATGGGTGAGTGACTTAGTGTTTCTGGTCGATATGACCAAATATATGGCAGACTTGAACATGAAACTTCAAGGAAAGAATCAGCTGGCACACAAATTGTACGAACATGTCGTTACATTCATTGAAAAATCTAAGCTTATTCATTGACAGTTGATTCTGAAGAAAGTTGTACACTTGACAGTCCTTTCCATGAGACCTACTGACACAGAATTAGTTATCATACTTATTGATGATTTCAAACAAAGATTCGAGGATTTCAGAAAACATACTGATGTCATGAAGTTACTGAGTAATCTGTTTCAAACTGATCCGAAAGACTGTGCTGATAAATACCAGATGAAACTCATTAAGAATGACAGTGACTTGAAGAGACTTTTACTGAACATGATCTTCTGAGATTCTACAGTTCTTATGTTTCACCACACAGGTTACCCAATCTGTCACAAGATGCCAAGAAGTTCATTGCTTTGTTTGGTAGCACCCACTGCTGCGAACAGTTGTTTTGAAGAATGAAAAACGCAAAAACAAAGACACTGTCTCTGCTTACAGATGAACATTTAACAGCATCATTGTGCATTGCAAGCTCTACAGTTGGAACTGACATAGACTACTTGTGTAAACAAAAGCAGTGTCAGATTTCCCACTGAACATGATTAGCTTATGACGTCTTTATGAAATGAGAGACTTTGGTTAACTTTTTAGAATCTAAATTTTAGAGTAGGGTAGACTGTTGGACTACACTGGTCTAAAAACTTTCTCAAGCTGTAATTTGGTGTTTTTAATAATAGCGATATTGTTAATCTGGCTCGCAAGCTGTTCAACAATTGTTCATGTGGCCCCCCCCAAACCAAAACGTTGGACAACACTGCTCTAAAGTCCTACCTTTTAGAGATTGGACTACCAACAAAGTTATCCTTGTCCAGATGGACAGCCAGGTGGCGATGTATTACATCAACAAGCAGAGAGGCATGGGTTCAGTCCATCTGTGTCAGGAGGCTGCCCAGCTATGGGCCTGTGCCATCTCTCAGGGGATGACTCTCAGAGCCATTAACCTGGCCTCAGTGGAGACAGACTGAATTGGTTTTTGCAACTATACAAGTGGTCTCTCAACCAGGGGGTAGCAAACCAGATTTTCCACTGCTGGGGAACAACTATGGTGGATCTGTTCACATTAGCTTGGAATAGGAAGGTTCCATTTTCTGCTTCAGACAGAGGGCGTTTGGCAAACTAGCCTTAGATGCTTTTGCCCTGCATTGGGCAAGGGTCTACTGAATGAGTATCCTCAGACACCCCTAGTAGCGAAAACTTTGTTGTCCATGAGGGAATTTGATCAGTCTCATGATCAAGGCAGGTTGTGCCATCCCAACTTCAAATCTCTATCACTCACTGTTTGGATGTTTATAACTTGTCTGACAATGTCTCAGCTTCTTTTAGCTTCAAGAAAGGATTCCACTACAAAATCCTATGAAGGTTTGCCATGTGCTGTGATCAAAAGGCCCTAGATCCTTTCTCCTGCTCCACACAAAACTGCTTGATTACCTTCTATATTTGAGTTTAGTTTCGAAACTAACTCTGTTAGGATCCATCTTGGTGCACCTGGCATAAGGCATGACCATGTAGAAGGTAAATGCATCACCTTTAGTTGTATGTTTTATTGTGGGGTCTGCTTCATTTGAAGCCTCCCATCAGACCTCCCTCTGTGTCTTGGAACTTCATTGTGTTTTTGTTCCAGCTGATGAAAACTCCTTTTGAGCCACTGCTCTCCTGTGATCTGAAATACCTGACCTAGAAGGCCATGTTTTTGGTGGTGGTCACTTCAGGGTGCAGGGTCAGTGAGGTTCAGGCTATAGTAATTTATCGATCTTTTATACTAAGTTTTATTATGTTATAGTGGTTCTATGCACCCATCCTAAGTTTCTACCTAAGGTAGTCTCGGAATTCCATCTTAACCAGTCAATTGACCTTCCAACATTTTTTCCCAGGCCACATGTCCACCAAGATGAAAAAGCACTGCACAGTTTGGACTGTAAGAAAGCCTTGGCCTTCTACCTGGAGTGGACTGAAACCCTCAGAAAGTCCACTCAACTTTTTGTTTCTTTTGATGCAAATAAGCTGTGGATCGCCATTGCCAAATAGTCTGTTTCTAATTGGCTACCAGATTGCATATCCTTCTTTTATGACCAGGCAGGCCTCAATCTGGTGAGTCATGTGTGAGCCAGGGCAGTGTTGGGGGCTCACCTGTGATCAATCCCCATGAAAGAGATCGACAAGGATGCAAAATGGAGCTCTCTTCATTCATTCACATTTCATTGTTTTTTGATCAGGGGTGGCTGATGTGACAGTATGTTTGGTCAATCTGTCCTTTGGAATTTGTGTGAGGTGTAGAACCCAATTCTTTTTCCTCCTAGGGCTCTTTCTTTCTGTTCCAGGCTACCTCTCAGTTTGTGAAAAAATAGAAAAAAAGTCTTGTTGCCAACAAAAACATTGTTGTTCTGCCCGTTGGCACCTGTTATTACTGATCCTCCTTTTTTCATTGGAGGCAACCTATAGCTAGGAATTCGCCCATGTGTGAGGACTGCCATCATGCTTGTCCTCCGAGAAAGCAGCGTTGTCTCTGAGGTCAGCACGATGTCAGTCCTCATGAAACCCATCCATCTCCCTATGGCATTGGTTTCATTAAAATTGTCTTTATAACTAAATTATGAGACTGAAGGGACCCCTGCGTGGATGCATGGTATAATGGCATGCGTGAACATGCCCAGTAAGGCACAGTCAAACTTCTAGGAACATTGATATAATTTTTTTGTGCTGAGCTCCATTTGATGATGTCACGCATGTGTGAGGACTGACTTCCTGCCGTCCTCGAGAAAGAGCTTTATAAAAGGAACAGCAGAAAAGCAGAAAAGGAATGTAGCTTAAAGAAGAGACTTTTGGGGGTTGCAGTCTGTAATAGAACTTAACTGAGAGCAGATGAGGGAAGCAGAAGGTGCTGCAGAGAGGAAGCAATGTCACTATAGCCAATGGGTTGTTGGGTAATATAGTTTCAAGGGTGCAAAACCCATGGAGACAGGTGATGCCAAGTAGGGTGTGGTTTAAGCAGAAAGAAAAGTTCCTTGAAAAGCTGAAAAGAGGCAGCCACCAAACAGAGGTTCAAGGGAGTTGCCAGGTGGAGCTGGCAAGAGGCAAGAATCTACCAGAGAGGCAGAACAGCCAGAGAAGCAAGAGCCAGTTGGAGGAAGACTGTGGTAAACCTATAACTATTACTCCAGGTGGGCATAATCCTATTTTAAATCTGGAGAGACTGTGACTTGAAATCTAGCTTGGAGAGTAGTAGGTTACAGCCTTTAAGGGGAGTTTTAGGTTGTCTCATGGAGTTTCTGCCAGCCTGTGTATAAACGCCTTCTGTACTTGTTTGGCATGCTGCTTTTTCAAGGAAGGAACTATATTGTCTGTGAAGTAACAGACTCCAAAAAGGAATAAAAGACCGTTTCTGCAAATTTGATTGCTTGGTGGTTTTGGACTGTCTCGCAGTGGTCCAGGACAGGGCATGGATAACGTCCTGTCACAACTAGCATTTGACTAGATTATCAAAGGAGTTCATATGCTAATGAAATTTCTGTGAAAAGGGCCACCTATTATGAAATTCTTTGTAAAGAATATTAACGTTTTAATGTTTTTACTAATCATACCACTGAATATGTTTACTGTTAAAACTACTTTCTTTCTGGTTTCCTGAAATACCCCTACTCTTCTTACTTTGTTTAGCATTAATACCAAACTTGCGTAATGTTCACATGCTGTTTCTCTTTTTGCAGCCAATATTTTTAATTCCTCAAGACAGTTCTTTTGCTAACAAAGACAACTTTGTTTGTCTCACAGTTCCCTAGAAGGCTGCCATACTGTTCATAAAAGGACTTCTTTCTTTTCTTCTTTATTGCATTTCAGTCAGGGCTGATAGTATTATGTGATTACAGTCTGTTTATCTGAGGGCAAGTTAATTTCTGACTGCACAGGCTAACGCTTTTCCATTTCATGCTCTTTTCTTTTGGTTGCATGGGCTGATGTTGCTCCTTCTTCCTGCTTGAGTAGGCCCACATGCTAAATGACAGCAAAGACCAAAATGACCTATCCGGTCCACACAATATGACTTCCTCTTCTGGGCCTATGAAGTTATTTATTTATTTATTTATTTATTTATTTAAAATTATTTATATACCATCTAACAATAAAATATTATTCAGAACGGTGTAAAATCTTCATAAGCAAACAAAAATGAAAACAAAAATAGAAAAAATACAATCTTGAATTATAATAAAGATTAAAAGTTCTAAAACAAAAACAAGGAGGAGCAATTGCTGGGGTCTTGCTGCACTACTCCCTCAAACTGTGGCACTCTAGGCAGCCACCTAGTGCTTTCACTGGCCCTGGACCAGATGAGGTATGTTGGCAGAAGGAGGATATAAAATAGAGGATGTGGTTAGTGCAGTTAGTGTAGCTGGGTTTAAAAAAGGATTGGATAAGTTCTTGGAGGGAGAAGTCCATTACCTGTTATTAATTAAGTTGACTTAGAAAATAGGCACTGCTATTACTAGCAACAGTAACATGGAATAGACTTAGTTTTTGGGTACTTGCTAGGTTCTTATGGCCTGGATTGGCCACTGTTGGAAACAGAATGCTAGGCTTGATGGACCCTTGGTCTGACCCAGTATGGCATGTTCTTATGTTCTTGTTCTGACTGAGCAGGAAGTACAAAGGAGCAGGAGGAAACTGTAGGGTAAAAAAAAAAGGGTACATTTCCTTTGCTTTCTGATAGACCAGTTCTTACACATGGGATTTCTCCTCTCCTCAGTTGATGGAGACAGAGGACACACCTCTTTTATGACTTCACTCTGGCTATGAGGGAGGTGTGGTCCTAGGCAGTTGCCAGTAGTCTTTCTTCTGCAACTGCGGACACCTGAGGATTGGTTGTTCACAATTCTCAGAGCCTAGGTGTGCCCCTAGCTTGGTGGCATCTCTTTTGCTCTTAGGGCAACAGTCTCTTTGGATTGAGTTTTTCCAGTGGAAACTTTCTCCCAGGTGTTCCTGGTAGAGTGTCCCCCCCATCCCCCCCGTATGTCTGTGATCGCAATGGGTCCAATATTCAGCTCTGACTGGGTAAGTAACTTAGCTGTGGTCAAGGTACTACTTAGCTGGTTAAGTTAAATCCCAAGAGACTGTTGTCTCTCTAGACTAGTCCAGGACCTGCCCAGGATCAAGGTTGGTAAACTATGTCTCTAAAACATATCCTGTCTTTCTCTCTTGCTCTTACCTCTTCCTCCACTTAGAGGATGGCCTTGCGGACCCTGAAATGTTTGTGATGGGGGACTTTTTTTTTTTTTTGGTGACTTTATCACATTGCTTTGGCAGAAGGCTACTGGCATCTATGTAGGGCCACACCTTATCGCCCAAAGTGAGATCATAGAAGAGGTATCCTTTGTCTCCAACTGAGGAAAGGCAAACTCCTATGAGTAAGGGAAAGCCTTTGAGCCAGAGCCGTTCTAAAACTGTGCCATCCATGAGGTCTGCGGATGCAGGGTTGAGTTCAACTGCCCAGATACCATTGATGCTTAAGCAGCATCACTCCTTTGAGCTGGCCCTGTCTGCATCAAAGAAGCATAAACAATTTTCACCAGGGGCATCAATACAGACAGCATTGGGCTGTTCCTCTTTGGTGCCGTTGGCGCCAGCCTCTTCCCAGCATGGTTCTTCAAAGCATCAAAAGAACGATGCAGGATGCTTACACTTATAGTATGTTGAAGAACAGTGCATCGACAAATTCAGAGCATGGAACCTCAATGCACCCAACACATTTGTTGCACTCGAAGACCTCAATGCACGTGAAGCCATCAACGCACTTGAAGTATAGACCATCACCGCATCCAAAATATGGTGCATTGATGTATCTGAGGCTCGGTCCATCAATGCACTCAAAGCATGATGTTCAGCCGCTCCAGATGCACAATGCCCCAACAAAAGGGTCATTGGCACACATGACCACCATTCACATTGCACTGATGCAAGTCATGCCGACACACTTGATTCCTTTTGGTTCTTCTGATACAGCCATGTTTTCTCCATATTGTGTTCCGTGTGCCTGATGCATACCACGATGATTTTTCCACTCACATTGCACTCCACAATGTTCCTGGTCCTTCAATTCTGCAGCCCAGAATGAGCTCAAAATTCTCTGCATCTCCCAAAGATTCTTTGTCACCTTCCTGGAACCCAAGAGAATTGCATACACAAAAATATACTAGCCATCCGAGATCTGCAGGAAAAAGGAGTAAAGAATACCCTTACCTCCTCCACTGATTAGATGCCTAACACCCCCAAGATTGATAGCCAAAGGTCTTTGATTGCAAACACCAGATCCTGTAAAGTTTGTGGATCCTAGATGCTGTGGTAAGGTTGAGTCAACCTGCAGGGAAGGCCCCTGGGTCCTCACTGACAGCTGGCGGAACTGGACCTGTAAGAGACTGGTCAGGAGCTTCACCTATATCAACCCCTTTCCCCTAAAGTTGAGCCCATGGGTTCCGGGGGTTGGCAGGTCTTAGGTGAGAGTCTCTTATTGGATGAAGCATGTGGAGGTCCAGGGTTAGTAGAAGTGAGCGGCGGGCAAGGATGGTCAAGGGCCAGGTTATGGTCAGTGGCAGGCAGCAGGCAACGGTTGTCAAGGTCCAGGCTATGGTCAGTGGCAGGCGGTAAGCAGGAGTGTTCATATGTCAGGCATGGGTCAGATCCAACGATCAGTCCGAAAGCAACAGCAGAGCACAGGGAGAAAGACTGAGACAACAGGGCAGGATACCTGGAGAGGATAGGGCTGGAGAGACAAGGCAGGCTGGGTTGGAGAGATGAGGCAGATTACATTGAGAGACAAGGCAGGCAAGCTAGGAATGCAGATGAACTGAAGTTGACTCATTGCTCTGGCAGGGAGAAGGGCCCTTATAAGGGCTGAAGTGGATGACGTCATCTGATGGTGCCTTGGCTAGATTCCTATGGCGGGCCCTTTAAAAGGTGATGTCTGGCACGTGGGCCTAAGGAAGCAGGGCTCAGTGTCCCTGCTACGTTGAAGAGGAGGCTGGAATTGGCAGCATTTGGGGATAAGTGTGCCGTCTTGCTGTTTGTCCCTGTGAGTCATCAAGCTTAACAGATCCTGTCTCTTGATAGTACTGCTGTCCTCCAAATCCACCGCTAACTTCAATGCAGGAACCAGGCTTAGTCTCAGAAGATGATGTTCCTCTGCTAATACCAGGTCCAAGGACACAGCAGTCCTCTGACTTGGTCTCAGGGTTAGTGAGAAATATCTTTGCCTCCCTAGCAAATGAGACAGATGACACATTCCAACCTCTCTTTTCCAGTCTCGCTTCAGCACCAAACTCACTTTTGGGTGTGTTTTCATCATCTGAACCTCATGTTAGAGGATCTTCATTGAAACACTGGATTGCAGCAGAGTCCACTCATTTAGAGGCAATAGACTAGACTGCTCCTCTGAAACTTCAACAGGAAGACCGTCCTTCTTTCTCTTCTTTATCAGAGTCCTGGCTAAGCCAACTACTACCCCTGGTTTTGGATAAAGAGTCTGCTGGAGCAGTGTTTTGCCCTGAAAGACCTCATAGATTCCAAATTTATTGAAAAGTTGGATATTCATTTCCATAAAGACAAAGACATATGGACTGAATGTTAGGTCTTGCACCAGAGATTCCTTCCTCCCAAATGGTCTCCCATGTCCATGCTAGGAAAAAATGCCGCCATTACACGCACTCATGGAAATTCTGCCAATACATGCTGTAGGCACATGCGAGCACAAGTACATGCATAATGTGTGCCTTGGTGGGAACATTGAGGAGTCACCTGAAGATGACGTCACCCGCCTCTGGTATTTGAACTCCTCCCGGCATTCCTTGCCTCAGCAACATGTCTTCTGAGTTCCTGTTTCTCAGAACATGTTGTTCCTGTATCCTTCTTGTTGGTTCTCTGTTGGCCTGCTGTTTCTCCTGTGCCTGTGTTTCTTCTTCCCTGTTCCTTGGTTTTCTTCTTGTCCTGCCTGACCTATTGAGTTCTTGTTGTTCCTCCATTTTGTTTAGTTTGTCTTGTCTGTCCTTGGCTGGTTCCCCTGGACTTTGACCTTGGCGAGATATTAGATTTCTGGATTGCCGCCTGCCTCGACCCTCAGACTGGCCACTGGTTTACGCTGTTGCCACCTGCCTCAACCATTGGACTGGCCACTGGATTATGTTGCTCAGAGCTTCAGCCATTCTGACTAAAGGTCCATCTGCCTGCTGAAATGTGGATCAGGTAGACAACTGTCAGAGCATACCATCCACTACACAACACAAGGGTCTACTTACCATAACACTGAACTCTTCAGTCTCTTAAAAATTCTGGATACACCAGCAGAACTTGCCACTTTACCAATTCATGACATTCTTAAGGCACTATTCTTAAAACTATAGGAAATACCTGTATCTTGCCTCCCCATGTCTAGAAAGCTAGACCTCAAGTTTCGAGTCCAACACTCCAGGATTTGGCATGATACATTTCCACATCAATCCATTGCGTGGAATCAACTATGAAGAAGGCGAAGAAGACATGATTTATTCTAACTCCCCACCAGGGAAAGATCATAAACATTTGGACAATTTCTGCATGACTGTTTTCAAAAGTTGAAACCATACTTACCTGCTTCTTAACAGAATACCCTCCTTTAGCCTGTTATGGTCAGGCAAGCTGGAATCAGGATTATCTCTACAGGAGCAGGGCCAGACTCTGGGGCAAGGCCTGGACTGGGTCTTCTGCCTATACCAGCCACCTCTTCCGCAGGTTGAGCCCTTGGGTTCTGGTAGCTGTCAGGATTTAGCTGGAACATGGCACACGCTGGGAGCTGAAAACAGGCAGGCAGGGCTGAAGACATGGACTGGAACAAAGGGCAAGGCTGGGACTGGAGATGAGTTCTGGAACTGAAGTCAAACAAACAAGGACATGAAGTGAAGGCAGGCCTGGATTGGAAATGGACTGGACAGAGGACAGGACAAGAACTGGATTATAATTGGACAAGGACAGGACTAGAACAAGCAAACAATAAACAAGAAGTCTGAACAGGCCACAAGGTTGGCTAGATAAGCCTAGAAGGCCCGAAGGCCACAAGGAAGGATAGGAAGGCCAAGGAGGCCACAAGCAAGGCAGGGAGGTCCAGAAGGTCACAGAGCAATGAAGGGAGGCCCGGAAGATCACAAGGTAAAGTAGGATGCTGAGGTAGGCCACAAGGCAAGGAAAGCAAGGATGGCCAGGTCAAGGAACTGAGGTGACTCGATGAAAAGGCAAGGAGAGAAGGGACAGGCTGGGTCAATTAGGGCTGGAGATGCCGCCTCATGGGATCAGTGAGAAGACAGCAAGAGCAGATACGAGGGAAACTAGTTGATGGCCTCTGTTGGTGGGGAGGCTGCATAGCAGGCAGAATTGTGACACAGACATTTTGGGATGTTGAGGAAGCGGTGTGACTCCTATTACATTCTGTCTGTGAGTCCTTTGACTCTGCTTCACATGCATCCACAGCCTCAACTGGAGCATGCTGCATGGCATGGCTACAAGTCAGTTCTGTTAGATAAGGTGTCAATGTAAAACTGGCCAACCTCTTGAATGCTTGGGAGATACCCTCTTTGGAAAGAAATTCTGAGAAATGGTCTCATAGATTTAAAAAAAAACAAAACAAAAAATGTGGCAGTCCAGTCTCTTTCCCTGATGCCATAATAACCTGCCCCACTGTGACTTCCTAACTATTCTTACAAACATCTTTACTTCCCCAGCTGGCAGTATCGACTTTTTCAACTGTACCAGCTCCATTCTCTTCCTGCACAGCCTGGGCAAAGGCCTGCCAGACCTAGGCAAAGAGAACACTGTTGGCCATTAACAACTCAACAGGCCCAGCCTAAGCCAGGATCCAGTTTTTGATACCAGTCTCCAATCCCTATCTTAATTTTCTGGTAGTGGGATAAATTCAGCATTTCCCGGAGCAGTGGCATCAAATAACCAAGGACTCTTGGGTCCTCAGCATTGTATAACATGGATACCGCTTGCATTTCTCTCAACCTCCACACCTTCCACATTATTTTCAATATATATATATATAAATGATCTGGAAAGGAATACAACGAATGAAGTAATCAAATTTGCGGATGATACAAAATTATTCAGAGTAGTTAAATCACAAGCAGACTGTGATACATTACAGGAGGACCTTGCAAGACTTGAAGATTGGGCATCCAAATGGCAGATGAAATTTAATGTGGACAAGTGCAAGGTGTTGCATATAGGGAAAAATAACCATTGCTGTAGTTACACGATGTTAGGTTCCATATTAGGAGCTACCACCCAGGAAAAAGATCTAGGCATCTTAGTGGATAATACTTTAAAATCATCGGCTCAGTGTGCTGCAGGAGTCAAAAAAGCAAATAGAATTGTAGGAATTATTAGGAAGGGAATGGTTAATAGAACGGAAAATGTCATAATGCCTCTATATTGCTCCATGGTGAGACCACACCTTGAATACTGTGTACAATTCTGGTCGCCGCATCTCAAAAAAGATATAGTTGCGATGGAGAAGGTAGGGAGAAGGGCAACCAAAATGATAAAGGGGATGGAACAGCTTCCTTATGAGGAAAGGCTGAAGAGGTTAGGGCTGTTCAGCTTGGAGAAGAGACGGCTGAGGGGGGATATGATAGAGGTCTTTAAGATCATGAGAGGTCTTGAACAAGTAGATGTGTCTCGGTTATTTTCACTTTCGAATAATAGAAGGACTAGGGGGCATTCCATGAAGTTAGCAAGTAGCACATTTAAGACTAATCGGAGAAAATTATTTTTCACTCAACGCACAATAAAGCTCTGGAATCTGTTGCCAGAGGATGTGGTTAGTGCAATTAGTGTAGCTGGGTTCAAAAAAGGTTTGGATAAGTTCTTGGAGGAGAAGTCCCTTATGTTAACTTCGTGGACCCCTGGACCGATCGGAACCGAAGGATGGAAGGCGGCTGAGCGGTACTCAGCACTGGTGCCGATCGGAAGGCGGCAGAAGCGGACTCGAGGGTGGCTGGTGGATGGAACTGCGGAAAGCCCTATGCGACCAAGGGCTTTGGCGAGGAGAGTGGAAACGACGGAGCTGGTCCAGTAGCGGGAAGGTCTTCGCCCTGGAAGCCGATCCTCCCCTGAGAGGAGCTCGTAGGAGTTCGGCCGCTGGGACTTAGGAGATTCACCCTGGAAGCCGGAGTCCCCCCAGGAGGAGCCCGTAGGAACCCGGCCGCTGGGACTTAGGAGGACCCGCGGGGGTCGAATCTGATGGAGTCCAAGGTTGAGTACCGAAGGGTCGTCGCTCGCCAGTCCAGAGTCAGGAACCAATGGATCACCGTAAGCCAGTCCGAGGTCGATAGCCGAAGAGTCAACGGAAGCCGGTCCGGGGTCAGAAGCCAGAGGTTCACCGTAAGCCAGTCCGGGGTCAGAAGCAGAGGATCGTCGAAAGCCAAAGCCGAGTCAGGAACCAGGGAGTCACCGAAGCCGATCCAAGTCAGGAACCAGGAAACGAAGAGAAGAAACAGGGAACGGAGCAACTGGGAGCAGGCAGGACCTGAGAACCTCGTTGCAAGGCAGAGAAGAGGAGCTACTGCAGGGCTTAAATAGCCCTGCAGCGTCTGACGTCATCGGAGGCCGTCCCCAGCTTCTCCCGCGCTGGCCCCTTTAAGAAGGGAGCTCAGCCGCGCGCGTCTAGGGGGCGGAGCCAGCCGTGGAGAGACGCCGGCTGCTCCGCCAAAGCGAGGACGCGACGGCAGGGGAGCCTGCAGGCCCGGGCGAGGTGGAAACGCGCCGGGCCTGCGGCGGCAGAGGCCCCCGGAGGCCCGGGGAAGGCGGCCAGGAACCGGGGCTGCCCCGAGGTGAGCGGCGATTCCGGGGCCGACCCGGAATCGCAACAGTACCCCCCCTCCTACGCCCCCTCCCGGAGGGTCGCGGCTTGTCCGGGTGCTCAGAATGGAATTGGCGAAGAAGGTCCTTGTCCAGGATATGGGAAGAGGGTTCCCAGGAGTTCTCTTCTGGACCATACCCCTCCCAGGACAGAAGGTATTCCCACCGATGGCGGCGACAGCGTACATCCAAGACCTCCTTCACCGTGTACGTGTCTCCCTGGGGGGTGGAGGCAACTGTGGGCTCGGGTGGACTGATCCGGAAGCGAGAGAGTACCAGAGGCTTGAGAAGGGAAACATGAAAAACATCATGAATCTTCAGCGTGGATGGGAGGCGTAACCTGTAGGACACTGCTCCTATGCGTTCGGCTACCGGGAAGGGTCCAATGTAGCGAGGCGCTAGTCTCATGGAGGGAGTCCGCAACTGGATGTGTTTAGTGCTCAGCCAAACCTTTGTCCCGGGCAAGAAAACTGGTGCGGCGCGTCGAGACCGGTCTGCATATTCCTTGAACCGGGCCGCAGTCTTGCGAAGTCTCTCCTGAGTGGAGAGCCAGAGCTGATGGATCTGTTCAGCTGTCAGCTGTGCTGCCGGGGAGGAGACCATCACAGATAAGGGCAAAGGAGGCTTGGGTACTTTCCCGTAAACCAGCTGGACGGGGGACTGCAAGGTGGCCGAGTGTTTGTGTCGGTTATAAGAAAACTCGGCCCAGGGAAGAAGCGAGACCCAGTTGTCTTGAAGATCCCCCACAAAGGCTCGGAGAAAGGCCTTGAGGGTACGATTTGTCCGTTCGACCTGGCCGTTACTCTGCGGATGAAAGGCTGTAGTTAGATCCAGCTGCACCCTGAACTTCCTGCAAAGGGCCCTCCAGTATTTTGCTGTGAATTGGGGGCCTCGGTCCGAGGTAATATGCAGGGGTAAGCCATGTAGCCGAAAGATATGATGGACAAATAGGTCGGCCAGTTCAGGAGCTGAAGGCAGTTTGGCCAGTGGCACAAAGTGGGCCATTTTCGAGAATCGGTCAATAGTGACCCAAATCACGGTCTTCCCCTCCGAGGGCGGCAACTCCACAATGAAATCCGTGGAAATGTGCGTCCACGGTTCCGTAGGAATGGGAAGCGGCTGAAGGAGACCCCAGGGTCGACCTAGTAATGGCTTCTGTTGGGCGCACGTAGGACAGGACTGCACATAGAGCCGGACATCCTCCCTCATCCGTGGCCACCAATAGAACTCAGTTAAGAGCTCAAAAGTCCGGGCAATCCCTGGGTGCCCGGCCGTGAGGGACTCGTGTGCCCATGCTAAGACCCTCCTCCTGGAGCGGACCGGGACTACCGTCTTCCCTGCGGGACTGACGTCAGAGGCGGCCAGACACACTTTAGCTGGATCCAGAATGTAGCGAAGTGGTTCTGGGGTATCGTCCGTCTCAGTAGCACGAGAGAGGGCATCTGCCCTTATGTTCTTGGCCGCTGGTCGGTAATGGAGGGTAAAGTTGAATCGGCTGAAAAAGAGGGACCAGCGTGCCTGCCGGGGGTTGAGTCTTTGGGCACGGCACAAGTATTCCAAATTTTTATGATCGGTGTAGACTATGATGGGATGCTGGGCTCCCTCCAGCCACTGGCGCCACTCCTCAAAGGCTAACTTGACGGCGAGTAATTCCTTGTCGCCGATACCATAGTTTTTCTCGGCAGGAGAGAATTTACGAGAGAAATAGGAGCAGGGCCAGGTCTTCCCATTCTTGGAGGGTTGAGCCAACACAGCCCCCACCGCCACGTCGGAGGCGTCCACTTCTACAATAAATTGGCGCAAAGGATCAGGGTGTCGGAGGCAGGTATCCCGTAGAAAGGCCTTCTTGAGTTCCTGGAAGGCTTGTATTGCGGTGGGTGTCCACTTACGGGCATCGGCTCCTTTACGGGTGAGGGTCGTTAGAGGCGCCACCAGGCTGGAGTAGTGCGGGATGAAGTGGCGATAGAAGTTGGCGAAGCCTAAGAAGCGCTGGAGCGCTTTCACCCCGTGTGGCTGAGGCCAGTTCTCGATGGCTGCGACCTTATCCGGGTCCATCTGAAAGCCAGTTGAGGAGACAATGTATCCCAAAAAAGGCAGCGACTCTTGTTCGAATTGGCATTTTTCCAATTTGGCATATAGCCGGTTTTCTCTTAGTTTCAGGAGTACTTGGCGGACATGTTGACGATGAGAGGCAAGGTCCCGAGAGTAGATTAGGACATCGTCCAAGTACACGATAACCGTGGTGTGCAGCAGCTCGCGAAGAACCTCGTTCATAAGGTTTTGGAACACAGCTGGGGCGTTGCAGAGACCGAATGGCATGACGAGATATTCGTAGTGGCCGTCCCTGGTGTTAAAGGCGGTCTTCCACTCGTCACCCGGGCGGATCCGCACTAGGTTATATGCCCCTCGGAGGTCGAGCTTGGTGAAAATGCGAGCCCCTTGAAGGCGATCCAAGAGCTCCGGAATCAAAGGCAATGGGTAACGATCCCGACGGGTGATT
Source organism: Rhinatrema bivittatum (assembly GCF_901001135.1). Lineage (NCBI taxonomy): Eukaryota > Metazoa > Chordata > Amphibia > Gymnophiona > Rhinatrematidae > Rhinatrema > Rhinatrema bivittatum. Next base: position 112,877,557 of record NC_042620.1, read on the forward strand.
AGGTTCAGACCCCGGTAATCGATACAGGGGCGAAGGGACCCGTCCTTCTTCCCTACAAAAAAGAACCCGGCCCCAGCTGGGGAGTTGGATGGTCTGATGAAACCCCGTTCCAGGTTCTCCTTTATATAGGCCGACATAGCCTGAGTCTCAGGCAGGGACAGTGGGTAGACCCTCCCACGGGGTGGAGTGGTCCCTGGCAGCAGATTGATAGCGCAATCAAAGGGTCGGTGCTCCGGGAGTAATTCGGCTTGTTCCTTGGAAAAGACGTCCCGGAAGTCGTGATACTGTGGTGGAACCGTCAAGGGGGTCGTGAGGAGAGGTAGCGTCTGCAAAGGACGAGCGGGAAGGCAGCGATGGAAACACGCTGAACCCCAGGACGTAATCTGAAGCGAGGTCCAATCGATCGTTGACGAGTGTTCCCTGAGCCAGGGTAGGCCCAGGACAAGTGGGTGGATAGATTTTTCAAGAACGAGAAAAGATATCTCTTCCCTATGCAGGGCTCCGACCTGAAGCTTCAGGGGAGTGGTGCGAGTGGCGATGGTACCCGGGAGTGGGACCCCCTGGATAGAAGAAACTCGCATGGGTGGTTCCTGAGGCAGGACCTCGAGCTGGAGCTGTTGCACCAGTTCTTGGAGGATAAAATTCCCCCCGGACCCAGAGTCTAGCAGGGCTAAGGTGTCAAATCCTCCCTCAGGCAGACAAAGTCGTACCGGTACGGTACATGGGGAGTTGGGTGAAACATTGCCTAGAGTCAACTCCCCGCTAGACTCTAGGTTCGGGCGTTTCCCGGACGCTCGGTACAGCGGGCTAGGAAATGTCCCTTGCTCCCGCAGTAAAGACACAGTCCTTGAGTGCGACGGCGTCTCCGCTCTTCAGAAGTCAGGGGGCCTCTGCCCAATTGCATAGGCTCCTCTGCCGAGGTGGTCACGGCAGCCGGCGGGGAAGATCGGGTACGAGGCGGAGTGATCCTGCGAGTGGTCTGTGCCGGCGTGGGTCTTCGGTCACGGAAGCGACGCTGGATGCGTCGATCGACACGCCCGGCCAGCTCAATCAGACCTAGAAGATCGTCAGGAAGATCCCGGGCCGCAAGTTCGTCCTGGAGCCGTGGTGAGAGTCCTTCCAGGAAAATTCCATGCAGACTGTCTTCACCCCAGGCCAGCTCAGAGGCGAGGGTCTGGAACTCCATCGCGTATTCTTCCAGAGGCCGGTTTCCCTGTCTCAGCTGGAGCAGTTCAGAGGCGGCTGTGGAGGCGCGAGACGGTTCATCAAAGACTCTCCGAAAAGACTTGACGAACTGCACTAGGTTGTTCAGTCGGGAGTCCTGACGTTCCCAGAGGGACGAAGCCCAGGCCAAAGGTTTCCCATCAAGGAGGGAAATGATGTACGTCGTCTTGACTCGATCCGTAGGAAATTGCGCGGGCAGCAGGTCAAAACGGATATAGCATTGATTGAGGAATCCTCTGCATGACTTTGGATCCCCTGAGTACTGGGCGGGTGCAGGCATCTGTACAGGCGCGGTGGAACCCATACTGGCCTGGGAAGAAGATGCCACCGGGGCGGCCGCGGAAGCCCCCTCCACGCGAATCGCCAGGCGTTGAACAGTCGACATCAAGGTGTCGAGGCACATCTGTTGCTGCTGTAACTTCTGGGCTATGCCCGGAATGGCTTTGAGTCCAGCAAGGTCCGCCGGGTCCATGGCCTTGCAATCTGTTAACTTCGTGGACCCCTGGACCGATCGGAACCGAAGGATGGAAGGCGGCTGAGCGGTACTCAGCACTGGTGCCGATCGGAAGGCGGCAGAAGCGGACTCGAGGGTGGCTGGTGGATGGAACTGCGGAAAGCCCTATGCGACCAAGGGCTTTGGCGAGGAGAGTGGAAACGACGGAGCTGGTCCAGTAGCGGGAAGGTCTTCGCCCTGGAAGCCGATCCTCCCCCGAGAGGAGCTCGTAGGAGTTCGGCCGCTGGGACTTAGGAGATTCACCCTGGAAGCCGGAGTCCCCCCAGGAGGAGCCCGTAGGAACCCAGCCGCTGGGACTTAGGAGGACCCGCGGGGGTCGAATCTGATGGAGTCCAAGGTTGAGTACCGAAGGGTCGTCGCTCGCCAGTCCAGAGTCAGGAACCAATGGATCACCGTAAGCCAGTCCGAGGTCGATAGCCGAAGAGTCAACGGAAGCCGGTCCGGGGTCAGAAGCCAGAGGTTCACCGTAAGCCAGTCCGGGGTCAGAAGCAGAGGATCGTCGAAAGCCAAAGCCGAGTCAGGAACCAGGGAGTCACCGAAGCCGATCCAAGTCAGGAACCAGGAAACGAAGAGAAGAAACAGGGAACGGAGCAACTGGGAGCAGGCAGGACCTGAGAACCTCGTTGCAAGGCCGAGAAGAGGAGCTACTGCAGGGCTTAAATAGCCCTGCAGCGTCTGACGTCATCGGAGGCCGTCCCCAGCTTCTCCCGCGCTGGCCCCTTTAAGAAGGGAGCTCAGCCACGCGCGTCTAGGGGGCGGAGCCAGCCGTGGAGAGACGCCGGCTGCTCCGCCGAAGCGAGGACGCGACGGCAGGGGAGCCTGCAGGCCCGGGCGAGGTGGAAACGCGCCGGGCCTGCGGCGGCAGAGGCCCCCGGAGGCCCGGGGAAGGCGGCCAGGAACCGGGGCTGCCCCGAGGTGAGCGGCGATTCCGGGGCCGACCCGGAATCGCAACACCTTAATCGCTATTAATCAATTTTACTTAGGGAATAGCCACTGCTATTAATTGCATCAGTAGCATGGGATCTTCTTAGTGTTTGGGTAATTGCCAGGTTCTTGTGGCCTGGTTTTGGCCTCTGTTGGAAACAGGATGCTGGGCTTGATGGACCCTTGGTCTGACCCAGCATGGCAATTTCTTATGTTCTTATGTACCACCCCAACCAGATCCTTCTTATCTACCTCAGATTCATCTGGAGGTGCAATCTCTTCTGCAGAACCAAGTGGTGGACTTCCTTCCTCAATTGCAAGATAAGCAGTGTTTCTGTTCCAGATATTTTCTTATCCTCAAGTAGTCGGGAGGATTGTGACTGATCCTGGACCTGCGGCTCCTCAGCCAAGAGAAATTCAAAATGAACTCTCAGCACTATTCTACCTTTCATTCAACATGGCATATGGATGGGTACTCTGGATCTCAAAGATACCTATACTCATATCCCAATCCACTTGGCCCATTGGCGTTACCTGTGCTTCCATTTGGCCTCTCTTCTGCCCCCAGAGTCTTTACTAAAGGCCTTGCAGTAGTAGCAGTGCACCTCTGTCGCCAGGGCATTCAAGTTTTCTCATACCTGGATAACTGGCTGATGACAGCAAATTCAATAGAAGCCATCCTCCATTTTCTAGATGTAGCCATACATCTTCAGAGCTTAGGATTTCTCATCAACTTCAAATGGAAAAGATTTTCCATCTGGTGCCAACAGCATAATTCGGATCCCTTCTTATGTGGGCTTCCACAACTTTTGCAATATTCTTTTCACCTATCTAATTTAGGCCTCGCCACTGCCTTAGTGAAAATAAATCTATGCACTTTTGCGGCTTACCACAATTTGTTGGACAACAATACAATCTCCATACATCTGCTTATTTCTCATTTTATGAAAGAACTTTGGTACTTTAACACCCCAATACAGAAACCACTGTTCCATTTGATCTCAGTGTGGTCCTGTCAATTAATGAAGCCTCCTTTTGAAATGTTGGAGTCAGCTCCTTTCAAGTTCCTAACTTAGAAAATCATTTTCCTAGTTGCAGTCACCTAAGTGTGAAGAGCTAGTGAACTCCAGGTTCTCATCCACTATCCTCCATATTTGCAATTCTATCACAACAGGGTGGTACTTCATTCTCACCCAAAGTTTCTATTGCAGGTAGTCTCAGCTTTCCATATTCATCAGTCTGTTGTACTACCTACCTTCTTCCCAAGGCCTCATGCACATGAAGGTGTTAGAATCATGGACCGTTGGGCCGGCTGAGAGTGCAGGTGTCGTGATGTGGATACCCACGGTGGGTGTCGCAGCCGGGACGCGGCGCTGAGGAGAGACTTCGAAGACGGCTTCATGACTGGAAGCCCGAGGTCCCCCCAGGAGGAGCCTGTAGGGACCCGGGCATCTTGATCTTAGGTGGATCCTATGCGACCAAGGATCAGAAGAGCAGCCTTCCAAGGTAATCCAATGCTGAGATGGTGCCCAGGAGGTCAGGAGAGACTTCACTCTTGGAAGCCCACAGTCCCCCCGGGAGGAGCTCAGGAGGACCCGAGCCGCTGGGGCTTGGGAGAAACCTCCGGGCGGGTGATGAACAAGTACCTGCAGCAGTGGAAGAGACGAAACCGAAGTCCAGGAACAGGCCAAGGTCGGGAGCCAGAAGTCAGATGTCTGATGCCAAAACCAGGGACGGAAGCAGAAGCCAGAGTCGAAGAACAAAGCAAGGTTAGGAACCAGGAATCAGATGTGGGGAAAAAGCAGGAGCCGGGAAGCAGGAAGCACACCTAGCTACTCCGAAGAGTCAACCTCGTTGCAAGGCACTGGCTAGCTGTGACTGCCGGGTTTAAATAACCCGGCAGCATCTGACGTCAGCAGGGAGGCGTCCTCTGTTTTCCTGCGCTGGTCCCTTTAAATTGGGAGACCCTGCACGCGCGCCTAGGGGGCAGGGCCAGCAGCGGATCGCCAGCGGCGTCTCCCTCGCAGGGAGAATGCCGCAGTAGGCCGCGTCTCAGGCCTGGACAGCCTCGTCTCAAGTCCGGCAGGCCGGAGGGGAGCTCCCGCGGACCGGGTGGTGAGTGGAGATCCCGGGGTACGGTCTGGGATCGCAACAGAAGGAGAAAAAGACTTCCATCTTCTAGACTACAAAAGGGCCTAGCCATATTACAAGTGACTTAACTCAGTCTAATCATCAAGTTAATCAGTTTTTCTTCTCATATAACTCTAACCATCTTGGAATAGTGGTTACCAAACAAACTTTATTCAACTGGATAGCCAAGCATATAGATCAATGTTAAGACCTAGCAGGTCTTCTGTTGTGCTCGGCAGTCCACAGGCTCATGCCACGGACCACCACACTTACCATCCGCCCCAAGCTGCAACTAGGATTTCCCAAAGCTGGGGCAGCCCCTGGGGTGAAATATGGCAAGCCTCCATGCCTATCCAGGCCCGATACGCAGTGCGGAGGGACGCCACCGCCAGCTGCTCCAGGCTTTTTCTAGGTGTGGACGCACCAAACTTGCCGTCTCTTAAAGAGCCTGTGGCAGGAAAGTTCCCCACGGCGTCTCCTGATGATGTCGGGACCACTCTGTATATAAGACTCCCCCAGTGCTTCTCAGATGCCTCAGCAATAGGTCAACTCCTCCTGGAGAAATACATTGTCAGCATTCTTGATTCCTGCATCCTGCTTTCTGGTTCCTGTCTCTGCTATGGTGTTCCTGAGTTCGTGTCTTCTCTCCTTGGTTCCTGCCATCTGGCTTGTCTCCGGATCCTCTCGTCCGTGGTCAGTCTTTTTCTCATCTGTCATAAGCGTCTCCTTGTGTTCCTGTTGTCCCTCGTATTCCTTCTCTTTGTCTTCTTCCTTGGATTGATCTTCTGGCTTTGACTTTGGACTGGACCCCGATGCTGCTTGACCTCCGCCTGCCACCAACCTCAGCCCGTACCTCATCTTCGATTGAACTCCGCCTGCCTCTGACCCCTGCCTCGTCCAGACTCTGCTACCTGTCGCCTGTCCATATTGCAGCCTGACCCGACTGCACTTCCCGCTGTGCTGGTCTGCCTCATCTACCAAGCTTCGGATCTTCACTTCCTCAGAGGCCCGCATCTAAGTCCGGCTGGTCCTGGCACCCGAGGGCTCAACCTAAGGGGAACGAGGGCTGGTATTGGTGAAGCTCCAATTGGGCCTCTGCTCCTGTCATGTCTGCCTGCCAAAGGTGGGGACCCACAGGGCTCCTCCCTGCAGGTTGCACCAACTCTGCCTCTGCCTAAGGGTCCACTTCTGCAACAGCTTCAAGTTACAGACTCAGTCCAAGCTCATAAAGTCCATGGCTTCCTCTGTTGCTTATGTCAGAGAAATACCCATTGAAGATATCTGCAAGACAGTGACGTGGTCATCAGTCCACACATTCTCGTCCCATTACTCTTGATAACATTTCAAAGACTGACAGTAGTTTTGGACAAGCAGTTTTACATAATCTGTTCTTGCTGTTGTCCACTCTATATAGTGGAGTCCAGGTTGCTAATTCAGTAATCTCTCTGCTGCAACCCTCAGCTTGGGACTCCCCCACATGTAAAAGCTAATTCAGCCTGCTTATTGACGGAAAAAGCATGTTTGCTTACTGTAAATGTTGTTTTCCATAGATAGTAAGAGAAATACCTGCCCACCTCTCTGGAGAGTAGATTACGCAGTTTAATTCAACTCTGTTGCTGACAAAGGAAACTCTCAAGGCAATACCTGCGCGGGAACTCCTATACATGCTCAGTAGAGCTCAAAGCTCTACAGGTAGGAGAGAAAAGGCCGTTCGGTACCACAACCACATGTAATAGCTAATTCATCTTGCTATCTAAGGAAAACACCGTTTATAGTAAGCAAACATGCTTTACACCCAAAATAAAATTGTTCATTTAATGAAGATGAACTTCATCCGTCTTGGCAATGTTGTTTGAATCATCAGTAATATGTAATGACTGTAATATCTTAAATAAGTTATAGTTTGGGGTTTGAAATACAATTACCAGTCTGCCTCCAGCAATCTATAAATTAAGGATGAGATTACTATGTAATAGATAATATAAAAGGTGTCTATCTCATCACTCATTATCTTTTATAAGCTACATTCAGTTGATGTTTTATTGAGATGTGACAGATGTGTGATCAAGATAAAACCAAACCTTTTGGTTTTGAAATTAATCTGTTAACACAATAGGGCAGAAAATATCTGAATATGTACAGATTGATAAGGGCATTTGCCAAAGCTGTGTGTTAAGTCTTTTTATTAGTTACAAACTGAAGAAAATAGCTCATTGTAAAGGGTCATGCATGGGGGCAATGGAAGCCTTATAATTTAGATAATTTTCCTAGTAATATATAAAGTTCATCTTTTATTTTGGATTGATGTTTCTCATTTCAAAGTGTTTGCTGCCATTTATTAATGCTAGAGGGATAAATTGATGTCTCTAGGTTCAAATCGCAGCATAGCTGATTTAGCCTTTTTTTTATCCAGCATTTTCCTCCTGCTCCCTTGGGATTGCAGCTAAATCGAAATCAGGGTTTGGATCTAGTACCCAGAGCCTTCATTTGCAACTGCTCAGGGAGATTTCCCCTTTTATTTATTTTTTTATTTATGCATTTTCAAATATAAACAAGACAAATCTTGACAGAAAACAGATATTGATTTAAACCAAAAAAAAAAAAAATACTTAAATTCACCATCATTCATAGAACCACAATTATACTCAATACCTTTTCAAGTCCTCAAATAGTGAAGAGATTCAAGGAAACAACCCAAAGAAATATATTGCTAAATAATAGTAAGAAAAAGAAAAGCTACCAACAGTAAGGAAGCATTAGCCATATTTACAGTATTGGGGAGAGATTATGAGTAATTACAGCTAGGGGATATCAGAAAGATTGGCAGGTGGAATTTTACCAATCAGAAATTGTGCCAACTGAGGGGAGGTCTAAAAATATAAATTAATTATTTTGGTATTTTACCATGCATTTACATGGGCATTTAAGAAAAAAGACTCCCCTATTTGCTGAACTTGGGATCTCATTAACAGAAACTGTTTACATTTTTTTTTGCGTTTGTCTTGAGACATCTGGAAAAACTTTTACTTTAAGTTGCATAAAAGTTTCTGATCGATATCTGAAGAAAAGTCTCATCAGCCAGTCTCTATCCGGTTCGAGAACCAGAGTTACTACAAGTGTTGCTGAGACTGCCATCTCAGTATCCGATGCTTCCAGTAAAGTTGAAATATCCACTGATGGATCTTCCACTGGCCGCAACATTTTCATACCTTCCCTCTGTGCTGTATCGGTCTCCCTTTTAAATGATGGTAGATAATATATTCTTGAGATAGGAGGTATTGCATTCTCTGGTATCTGAAGTACTTCGGTCAAATATCTTTTAAACGTATCTCTAGGAGAAATTAATGGCACTTTGGGAAAGTTTATAAATCTAAGGTTTTTATTCCTTATGATGTTTTCTAAATTCTCAACCTTTGATGCCATATTTGCATTTTCTTTCATCAGTGCAAGTTGGGTTTGTTGCACTGAATTTGTTTGGACACGGATTGGAGATAACTGATGACCCAAATCAGTGGTAGTATTCCCCAACACAGTAAGGGGCAGATTTTAAAAGCCCTGCGCGTGTAAATCCAGCTGGATTTACGCGCGCAGGGGACTTGCACGCGTAAATCCTTGGGCAGGCGTAACTTTCTGAACAAAGGTAGGGGGGAGATTTAGTTAGGGCTGGGGGGTGGGTTAGGTAGGGGAAGGGAGGGGAAGGTGGGGGGGGGGCCGAAAAAAAGGCAGATTGCTCGGCTCGGCGCGCACAGGTTGCACAATTGCGCATCCCCCCTGCGCGTGCTGACCCTGGATTTTTATAACATGTGCGGCAGCGCGCGCATGTTATAAAATCGGGCATAGATTTCACGCCGTGTTGCGCGAACAAATCTATGCCCGCGCATAACTTTAAAAATCTACCCCTAACTTTCTGTTCTAACTCCTTGTACTTATGTACTATAGGAGAAAGTTGCTGAGAAATAGAGCTTCGAAGCTCAACAATTGCGTCCCGTGTAGCTTCCAATGATATCTCACCCGGTCTCTGCACCAGAGTTAAAGCTGAAGAAAACAATGAGTCTCCAAACATTTCCCCATCTTCTCTCTCATAATTACCCCTTGTCCATCTCGTAGATCATCCCTGCCTGGCTGTCCTTGAATGGTCATCAGACTAGCAGCTGCAACAATCACCCCGCCATTCCCCGCTGAGCTCACCACATTGACACTGCAGTTGGGTGGTGTCTCAACTGGCACCTTGCGGTTGCAGGGTTTCCGAGTGGTGTTCTCTCGGCCGGGCTCAGTGGTGAAAGAGAGCCAGGGAGAGAGGGGAGCTCGAATTCCCCTCCCCCTCTCTCATGCGGCTGGCTCCCCAGCAACGGGCTGCTGCGCACGACGTGGGCGTCCATTGGGCCCGCCGACGAGGTTTCTACGAAGGAGGCAAACACTACCAGTAAAGGTACGGGGTGGCCGGGTGGGGGAATCTGAGCCCGTGAGATATACCGAAAACGAAAAAGGGAGAAGTAGGAACGGGGGTGAGGGGGGGGGGGGGACGGGATTCCCAGCCTCCAGAATTTTTGTTTAAATATGAAATGGGCCGTTTTGGGGAGGGGGTGGCTAGTTTGGCTCCCTAGGGCCTTTGCAACTCGGGTGGGAGGGAGGCGGGGGTTAGGCCGTGGTGTTAGTGTTTTTGTGGGGGGTTTTTTGTTTGTTTTTTTTTAAAACAAGAACGTTACTTAACTGGCTATATTCTTTTGAATCTAGCCGGTTAAGTCTAAAGTTATCCGGCCATAACCAATATTCGGCTAAATTAGCTGGATAACGGGACCCTTCCCCGGAACTCCCCCAAAATGCCCCTTTATATCGGATAAATTATAGCCAGATAACAACATATCCAACTATAATTTATCCAGATAAGAGGCTCAATATGCCGTATAACCCATTTAGATGGATAACTTGTGAGTTATCTGTCTAAATAGGTTTTGAATATCTACCCTATAATGATTTATAAAAATGTCCAGTAAATGTAGGTTTTAAAAGTTTGTTCTGTTGCATGTTATATTAGCTGAATAGTTGCTGTGTATGGCCAGACTGGATAGGCCATAAAGGATTTTTTCTGCCATTATGTTTCTATATTAAATTACGCTATGTGACTGAGTTGACAAGCCTGTTGTAGGATTATATACTGTAGGTGAGTCCTGCTTTTGTTTTACATGATGTTATGCTGAAATTATCCCGCAACTGTTTGGGGTGAGGTTTGAGTCTGAATGTGTGTGTTCTCATAACTGCTATTTTTGCTATTTTTGACAGCTGCATTCTGACTCAGGATTTGGTTATTACGTGACTTTAAGCTAAATGGTTCATTGAAATGAACTCCAGCTTGAGTTAAGCTCCCCACTCAAAGCACTACATTTATTTATTTATTTGATTTATATTCTGCCTTTCAGACAGTTCAAAGTGGATTACATTCAGGTACTGTAGGTATTTCCCTGTCCCCAGAGGGCTCACAATTTCACAGGCTGATGCAACAACTTGAAACTCTGTGCGTGGTTTCTTAACGCACACGTTAAATATTTTTAACTCCTGATGCAGTAAGCTAATGCTATGCTAATGCATCGGGAATTCAAATGAACAGATATTGGCTAAACACATTTTACCTTGGTGGTGGGGTGAAGAAAAAAAGAGAAGAGTCAGCTTCTGGCTTGCACTATCCTATGGCAGTGGTTCCCCATTTTGAGAGTATCTGAAACTGGGGCTTTGCACTCGAGGTGGAGGTGGCGAACTGCCAATCCCCATGGCAGCTGCTGGCAACAGTATACTCAGGACTAGGACTACAAGTGCTATAATCCTGTTTCGGGCCCATTTGCTTGCTTTTTTGAGTGGGAAGCTGTTTAAAGGAGTTACACATTTCATTGGAATGCTTCTTTCTCAATATGTCTCATGCACTTTTTCATCCCATCTTGCTTTGATGTGGAAGAGGTCAACATTTCTTTTTTGTAAATAATTGTATCAAGTCTATTTCCTTTTTCTTTATCACATCCATTCCTGCAGCCAGTCCCTAGAATACTGATATCATGGCACAGTGACTTAATTAGCACTGGGAACACCTCAGAAGTGGAATACAATTTCCAGTGTTAAGAAAATCAGGGTTAAGCCAGCTTACTCCCTGCATTGGGGAATAATGATTACTGCCCTCATTTGCATGGGATTTCCATGCGAGGGCAGTAAGACAAACGGACATTTTTTAATGCACATTTAGGGAGCATAAAATTCCTTCCTGCATTGGCAGTTAGATTTATGTGCACATTCAAGTGTGGGTGAAACTGTGCATTCTTATGTATGCACCTTATTGCATCAGCCTTGCATCAGAGTTATTGACTTGCCCAAGGTCATAAGTAGCAGCACCTGGACTTGAACCCTGACTTCCCTGGTTCATAGCCCACCACTTTACCCATTAGATGACTACTCTACTCCTTGTAGTTGGCTTGTGGAACTGATCATCTCAGCATTGCAAATGATGGTAGGTAAAGACCAAAATGGCCCATTGAATCTGCCAAATAGTGATTTATCCACTTTGGTTAGATGTACATACAAATTCCCATATGGAACCAGATACCCACTCCCCTTGTGTGTCTTTTAGGGTTATAACTGTCACTCCATGTAGGTTACTCCATGCCTTCTAGGAAGCACAATGCAGTTATATCACTGATGTTTTGGGCTGTAACTGCTATTCTGTGCATGTTATTCCAATTCTTCATTACCATTTTCTGTTTATCCCATTCTTTTTTCAAATTCTATCACTGTTTTTGCCCTTCCTCTGGGGAGGGCATCCATTACTCTCTCCATGAAAAAATGTTTTATTTCCTGAATCCCGATTCTACCCTCTTGGAGCTTCACATCATGACCCCTAATTCGAGTTCATCAGTCTTTCACAATTCAGCAACCCCATTGAAAAATATGGTCAACCCTTCCATCCATCACATGGACCTCTACTCTCTTCCTTCCCAGTCCACACACCTCCCCCCCCAAAAAAAACAAAACAAAACCCAAACAAACCATGTGTACCACTATTCTTCCTGTTCTTCTCATCTATTTCAAAGTGAGGGAAGCTGCTATGGCCAGTCTTGGGACCAGCTGGTAGAAGAGAAAACCAGTGGTGGCAGCAGTAGGTTATCAATGAGTGTGAGCCAACATGCAGCTAGAGTCCCTGCAGCGGCCCCGTCCTCTTTCCTCTCACATGGCCTTTTGTGTGGGAGGAGGGGCCACTGCTGAGACTGTAAGCATGTGCTGGCTCATGGTACTTGGGCTCACCTATAACCTGCTGCTTCTCTCCTAACAGGTCTAGGACTGATCACAGCATCTTCTGCTTTGGGAAAGATGAGCTGAGGGAGACTGTGGAAACAAGGGATGGGGGTTTCAGGTGTGTGTGTGGGTGGGGAGGGGGAGGGGGCGGTGGAAAGGCTTAGAGGGGGATTGGATGTCTGGGGAACAGATGACAGTCTGCTGTTAGGGAGACAGGTAGTTGAATTGCCAGGAATTATATAACTAGTTTAAAGATCCTGCTGGCCACTGCCTTCCCTTAAGTAAAACCTGCCAGGCCAACCAAATACCATTCAGTTGGCAGCCCTACAGAGGGCATAGTTCTGTCCAAAATATTGACTTTGTTTGCCTTCCATTAATTCCCTTGCAAAGCAGGTTTGCTTGCATTCTGCCACCATAGCAGTATTAGGGTTATGAGGACACCTAGTGTCAGAGAGATTCTGCAGTCTGGCTAAAGAACCACGAACCTAACAGTCCTATCTTAATATTTTACAACTGCTATCAAGCATCAGAGCCATATTTGCTTGCTTCCAGAACTGCAGTAAACAAAAGTTTATTTTATTTTGATTTATATCTCACCTTTTCACAAACAGGTACAATAGAGATGATAAAATAAAAGCTTTAAAATACAATGCTATGCAGGTGTTTTTTGGTGACAATGTTTTCTTGCTATTTCATGGAAATATTGGCTTAGCGTAGATGGTTAAAAGTATATATATAAAAAAAAGACAGAACCAATAAACATATATATACCTCATCTTAGAAGTAACTGTTATGGCCTCCAAACTGTTGTAATACTATCTCCTCACATTGCATTTAATAATGATACTTGATCAGCAGACTTTGCTTTTATTCCATCCACAGTAAATTAGATGTGTAATCAATGTTTGTAATATGCATGGGAGGAAAACCATGTTTATTGCATGTTACTGCACACTGGCTTTGCACCATAGGTCTCAGAGCACAGCTCTTTCAAATTCGCTATATGACAGCACTGCTTTTAAAGTTCGAGTTAATCAGAAAACTACCTGCATTTCTCAGAGGCTTGGCCTAAAATTCAGTGAGAAGTGCTTTGCTCACAAAAGAATATGTAAACCCTCCAAGAATCAAAGGCTTGAAATATTTAACTTCCAATAGTGGTCCTTTTTTTTAGTATGTGTGGTCTAATTTTTTTTTTCCCACAAATGCAAATGCTTCCAATTTTAGATATTCTGGATTTTGTGATTTTTCAGAAGTAAAATGTAAAGAAATCCTTAGCTAGTGCCTTCACACTTTTTTACCTGGGAACTTTCGATTTGCAGTCACCCTGAGATTTTCATTGATTAGCAGCAGAGGGCGTGAGGGGTAGGTCAGGCAGTATGTGCACAAGCTTTATACTCTTTCGTACCTATACTCTAACACACTCGCATGTTCACTCGCATGTTCACTCTCATGTTGTCTCTCACACACATACAAGCTCATTTTCACACACATGCTCACTTGCATTGCTCTCATTCTCCAAACACATATATCCATGCCCCCCTCACATAAACTCCTCCCATACTCGCTCATCTCTCCCCACTCCAAATCCACCAGTGGCAGCAATCTCATTAGGGCTCCCACGGATGATGGGACTTTTTCCAGCTTTGTCATGCCCTGCTCCTGCCATGGGCCAGTGGGACTCCCCATTCTTCCAGCCATGCCATGCCATCACTTTATCCTGCTGTGGGCCTATAGGACTCCACCCCCCCCCCTTCTTCTGGTCACCCCATGGGCCAATCGGAAGGGCAGGAAGAAAGGAGGAGGCATAAGATTGACCTGCGGGGTAGGAGAAAAGGGAGAAGGTATCTGATGGGCCCATGCAGGCCACTCGGACTCCTTCCAACCTGTGCAGGCCACACAGGTTACTCACTAGCAGCAACAGTATCAGGCACCCAGAGCTTTTAGGTCTTGGCCTGGAGACTGGTCATTTCCATTAGAATTCTGGAGTCTCTGGGTTAAGTCTGGAGAGTTCCCAGGTTCAGACAAGTCACGCAGTTTATTTTTTTTTTGCCCGATGAGTCCTATTTTCTCCCTTTTCTTCCAGCTTTATTGGATCCAGCGCTGGAATACTGGTGCTTTCAGCTTTCCTTTGCAACTGCCCTCCTACTATTTCTAATTTGGTCATTATAGTATTGGTCCCCCGAGGCTGCGAGCCATGCACCAGGGCTCCTTTAGGAATTCTCTGTCATGGACTCTAAATCCAGCCACCAGGAATCGTCCTAATGGAGACCATGACTCCCTTCTTCCATCCTCAACTCAGGGCCGTGAATGCTGCATTTGCAGCATCCCCAGCCCTAGGTGACCTGGGGTATAAAAGGCCTGTCCCGGGAGGCAAATCCTGGACCCTCCCACTGGCTGGCCATGCTAACAGAATATTTAATGTACATTTACAGATAACCTACTGCATGACAGCAGAATTCTATGTGAAAACCTGCACCAAGGTTCTTTCTGACAGAAAGATGCAAGATTGAGGTTGGGATATAATGCTGCTACTTAGGAGGTGGGTTGCTATGCCTTTGAAAGCTCAAAGGAGGTGAAGGAGTCATGGGAATAGTTGTCAGGCATTAGGAGGAGCTGTAAGGTCTGATCTTCTTTAATAATGGTCATTCAATGGATCTTCCACGTTAGCTCTTTAGAAAACAAGTCCTTATTTTTTATTTTGTAGTGATGGGATTATTTGGGGAAAGTATCTTATTTTTCTACAATGAGCCACTTTTTGATCCTACTGGAAGAATATTTTACAAATTTACATAAACCCCCACACAATTGACAATTTTGTTGCAAACTTCCCTCTTTTCTCTTTTATATTCTAGTCTCACTAAGGTACTGCAGAGCCTGTACTGTTGTCCAATAATGCTCACCAATGTATGTCATATTTCTGCTGTACTGATGTTCAGCTGCAATCCATTTAGTATATGGAATGTCCACAATGTGAACTATTAGCTTTTTTTTTTTTCCCAAGGCAAAAACTTCCCAAGATGTAACTAGATGGCATTCAAGATGAGGGTAGTTGTAGGTTGAATTACCAGTGGGGGTACCTTTTTGAGATGAAATGGCAGTCACAAAATAAATAGATGAGGTCAGTTTTGATGGCGATGATGATTTATGACCACTATTTGCACAGTGGTAAGGGAGTCTGGATGACAGTATCTGGGACACCTGTGATGTAATGGATTTTAATATTTTCATTTTTCTGTTCTTTTTTGCACCCAAACAAATATGCTATTATATTAGACTCGTACCCAGTGGCGTAGCCAGAATTGATTTTTTGGGTGGGCACAAGGTTAACATGGGTGGGCTGTAGGCATGCAGGTCTACTAGTTGTTTTTTTACTGATAAATAATGCCAAATTATGCAGCATAGCATTCACATCTACGCCTAAGTATGAGGTTTACTTAATGATACAAACATAATTCACGGTGATTTGTGGTACTTTAGCTTTCTTATTATTACGATTTTATACACGTCTCCTACCTGTCCATAAATTTTGAGAGAGCGGTTGTGTTGCTTATATTTAAATTGCTAACATCTCAAAATATAGATATATATTTTTACCTTTGTTGTCTGATCTTTGTATTTTTCTAATCAGTTGGTCCTGGTCTCTTTTTCCCATTTTTTCCCTTATAGCTCATTTCCTAATTCCTTTTCAGTGTCTTTCTTCTATTACTGTCTTCTTCCCTTCCACACACACACACACACATACACGCTTTCTCTCACAGACTCCCTCTCACACACTCAAGCTGTCACTCTCATATGCTCTCCCCCCCCCCCCCACAAGCTCACATTCACGTTCTCACTTTCTCACCCCTCCCCCAGGCTTATATTCTTATGCACACACAGACGCACATCCAGGCACCCATTCTCACCCACACACATAAACCCAGACTCCCATTCTCACCCACAAACCCATGCTCCCAGTCTCACCCACACATATTCAAGCTCCCATTCTCATCCATACATATACACATTTAAGGTACTATTCTCACCCACACATACACACATTCAAGCACCCATTCTTATCCACATATTCAAGCTTCCATTCTCACCCACCCACACAAACCCAGGCTCTCATTCTCACCCATATATTCACAAATTCAAGCTCCCATTCTCACCCACCCACAAACCCAGGCTCCTATTCTCAACCACACATACACACATTCGAGCTCCCATTCACCCACATATTCAAGCTTCCATTCTCACCCACATACACACCCAGGCTCCAGTTTTCACCCACACACACTCCCATTCTCATCCACACATACACATTCAAGCACGTGCACAGCTTCCGCTTTCTCCCCCAGAGCAGGAAGATCAGCTGCCTCTCCTGCTGCCACCGGCCTCCTGCTATGTTCGGGCGTCGGGCAGTACTGCCCGCCGAACTTCCTGTTGGGGGGGGGGAGCGGAAGCGCAGAGCACAACGTCTGCTTCCTCCCTCCCCTCCCCCCCAAGCAGGAAGATCGGCGGGCAGTACGGCCCGACGCCCGAAGATAGCAGGAGGCCGGTGGCAGCAGGAGAGGCAGCTGATCTTCCTGCTCTGGGGGAGAAAGTGGAAGCTGTGCGCGGCGCTTCCGCTCCCCCAAACAGGAAGTTCGGCGGGCCGTTTGGTCCGAAGATAGCAGGAGAACGGGTGGCAGCAGGAGAGGCAGCTGATCTTCCTGCATTGGGGGGAGGAAGCGGAAGCTACACGTGGCGCTTCCGCTCCCCCCCCCCCCACCGAACAGGAAGACCGGTTGGCCATACGGCCGCAGCAGCGCTTCCCCATGTGTGCAGTGATGGCGCATGAGGCGTGGGTTCTCTTGTTCGCTGTCGCGGGGATGGGATCCCGCGACAGCCTTGCAGTTCCGGTGCCAGTTGGGTGGGCCTGGGTCTAAGTTGGGTGGGCACCTGCCCACCCAGGCCCACCCGTGGCTACGCCACTGCTCGTACCATTTTATAACTATTTGCAATGTGTTTTTTTTTTTTCTTCTTGCAGACCATTGGAACGCTCTGGTGAAGATGTGGATATTATATTTACCCGACTGAAGGAGGTGAAAGCTTTTGAAAAGTTTCATCCAAATCTTCTTCAACAAATATGTTTCTGTGGCTATTATGAAAATTTGGAAAAAGGAGTAACTTGTAAGTATTTCTTTGTGTCTATTCATTACTTGCAGTACAGATTAGGAGCTTTAAATTTAAAGAGACTGAGTGAATATAACTTCTTGGAGATAGGATACAGAGGTAAGGCATGGATATATAATAAAGAAAATACAGATTTGAAGTAAAATTCTGAAAATTAGCCAGAATGATATTGAATATGACTCTTTTTGTTGCCATGTGTCCACATCGCTCTCTATATATGAGAGTGAGTGAGTGAGAGAGAGACTACCTATAAGGCCCTTATAGTAGTTAGGTATTTATACTTCTATATGTGGCCCACCTATTTACTTGAGGTGAGGTTTAGGTAGTAGTGTGGGGGTTAGGGGCCAATTTGACATGCAGAGTGAGACGAATGAACAGAACAGTACACTCTTGTGAAGATTTGATGTCCTTCGGAGTGAGGAATCTCACACAAAGATGAGATTTGTACAATGTTCTCTCAACCTAGCTTGATGTTACCCAGGTAGAGAGTCCATCAAGCTAGGATGAGAGAACATTGTACAAATCTCATCTTTGTGTGAGCTTCCTCACTCCGAAGGACATCAAATCTTCACTAGAGTGTACTGTTCTGTTCAAACATCTCATTCTGAATGTCAAAGTGGCCTCTGACCCCTACACTACTACCTAAATCTCACCTCGAGTAAATAGGTGGGCCACATATAGAGGTATAAATAACTACTGTAAGGGCCTTATAGCTAGTCAGTCTCTCTCTCTCACTCTCTTGCTCACTCTCACCCTAAAATACTCAAAACTCTTCTTGCAAAAAGATCACAAAGTGTAATATAGCCAAATTACACAGCTTAATACAAATGAGAAATGTGTAGTTATTTCTAGTATTAAAACTGCAATATGGCTGTTAAAACTGTGATATGGCTTTGCAAACTAAAGCCAGCCCACTTGGATAGAAATCCCACCCCAAACTCCTCCCTCTTTTCCAAATTAACATCACACCATGCATTATGGTGTTTTTCGCATGTGTTAAGGCATTTTTTGCATGCGACAATGCCTTAACACGTGCGAAAAGGCCATAATGTGGCTTGCAAAATAACCCCCTTAGCCCCCTAAATTCTAGCTGGTTATCTTATTAGCCAATTAGAATTTAGCCAGATAAGTGATCAAATATTCATTTAGCCAACTAATTTCTGAGTTAGCCAGCTAAATGCTTTGAATTTGGTCATGATAGTGATTTTTTTTAACTTACACACTACATTTTTATAGGATCTGATCTCTTTCACTGGTTGAATCTCATCAGCTTATGATTCTTGTCCATTCCAAATATAGACATATATAAATCATAGTGATAGATTACTGACTCAAAGGCTTGGCACTAGTAAAAGTGGTGTATTACTGTGATTAGACTTCAGGGAAGTATGTAAATTGTGAAATACTCTGCACGATATGCATACCATCCCTGAGCAGCAGTAAAGCATGAATCGTTATTTGAACTTTGAACATTTCTGTCCCTGGAAAATTATTCTGGACTGATCCATTGATTTGATAGCAGTCAAAAGCTGTGTGTCTAGGTAAGTTTCCTGAAACAAAGATAATGTCATGATCTCAAAAAATAAAGGTTTGACTAGATTTCGAGAGCTAATATTCTCTTCTTCAGGTCAGAATTACAGTGACCTCACAAGTAATTTATCTATGAGATTCAAACTCTGAACAGCATTTCAAACTTACTATTACTACACTACTTGATTGCAGCATAATAAATAACGGTGTGGATATTACTAACACAGATGCATAATCAGAGGTTAGGAATATGGAAAACTGACTCAGATTTACTGGACGGGAGGGTTGGCTCAGCAGATTTCTGCTAATCTCTTGGGCTTCTAGCTCCTTCGTGTTTCCTACTGAAGCCCTGGTGTCATGAGCTTTCATTTACCAAGTACCAATGGTTTTTTGTTTTTTTTTTTAAGCTATCACAGTGACAGACTATATAGCCAGGGGCTACAGACAGTGATTACCTCTGGAATCAAGTACACTTGCATCCTGAGTTTGGCCAGTAGGTGACACTTCTGCACAATGAATAGAAATCCTTTCCCTTGTAGGCTGTGAATGTTGCATCTGCAGCATCTCTAGCCTGGATTAGCCTTGAGGAGCAGACCTCAGGAACTGAACACGTATCTCACATATGTGCAGCATGCAGCACTGCCAACAGGCTATTAGATGAAACCCCTACTGTAGTTTGTTTTTTTTTAACTGATAAAGCATGTTCTGACATTCATGGAGTACTAGTAATGTCTGGTGGTCATGAAGTAGGTTCTAGTTCTTTATTTTCTATGGAATATTTTTTCCTTTGACATTTCCATTAAAAAATACAATGTCAGAGGAGCAAAAGTGAGCAAAGGCTCAACTCGGAGCCGATTTAAAAAAACAAACAAACAAACAAACAAACAAAAACCCCAGACAAATGGCCCTGCCCTTCCTGCAAGTTTCACCCATTATATTACTAGATGTCACTGCTGACATCATCAAGGCTTCAAGGCACAAACCCAATATACACAATAATGTTTAAACAAATGCAGCCTATTGTTTTCTGTGCACAGTGCATAGTGCATTGACCATTTGGGACCTGCATCCAAAGTGGTAGTGGTGAATTTGACTGTAGAAAGGTACAGATTACCATGTAGTACCATCAGTAATATCACTTTAAAAAACCCCAAAACTTGAGGCCATAGTGGCTTAATTCTTTTCTGTTCACATTCTAATGGGTTGTACAGTAAAACTAATTAAAGATCTTAGGGCTTGATCTACTAAGGCTTTTCTCCCATTCTGTGTCTATGGGAAAAATGCTTAGTAAATGAGGCCCTTAGGTTGTCTGAATTGCTGTAGGAGATATGAAATGTTTCCATCAATACTATATTATGTCTTGGATTATATTAATGAAAAAAAAGAGGTCACTCATGCATGCAAAAACTAGATGGATGTTAAATAGGCTACTAAACATTCTTTAGTATAATTTTAGTAACATCTGAAAAATCACAATACAAGACACCAATGAATGTTCATGTGTAACTGGTATTTTGTACTGCTGAGGTTTGCAGTAATTGGTTAGATATATTCCACAGTGAGTGAGAATTCATTAGAAGTGAGCAAAAAGATTGTGACACTTGAAACCCTGCCCATAATCCAGTTATTCCTAGGTGGCCAATGATTATTTGTGAAAACTGTGAGAGGCACTACCTTCCTTCTGTTTTGACCTTGACTTTAGTGGCTAGAGGCAGTAGAAAGTGACCAGGGAACCCTTTAGAGAGGAGAATTAGTGCAGATAATTATTTGTGTAGTTTACTTTAAATAGGATCATTCTCAGGAATTTCACAACTGTTGTAGCTTTTTAAAAATAGCTTTTTTTTCCCCCTCATTTGTTTGTTTCCTAACTCCATCCAGAGTTTAACTAAACATTTGTTGGCTTTACTTACCAGCATGGTAATCCGCTCAGACAAAAGCTTAAACCTACCACAGCTAGAGTCAGCTTTTAGGGAGGGGCACAGCTTTGGCACACACAAACATCTAGTTTGGCAGTAGTAAACTGCTACAAACTTAAATCCATTATGGTTTGGCTGCCTTCTCAGAATAGTTTCATTCTTCTTTCTCTCCTCTGTGCTTCTGCAGCAAGATTTTAAAGGCCTTCAGCTATTACCAGCAGTAGCTTTATAATGCTTGAACCTCCCAGTGGCTGTCATTCCCATGATAACAGACTGCTCTCCAATCTGCAGCTGGCATGCATGTTCTCTATCAATTTTCTGCAAGTTAGATACACACTGTTGCATATTCTCCAATTCATACCCAGAACATTGGGTGGTCCTAGCTGAGTAACAATGGGTGCTAGAAATTAGTAATGTGCATTCGTTTTTCCCAAATTAGGAAATTTCAACAAAATTGCCTAATTTGGTATGGTTCGGGAGAACCGAAAAACGAAAGAAAATTTTCTGAAATTTTGGAAAAATTCATTTTTCGTGTTAGTGCACGCTAACTCCTGCCCCGTTAGTGCGCACTGTCGGGGCTTAGCGAGCACTAACTCCTGATAGTGCGCACTAACACAAAAATCGAGGCCCCCCAAAAAAAAAATCTGAACCGAGGGAAATATGAAACTTCCTGCGGGAGGCCCTGAAACAAAGCCCGAGACGATAGGGCTTAACGAAGCACATCTCTACTAGAAGTTCCCTTCATCTTACCACTCTTTAAACCAGTCCATGAAAATTAAAAGTTGGGCAAGACAAAAACCAATGAGTGAGCCATGTATTCTTATCCTTATTGCTATGAATGTACTTCAGTGGCATTAGGTTGGTGACCAATATAGAATTCCTACCCAGGAAATTATAGGTAAGGATAATTTTCTAAACAACTTGGGGTGAATTTTAAGTTTGCTCACATTACAAGGCCCATCTATGCGAATATCTGGGCAGCGCAAATTTTAAAAGCCACAGATTACGCACATACATACATGTGCGCAAGTAAAAAAAAAAAAAAAGTAATAAAAGGGGCAGAATTGGGTTGTGTCAGGGGCATTCCGGGCTAGGACCAAACGTTACGTGTGTAAATCCAAATTTTAAGTCCAGTGCCTACAGCATGCAGTAGGCTGTTAGCCGCATATATGCAGCTCTTGATGAGGTGTAAGTCTGCATAAATCTCTGTTTAGAACTAAAACGACTGGGTGAGGGGTTTTTAAGGTCAACTGGAGGAGTGCAGGCTGAAGAACCAGATGGGTCTCGATGACCTTGAGATAGACTGGGCAAACTGTTGGACTAATTGGTATAACTGAGAATGTACTTCAGGGAAGCATGTTTTAAAATCTGATACCCGTGCGTTAAAGCCGACAAAGTCCTAAGGAAGATACGTGCACTACATTTGCTTGAGTAATCATTTAAAATTAGGAGCACACATATGCACAGTAGGTGTATTTTAAATCGTACACGCGAAATTGTGAGTGCAATTTAAAATTCCAGTGTGTGTGCACCTGCGTACTCATTTTAAAGTTATCAACCCTATGCGCATAAAACACGGGATTATGTGGTAATTTGCTTGTTATAAAATAATGTGGGTATTGTATGCATAAGTATATGCATAACCTGATATTGTGCATGTATTTTATGTACACAAAAATAGATGTTCCAGGGTAAAATTGAGATTTACACATGAATCCTCCTTGGGGCACATAAGTGACTGCTGGGATTTTGTGATCCTGGCACTAGCTTCTGTCAGTTCAAATTTTTCAAAATAGTCAGATGGATGGTGGAATAGACCTAGCCTAGAGGCAAGGGTTATATTATCTCATCCTGGTCAGGGAAAGTAATAAAATCCTCCCTTTTTCTTCTGTGACCATCTGACTGCACCCCAAAGCAAAAACCTTCAATATTCAATTCCTTAGGTAGCAGGCTCACATCTTGAATCCCTGGGATTATGAGTAATCAAAGTCTCACTCACTGGAATATGTTGGAAAAATTATTAACTCTTGTTCTTCTGGGGTCACCAGCAGTCAATTCACAATAATAAAAAAAGCACCAAAAGGGTGAATTACAGGAATCCACAGCAGAGATAAGCAGGTCAAGGCCTCACCCCTCCTTCCTCATAGACTTCCTGTTAAATGTAACACATGTGAGGGATGAGGCTACTGCAGAACCTTGAGTACACAAAGTGTGGCTAGAGGTCCTGCTTTGAATTTCTTTTTCAAAGTTGTTGCTGCTGTTGCAGCCTGCTAGGGACAACACTGCTTTAGTCAACAAGTGGCAGGGAAACAGGCCGAGACAGAGGCACAGCAGAACTGACAACACTCTGGCATCTTTCAAAATTTAAAAGGGGCCTGGCTGCGTGCGTAACCCGTGTTACGAGCACAAGAGCCAGGCCTCAGCAAAGGAGAGGTCCGGGGGGCGGGGAGGGGCGGTTTAGGGGGCAGGGCAGGACTGGAGGTGGCCGGTACAGCAGCCCTTTGCCGCTGTGCCGGGGGATAGCGCGCCGGTACCCTGCCAGCATGCGCAACTTGCTACTGCTCCTTTGGAGGAGCAAAATGTAAATTAAAAAAAATAGGAGTAGCTAGGATAGGGATAGGGGGCGGGTAGGAGAGGGGAAGGGGAAAGGAGGTTATAGGTAGGGGATAGGGAACTGGGGAAGGCCGATGATGCGTCGCCGTGCGATTTTTGCTTAATTGTGCCCCCCCTTGCGCGCACCACCCCGATTTTATAACATGCGTGCACCGTGGTGTGCATGTTATAAAATTGTGCGTCCATGTGCGCGCGCATATTTTAAAAAAAATGTACTCTGTATTTTAAGAAAGGCTGGAGTCAGGCTACATTTATGTTTCTAGGCCTGGGGGATCACCGCTCGGTCCTACATATGGTGTCATGCATGGGATTTTTCTAAAAACT